>NC_066513.1:22663614-23013614 GCF_024679095.1 Eriocheir sinensis | reverse complement strand
GAAAAGTAAGCCCTACCCATACAAACGACCGTAAGCTGCCTCCTCCCTTCCATCCCTCCCTCTCTCTCTCCCTTTTCTCTCCCACTTCTCACTCTCCGAAGGTGGAAGTCTGGAGGAGCAAATTTGCCGAAAGCTTGTCGCCCGACTCGTCATCTGGGGAGGGGAAGGACTCGAGGGAGGGAATAGGGAAGACGGAGGAACCTGAAGGAGGGACGGAGAGAGGGATACACGGGTATTCCATTATGGAAATGCGAGACAAAGGCTGACGGCACAGGGAGAGGTGGAGGTGGAGCAGCGTAGGGAAAGTATAACAAAGGAAAGCGGAAAAATGTGGAAGAAAAAGGCACAAGAAAAAAAATCACGAAGGCGTAAAGAAAGGGAAGGCGTGTGTGAAGAAGGAGGAAAGAGGTAGGGATGGGAAGGCGGGGATGGACAAAAGGACATTCAGGAAGGAGGGAAAAAATTGAAGGGAAAGAAGGAGGAAGTGAGAAGAGGAAGGAAGGAAAGAAGAAAAGTGAGAGAAGTGAGTAAAGTAAGAAAAAGAAGATATATCACGTAGCAGAATAAGGATACAAGAACAACCACAACTACTACTACTACTACTACTACTACTTCCATCAATAATAACAGTAACATTAAAAAATAATAACAATAGTCCACAAAACAATAATCTGACGTGCAGGGCGCAGGGAGATCAACTGAGCCTCTTGAATTATGCATGAGCAGGGACCTGACTCTTGATATTTGAGAGGCGGGGCGAGAAGGGGCGGCGGCGGCGGTGGGTATATGGAGAGGCTGGTGATGGTGGATGCTGCGGAGGAATGGTGGAGTCGAGAAGAAAGGGGAGAAAGGCAAATGTATGGGTGGGTGTGGGAGGAGGGAAAGAAACAGAGTAGTGGGACTGGCGGTGGAGTTTATGGAGAGGGATGTTGTGTATGCGTGAGAGGGGTGAATGTTAAGGAAGGGAAGGAGGTGATGGAGGGACGGAGGGGAGGGCTGGCGGAGGGAGGGGAGAGGTATGTGAGTAATGGGTAGGGGAATGGGGAGGGAGAGTGTGCGGTGAGGACGAAGGAGCATGAGAGATCAGGGAGACAAAGACGGAGGTTAATGGACAGGGATGAGGAGAAATGGCACAGGAACACTAGGAAAAAGAGGGTTAGGATGTGAGGAAGTTCTATCTAACCGAACAAACAGAGATGCGGTTAATAATATAAGAAGAAAACAGAAAAATAATGTAAAGGGAAAAACTATGAAGGGAAAAGATAAGAAAGAATGAGGAATGAAAATAATGGGAATATTAAGAGCAGAGAAAAGACAAGAAGACAGAGACAGAAAGGACAGAGAGAAGATAAGGAGAAGGAGATATAAAGCAAATAAGAAGTTAGGCTCAACGCATACAAGGGAAGAAAGGAATCGTTGGAAAGCCTAAAAAAAGGAAAGCAGGAGTCTCACGGGAGAAATCTATCCCTCACAAAAATCCAGGTAAATTCCAAACAGGTGTGTGGATGAGAAAACTTGAGCAGGAAGGGTTTTTATTAAGCAAAGTGAGCTAAATTAACAAGAAAGTTCCCTGAAAAAGAGCGTGAATCATAATCAGAGTCAGAAATAATAGACCCTGAGATTTTCCTGAAGAGTAAATTATAATCAAAGGCAAGAACAAGAAATTAGTGAAAAAAAGTGGAAATTAAATTATAGTAGTTATGACTATTTTCGTTGTAGTAGCTGAAGTAGTAATAACAGTAGTAGTGGTAGTAGAAACAGTCGTAGTAGCAGTAAGAATAGTGGCAGATATAAAATGAGTAAAAGTCTTAGGAGTAAAGTAAGAAGATTTTCAACTTTCTAATCTTCCTCTTCCTTAACAAGCATCAAGCACATCCATTATACAGCACTTCTGAAGCGAGGCAAATCTTTCTTCGTGCATGTTTTACGCTGCACGAATGTCGGGGCGAACACACACACACACACACACACACACACACACACACACACACACGACACACACACCTGGGATAATCTTGTTTAAATATTACAAGGCTGAAAACTTTTTTTCATTTTGACTAATGACATTTACACAGGTAAGTCATACGTGGAGAGAGAGAGAGAGAGAGAGAGAGAGAGAGAGAGAGAGAGAGAGAGAGAGAGAGAGAGAGAGAGAGAGAGAGAGAGAGAGAGAGAGAGAGAGAGAGAGAGTGAAATCGAGAAAAACAAAGAGAGAAATATAGATCGAGGAAAATAAAAAGAGAGAATGGGAACGAGGTGAAGTAGGAAGGGAGAGGCCGGTATTAAGAGAAGTAGGAAGAGAGGGATGAAAGGAGGCAGGGAGGGAGGGAGGGAGGGAGGGAGGGAGAGAGGGAGCAAGAGAGAGCAAGAACAGGGTGGATCTTATGAATATTCAGCACCATGTAAACCTTCGTGTAATGCTGTTAGCGCTGCTTTAAGATAAGGATTACGTCCAAATACCAACACGGGGTCTCTCGGGCCAACACATTTGACAGCACATTTAGGCTAAGGCGCAGAGACTCCACCTCCAAGCCACCTGTATGAAGAGGATCAGTTACCTTAGTTACCTGGCGCGGGGTCCATCCATACCTGTAATTATGTGTCTGACGGAAGGTTGGATGGGGTATAGAAAGCGAGCCTATCTGTATATATGTGTTTTCTTAGCGTGAATGAGATGGGTTGCGTATAGTATTCCTCTGCACCTGTGCCTGATTGGTGACGGTGTTGTGGACTTGCTCATGAGGTGTACTATGATTGTTGATTGACGGATGGTTCGATGGGGTAAAGAAAGCGAGCCTACCTGTATACCTGTGTTTTTTTTAATTAGTGTGCTTGAGGTATGTTACGTCGACTGTTTGATTGTCAGCAGTGGGGCAGGATACAAACAATAGCAGAAAAGACAGGATAATATATGCGGAAAATGGACGAAGGCAGTTGATGAAATGCACGGTTTTAAGCTAAGGGTCTGACAGGAGAGAAAGGGGAGATATGAACAACTGATTGATTGACTGACAGCGGTGGGGTGAGCAACAAACAATAAAGGGAAATATGTTTAAAAAAGATGAAAAGAAC
This sequence comes from Eriocheir sinensis, assembly GCF_024679095.1. NCBI lineage: Eukaryota > Metazoa > Arthropoda > Malacostraca > Decapoda > Varunidae > Eriocheir > Eriocheir sinensis. The sequence goes on along the minus strand of NC_066513.1, from coordinate 23,010,542 downwards.
GGGATATCATACGGAGCTGATTGGATGGACGAAGGAAAATATAGAAAGTAAGGTAGGAGATAAATAACGGATGAGACAGGGGAGAAAGTGAAGGTAAAATACGAACAATAAGTGAGGTAAGTCGGATCATACACATTTTTGCAGGTACGAATATGGTTGACAGTGAGTAATACACCTGAGCACTCTTTTATTATCTGCGTCGATGTGTTGTCGCTAGTGTGGACATTTCCTATCTCCCTCTTTACATCTTTCTTTTATTTTTATTTTTAGATGTGGAAGCTGTGCCTGGAAAAGTATTTGAACTCGGTAAACAGAAAGGATAGAGTAATATCTGTAATCCCTTTGGTGTGTGTGTGTGTGTGTGTGTGTGTGTGTGTGTGTGTGTGTGTGTGTGTGTGTGTGTGTGTGTGTGTCAAATATATAAAACGCAATAACCACAAAACTAACTGATGCCGGGGGAGGTTGTGCAGAGAGGAAGCAACAAATAAAAAAAACTTATTAACTGGAGCAAAAGATAAAGTAAATATTAGAACGGAAACGAACGAAACCAAGCAAATGAAAGGGAAATAGATACATTAAGAAAAATAAATAGACAGACAGATAGATACATTCATAAATAAATAGACTCAAAGATAGGTAGATAGACAGATAGATAGATAGATAAATAGTCTAGTTTCAATACATGGAGTTTGTCTTCTTCCTCTGCCATAATTTTTCTATAGTCCCTCTCTCCCCCTTCAACCACTCAACTCTCCCCCTTCAACCATTCAACCTTCTGCCACTCCTGCACGTCCCTACCACTAACTTTTGCCCTGTCTAACTCTTCTGCAGCCTCTGCCTCTGTTCCTGACTGCTCTCTACTACCCTGCCTCTCCCATACCTTCTACAGCCCTTGCCTCGCCACCTCTGAGCTTCCCTGCCTCTTCTCTTTGACCTAACTAAGTCTTCTATCGCTCCTGCCTTTGCCCCTGCCTACTCTCCACTTCCCTGCCTCTGCTATACCTTCTACAGTCTCTACCTCCCCACCGGTCTTTACTCCACCTCCCTGCCATGACCCAGTTCGCTTCCGTGTGGACAACAGTGTAAGGGGAGCTCCTGCAAGACACGGGATTAGAACACCTGATCCCCTAAGACTGGCTGTGGGTGTGCCTCGCTAAGTGGCGGCAGGTGGCGGACTGAGACGTTTTGATCACTGGAGGCTGCCGAGTGACCAGTCCGAATGGCCGGCTTACATTCCCGCCGGACAAAGGGGGATATCATTACACTTAACCCTCTCCTGCTCGGCACCTCCACAGACACATGAAGACAGACAGGTAAACGGATACAGATAGACAGATGTAGATGTAGATAGATGGATACTTTCGTCGACCACAGCTGAGGATTTAGTTATTAAAATTTCATAGTGTATTTCACATAGTTAAATGACCTTATAGTGAGAGGAGAGGTGGCATAATTGTACTTTATATATCTTACTAAATAAAAAGTTGCAATTACACTACATTTCTCTAAGCACATTTACGTGTTTCTTTAGGTCGATAATTTCCTTCTTATTTCACATTCTATATTTCTTCGCTATTATGTATATGTGTGGAGTGTTTGGCAACCTTTATGTATTAAGAAGGTAACTCAGGAGACGCGCGCAGACCCACACACACACACACACACACACACACACACACACACACACACACACGAGACGGTCAACATAAACTTTACGCCTCACCAAATTCACGTCGTTGCCTTTTTTCTTACGCCCAGACCTTGTGGTAGGAAGGAGGAAATAAAATACGAAAAATATAGAAAACGGGGAAGACGCTCGAGAAATAAGGGAGACTGAGAAAAAATGGTCAGACTAAAGTACCTTTCAAGGGGGTGAAGAGAAATGGTATCTGCCGGGAAGGGGAAATGGTGCAGATCATTGAGGAGAGGGTAAGGGAAAGGAAAGGTAGGCGAGAGGAAGGAAAAGGAAGGAAGGAGAAGGGAAGGTGAGAGAAATGTAATAAAGGAAAGGAAGGGGGAAGTGAAGGAGAAGGAAAGGGATACAAAGAGTGAATAGGAAAGGAGTGAAAGGAAGAAAAGCGAGATAAAAAGGAGAGGTAAGAGATAAGTATTGAAGGAAAGGAAAGAGGAAGGGAAAATGAGAGAAATGATAAAAAGGAGAATTTGAAGGGAAGGAAACGAAAGAGGAGGAGGAGGAGGAGGAGGAAAAGGGGGAAAGGAATGGGATATGAATGGAAAGATAAATAAAGATAAGAAAAGGGAAGGTTGGAGCCATACACTATAGATACGCGTGACCTCGGTGCTCATCCCCGTCACATTAACCCTTTCCTCGGTGGAGGGTATGAAAATAAGGAAGGAAAGGGAATGGACTGGGAAGGAAAAAAAAAGATTAGTAATGGCATAAGGATGGAAAGGGAGGGAAGTTGAGAAAGGAAAAGAGAAAAAAGTAGAGAATGTGATGGAAGTAACAGGAATAAGGAAGGGAAGAGAGAAAGAGATGGAAAGAGAGGGACAGAGATGGAAGGAAGCATGAAAAGAAATAAAAAGAGGAGGGTAAAGGAGGGAAGGGAAATATTAGAGAATGGAAGGGGAGGAAATATGATGAAAGGGGAGAAAAGAGGAAAGGAGATGAGAATGGGAGAGGAGGGAAAAGGAAAGGAATAGGACAGAAGGGGAGAGAAAGGGAAGAAAGAGAGAAGAAATAAGACGAGTAAGGGAAAGGAAACGATATATTACGAAAGGGAGGGAAGGGAGAGGAGATATGATGGAAGGGGAGGAAAAAGGAAAGGAAATAAGATGAAGGGGAGGGAAAGGGAGGGAAGGGAGAGGAAATGGGATGGAAAGCGAGGGAAGGGCAGGAAGGGAAGGGAGGGGCGCCCCGCAGCACTTGTGGGTCGCCGTTCAGGAGAGTTTATGAGGTCGGTAATACACGAAAGTCTCTCTCTTATAGCCGCGAGGAGGGTGTGAGGGGGGGGGTTGGGTCAGTCTCTCTCTCTCTCTCACTATATATATTTCTTTCATCCCATCTACATCTATCTATCTATCTTTGTATCTATCTATCTATCTATCAATAACCAACCTCTATTTCTTTTTCTCTTTAATCTCTGACTCTATCTTTATATCTGTCACGGTCTGTCTGTATGTCACTCCCTCTCTCTCTCCCTCTCACACACACACACACACACACACACACACACACACACACACACACACGTACAAAGCTTTTTCATCTCTGCCTGGTTGCCTTTCTCGCAGTAAAACAAAAAAGTATATATTGCCGTGCATATAAAATGAAGATGAAAAAGTCTGTTAGTATTTTTTTTTACATATACTTTTTTTTTATCTCCTTGGTGACCTTTAGTGTTCTTTCGCTCTTACTTGGATCTTTACTTCATATATTTGTTATTTTATTCATCTTATTTTCCAAGAACGAGGATGAAGTCGGATCTCTCTCTCTCTCTCTCTCTCTCTCTCTCTCTCTCTGTGTGTGTCTGTGTGTGTGTGTGTGTGTGTGTTTGTTTGTGTGCAGGTAAATGAGGGCAATTCAGGTTGTAATTAAGGAGGTAATTGGACGACACCTGAGAATAATGAAGGTGAAGATGGGAATGTGGAGTTGATGATGATGGTGATGAAGAGTGGTGATGACAAAAACGGTATGGTGGTGCTGGTGATAGTGCTGGTGATGAAGGTGGTTGTCCTGGCGATATCGACGAGGGTGGTGGTGGTGAGGGTGGTGGTGGTGATGGTGGTGAGGGTGATGGTGGTGATGGTGATGGTGGTGGTGGTGGTGGTGGTGGTGGTGGTGGTGGTGGTGGTGATGGTGGTGATGGTGGTGGTGGTGGTGGTGATGGTGGTGGTGATGGGGGTGGTGGTGGTGGTGGTGGTAGTCTTTTTTTTTTTTCGCCAGCCGATCCACTTGACAGTCTCGAAAGTGAATAACGTACATACATTTATACGTGTGTAGGAGAACGTACACGGGAAGGTGCGAGGGAAGGTGCACACACACACACACACACACACACACACACACACACACACACACACACACACACACACACACACACACACACACACACACACACACACACACGCATAAATGCATACATAACTTCCCTCCCCATTTTATGCAGCGGAGGCGGCGCTCGGAGGCTCGCCGGGCAGGTCCATCTCGGCCGTGCAGTAAATATAATTCAGAACATTGCAGGATGAATTATGGATGATAAAAATGCGGAAAAAATGATATACGAGGCAAAAATGACTCTTGCCCTTTAGCTGTGCTCCTGGTGTGCGTGGGCAGGGCAGGGCAGGGCAGGGCAGGGCAAGGTAGAGTCACTGTTTATTATGCTGAATGGACAGTGTATCAGTAGGCGGTATTAAAATTAGAAAAAAATACATTCGAGGCAAAAACTACTATTTGCCCTCAGCTGTGCTTCTGGCTGGTGAGTGTGTGTGGGCAGGGCAGGTCAAGGCAGAGTCACTGGCTGGTTATCATACAGGATGGGTAAAGTAACAGTAGGCGGCATTATAATGAGGAAAAATGATACTGAAGGCAAAAACAACTCTTGGCCTTCAGCTGTGCTCCTGGCTGGTGAGTGTTCGTGGGCAGAGAAAGGCAGCGCGGGAAGAACAGGTCACGGTGAATTAACTGGCCATTATGCTGGACGGATAGAGTAACAGTAGGGAGCATTGTAATGAGGAAAAATTATATTCGAGGCAAAAACGACTCTTATGCCTTAGCTGTTTTGGCTTGTGGACATACGTGTGTGTAGGGACGGGTGCAGCGGGGCCAGGAAGCGACGCTGGCCATACACCTGGACCGACGAGGTGACAGAGCTACCCGTGATGGACAGGTGGCGCCAAGTGTCGCCTTGACAATGGGGAACCTAAATGGACTGACTTCTAAACTGACTGACAGGTAATGGTGAAGTAGCTGCCCATTCCGACGTGATAATAGAACACACTAACGGGCAGGTGACGACAGGTATTGACGTATGACAATAGGAAGCGATTAGAACTGATGTAGATTAATCGATATGTCTTTATTCGACTGATATGTAATGTACTTATAACTGTTTAGCAGGTGCATTACATCTACTTGTTATTTTCGGAGCTTTACTAAATTCCGTTTCCAGAGACAAAGATAAGAGGCGGTGCATCAGACAAGTGGCCCAGCAACCTTATGGCACACGTCGGCCTGGATCCCTCTGACGCAAAAAGGAAAGGAAAGAGGCGGCGGCGTTTCCTTAAACACGGCCCCAAGACAAACCACCGACGTCGTCCTGCATGATTTATAACTTTCATTCAGGGAAGAAAGAAGAGAAGAGGAAAAGCCCATGGAGCCTCTTTCTGCAAACAAGATGAGGAAGGAGGAGCCGGAAGAGGAGGAGGAGGAGAAGGAGGAGGAGGAGGAGGAGGAGGAGGCGGAGGAGAAGGAGGAGGAGGAGGAGGAGCGACACAAAGAGCTCCTGTAATCCCAGTCTGGCTCTCGTCGGCCGCGGGGTCAGACAGCACGGGAGGAACAGGGAAAATGTAGTGACTTCGCGAACACTTCCCTCTTGTGATGACGCTTTTGAACGGCTGCGAAATGCCTCACGGCCAGCGGGAGCAAAGCGGCAGCAAAGCAGGCTCGCACTACAGAGGGCGGCGGCAGCGTTAACACCCCGGGAAGCAGACAGGGGCCGCGGCAGCTCCTTCGCCCTCCACAATGGCTCGCCGTCTCATTGTAGAGAAAGCAGCGTACCTCGCACAGAAGTAATCTTGAAAATGTCTCGCCCTTGTTGTGGGGCAGAGGAACGTGAGTGCCGCCCCGCCCCGCCCCGCCCTGCCAGACTAGAGGCCCCCTGTGCTTACCTCCCTCCCCCCTTGCCCTAGGCCCTCCCCCCCTTCTCCCACCCTTTCCCAGTATTACATAACCAGTGCCCCCCATCGCTCTTCTGCTAGACTTGAGGCTCTCCTGTGATCCTATGTCCCTCTACTCCTTCCCTTTCCTTAGTCCTCGCATCACATAACCCATGCCCCCCATCACTCCTCTGCTACACTGAGGCCCTCCTGTATTTATCTAGCCACCCGCCGCCCTACCCGCTCCTAGTCACCCCTGCCTGTTACTTTTCTGTCCCACACCGTCTCCCTTTCCATCCAGTCCTTTCCCTACGACACCCTTAACTACTCCGTTTCCGTCCCTTTCCCTCCCCTTCCACCTTGGTCCCTCCCTACGTCACCCCTGCCGACATTTTACTCCTTTTCTGTCCCATGCCCCTCCCCCTTTTCCCTGCCTGATTTCTAAGCCACCCCTGTTCAAACATTGCTCTTTTTATGTTCTCTTCCCTCCCCAGCATCTCATCCACCCTGTCCCGTCTCTACGTCACCTCTGCCACCCCTTGCTCTTTTTTTCTGTTCTCTGTCCCTCCCTTCTCCCTGCACCCTGCCCTGGTCTCATGTCACCCTGTTCACCCGTCGCTCCCCTGCTGTTCATTAGCCTGCCCTTGTCGTCACCGCCGCCGCCGCCGTAGCCCCCTGACTGTGTAATGAAGCATCCGGGACCCTCTCAAGGCTGTTTAGGTCCCTCATGCACAACAAAAGGATATAATTAAGTATTAATCCCACGGCTCGTATAAGATGAAGGAGGTCCAACAATGAGGATACGACTCCCACATTCCGTTTTCTTTGAGCCGAGGCCTCATCTTTGTTTTATCCTCCTGGAATGATCCTTTTTTTCTTCTTCTTTTCCGCTCCTTTCACTCGACCCCTTGACTTTCATTTCTCAAGAGAGTGACAACAAAAGGTCCGCTTTGTTGCTCATCCAGCTTTACTTAAGACAAGAGACGCCCAAACTTGAGCCTCTCCGAGAATATTTCTTTTCAAATGCTTTCTAAAGTTATTTGTTGGCCATTTGAACTCACTGGGCGCGCTCTTATACTATGCGATGTATACAACGCCTTTTTTTCTTCATGGTCAAGGAGACGCTAGAGGGTACGAATAAATACAAGATGTCCGCCAAACGTTGCCCCCCAAAAATGGGAAATAGAGCAAAATAGAGAATGCCAGTTTGGTTCCAGGAGATGTCTTGATGGTCCGAAAAAGGCGCCACTTGTAGCTTATTCCTTTTGTCTTACGAGGGGGCAGTAAAGACATGATATAAAAATAAACAAAATGGAATACCTTAAATTTTCATGCACTACAAGAAAAATCGAAAGTTAAGTTGGCGAAGACACACAAACACCACACAAACACACACACGAAAAACAGCATACTAAAATTAGGCTGGAGGAATCTGACTTACGTGGAATGCTTTAGTGTTGATGCAAATATTATGATTCCACGTACAAATATTAATAAAACGTACCACAACAACATAACTGTGGGTAGAATATGAAAACGGATAACGATACACTCAAAAGCACCACACGAACACAAGCAATCACGAAACAGAAAACTGGAACACAATACTGGCATCGCGTGTTGACAAAGGGAGCGGCTGAGCGTTGCCTGGGTAGACGGTAAAAGGTCCATTGACTCGCTGTTTGTTTTTAATCCTGAATGTGAGTTAAAGGGACGAGTGAGGGTTACTATGGCTTGAGGGCGGAGGGAGGAAAAGGCCAATGATACCTCTGCTGTGAAGGCTCAGGCAGGGATTGTGATACACGAGGACATTGAAGTTTAAGAAATTAGGTTGATATTTTTTCGAGTTTCACGGATCAAGGTTTATGGTAGTCGAGCTTCAGGAATCAGAGTTCATAGTGGTCGAGTTTCAGTGAGTTTCAGTGACACTACAAGAGGGGAGGGAAAGAAGGAAAGAAAGGGAGAAAAACAGAGAAAATAAAGCGTGGAATAAGTTAAAGGAAGGAGAGGGAAGGGGAGAGGCAAGGGAGACGAAGGAAAGGGAAAGGATATTTAGGGTGTTGGTGTTGACGGCCTACACGTGGCACCTCCTGAAGACGGGTTGCTCATCATATTCCCTTCCCGTCCATAAATACATCTAACCTCCATTTAAAGCTTTCACCTGTGTTTGCCTCAACTATATACCCGCTCAGTTGTCCATTTCCTTCCTGAATTTGCATTTGTCGAACTTATACCCGTTACTGCTCACTTCTCACTTATGTTTTTATTAAGAGAACTTATGTATAAATCGCTCTTGTTAATAATATCTTTCATCCATTCAAAAACCACGCAGTCTACGTCTCTCCAAAAAGTGAAGAAAATCTGAGAAATGGGAGACAGGAGAACGAGAGAACACATAAGACTGAACATAAAGAGAATGAGAGAGCACACAAGACAAGACGAACAAGAGAACATCAGGCAACAAAAAAAATAAGAAAACGCTTGAAACAACACCCAAAAGAACACGAGAATGATGACCACATGGGTCTGTCACTATCACCCCCACCACCACCGTTACATAAATAAAAAAACATCACAATCAAACAAAAAACAATCACAACCACACCCAAACTCAAATAAGTACCACAAAAAGAACCCCTTAAAAGAAAACCGACAGCTGCAACATCCACAATAAAAATGATCATCAACAAAAAAATAAATAACCACCAAATCCAAACTTAAAACGCACCTAACCATCACTAATACAACTCAAAACTGCCCCGTCCCCCCAAAAGTCAAATCTCTTAAACTTTTACACGAGCCTTCAACCAGCGCCACTAAGACCAGAGGGTGTGAATGTCTCCCTAAGAGTACCGTGGCTCCGGGCTATCGCGTGGGCGGCCGCTAGAGGGCAGCACAACGCCTACACACAAAGCTTGAAGTATGATCGAGGCTCCGGGGATGAAGGCGATGCTCCGGCCCGCAGCGTCCTCATCCCTCCTGCAGGCTGTTCTCTCTTTTCTACATTAAGGATATGAACCGTGGTAGTGGTTCCAGGCGGTGCTAGTGGAAGTGGTGGAGGAAGAGAGGCAAGGGGAAGAGATAAGGAGGAAAGGGTAGTGATAAGGACGGAAGGGGAGTAAAATGGAGAAAACAAAGTGTGGAATATGTGGTAGGAAGGAGAGGGAAAGGGGAGGGAAAAGAAAGGAAGGGGTCAAAACTGAAGAAAATAAAGTGTGGAATATGTAGTAGGAGGGAGAGGGAAAGGGGAGGGAAAAGAAAGGAAGGGAATAAAACAGGAGAAAATAAAGCGTGGAATAAATAAAAGAAAGAAGAGGGAAAGGGGAGGCGAGGGAGACGAAGGAAAGGGGAAAAGAAATGTATAGCGTGTTGGTGTTGGTGGTGGTAATGCAACGTAGGAAGAGCCTCAAGACATTTCATAAGTAAAAGTGACACGAACAAGAGAGAAAGGGGAAGGGAAACGTGTGGGAAGTGTATAGAAAGGAGGGAAGGCAAAGACAAGGAGGATGGTGGTGGTGGTGGTGGTGGTGGTCGGACGTATCGCAGTAACATCAAGACATTTCTCAAGTAAAGCCGAAACGAAAATCAATGTTATCACTTTCCAAGGCAAACTTCATATGACGAGAGCTTTTTTCTTAATGTTCCAAGGTGGAGACGGGCGTTGCGGAGCCTCCAGGGACAAGGGACCGACGCGGAGGCTTCATCGAGGGAGGAGGGAAGGGTTAGCCTGAGGTCATTTTGTTTCTCAGAAAGACTCAGAAGTGTGGAGGCATATATGAATTTACTGAGTTGGTGCATATGCTAACCTTTTGAGTTTTGGTTAGGTTAGGTTAAGGTATCTTCAAACGTACAAAGGCAGACATGTATAGTAAAGATCAACAGAGAAACTGCTTCCATTCAAATATAAAGTCTAACTACTGATGACGCATGTATGAGTTCACTGACTACACAAATACGATAACTGTTTGTGTTATGGTTAGCGTTACTATCGATATCTTCAAACACATGACAGGCAGCAACGTATCACAAAAAATAAACAAAGAAAAAGTTAACATTTTTATAACAAACTTCTCATTACTGTGAAAATATATATGAATTTACTGAGTACACGAACATGGTAACTGTAGAGACTGGAACGGAATAGATATAGAGTAACATACACTAGAGAGTTTGAGGGCCAGAATGCAAAAACAAAAAAAAAAGAGAAAAAAAAGGCGACAGTGAAGTGGATGACGAGAGCAGAGGAAGGAAGAGAGCGAAGTGAGACAGGTAGAAGGGAGCGCGAGGGAGAGAAAGAGAGTGGCACCAGATGAACCAGGTGAGCCAGGGTGGGGTGGGGGGGATGGAGGGGGGTCGGGGAGTAGGTAAGGTGGTGGGAGATGGGTGGGACGCGTGAAGGAGAGTGATTGTGATCGACGTGTTGGACCAGGAAGAAAAATTTACACAGGAGAGGAAAGGAGAAAAAGAGGAGGACGGGGCAGGATGGTGCAGGAGATATGAAGGCGTGCAGGAGGGACGAGAGGCCGCCGCCGCTGCACTAAATCAAGGCGGGAAGAGGAAATAAACTCAGACCCAACGGTAAATCCACATTTCTTCCTGTTAGAGGTGAAGGAGAGTCTTACTTTTAACCGCACACGTAAAAATAAGAGGAAAAAATATAGCCACACCGTCACAGATATAAAACTTAACTTTATTTTGGACCCAAGGTTGTAAAGAAGGAGAGCCGAACAGTGAACCTAAAGACGAGTCGCAGTGGTCCAGGTTCATGGTAGGCGAGTTTCAGGGTTCATGGTAGACGAGTTTCAGGGTTCATGGTAGCCAGGTTTCAGGGTTCATGGTAGCCGAGTTTCACGGTTCATGGTAGACGAGTTTCACGGTTCATGGTAGACGAGTTTCAGGGTTCATGGTAGACGAGTTTCAGGGTTCATGGTAGACGAGTTTCAGGGTTCATGGTAGACGAGTTTCAGGGTTCATGGTAGCCAGGTTTCAGGGTTCATGGTAGCCGAGTTTCACGGTTCATGGTAGACGAGTTTCAGGGTTCATGGTAGCCGAGTTTCAGGGTTCATGGTAGCCGAGTTTCAGGGTTCATGGTAGCCGAGTTTCAGGGTTCATGGTAGACGAGTTTCAGGGTTCATGGTAGACGAGTTTCAGGGTTCATGGTAGACGAGTTTCAGGGTTCATGGTAGACGAGTTTCAGGGTTCATGGTAGACGAGTTTCAGGGTTCATGGTAGACGAGTTTCAGGGTTCATGTTAGGCGAGTTTCAGGGTTCATGGTAGCCAAGTTTTAGGGTTCATGGTAGGCGAGTTTCAGGGCTCATGGTAGCCGAGTTTCAGGGTTCATGGTAGGCGAGTTTCAGGGTTCATGGTAGCCGAGTTTCAGGGTTCATGGTAGGCGAGTTTCAGGGTTCATGGTAGCCGAGGTTCAGGGTTCATGGTAGGCGAGTTTCAGGGTTCATGGTAGGCGAGTTTCAGGGCTCATGGTGGCTGAGCTTCAGGGTTCATGGTAGCTGAGTTTCAGTGATTTGGGTTCGTGGATGTTACGTGCCAGTCTTGGGGGTTCATGGTAGCCGAGTTTCAGGGTTCATGGTAGGCGGTTTCAGTGATGTGGGTTCGTGGATGTAACCTGTCAGTTTTGGGGGTTCATGGTAATCGAGTTTCAGGTATCAGGTATTAAATTTCAGACTCGAGGTAGTTGAGTTTTAGCGAGTTTCAATGATCTGAGCTACGGTATTCAAGTTTCAGTGATCGGGGTTAATGGAAGCCAATTTTCAGTGAGTTTCAGTGCTTTTCTAGTTCATGGTAGTCGATTTTCAGTGATCAGGGTTCATGGTAACCGAGTTTCAATGTCTTTCAGATAGTTTCGTGTTCATGGTAGCAGGTTTTCAGTGATCAGGGTTAATGGTAGTCGAGTTTCAGTGAGTTTCAGTGTGTTTCTAGTTCATGGTAGTCGATTTTCAGTGATCAGGGTTCATGGTAGCCGAGTTTCATTGTGTTTCAGATAGTTTCGTGTTTTCAGTGATCAGGGTTAATGGTAGTCGAATTTCAATGAGCCTCGAGTTCATGGTAGTCAAGTCTCAATGATCAGGGTTATGGTAGCTGCCGTTTCAGAGTCAAGACACAAAGTAATCGAAATCTGTATTCAGGTTTAGTTAATGAGAGCCAAAGTTTCAGCGAGGAGGGTTCATCGTTCGTCCCCAAGTCCCAGATTCGATTCAAGATTCTCGAAGACTACTTTAATCATGGCGGGGCAAGATTATCTCCACCGAGGGAGTAATCTGGAGTCCGGAGGCGAGGATCATGAGGGAGAATATGTGGGAAGGGTCTTGTTGGTGGAGAGTCGCTCATTTGATTAAGAGATAAATGTAGTGACAATAGTAAAGGTGAGGAAAGGAATAAAGTGATTAGAAGCAGCAACAGAGAGAGAGAGAACGAGAAAGACAACAAGAGCGAGACCGAGAGAGAGAGAGAGAGAGAGAGAGAGAGAGAGAGAGAGAGAGAGAGAGAGAGAGAGAGAGAGAGAGAGAGAGAGAGAGAGAGAGAGAGAGAGAGAGAGAGAGAGAGGGGGGGGGGGGAAGGTTCCTCATTCACAACACAACACAGAGCCGCCAGGATTACTTTATAAGATGCTGGGTAATTGCTTTCTCCGCCCCCAGGTGTGTGTGTGTGTGTGTGTGTGTGTGTGTGTGTGTGTGTGTCATATGATATTAAAGTAACACCTATGCAAGGGATACTTCATATTTAAGGCTAACTTATTTTATTCTCTCTCTCTCTCTCTTCGTCTCTTTCTCCCTCTCTCAAAACCTAAAAGTGCAATCCCCTAAATGGACCGAAAAAGACCTTCCCACAAAGCGGCGGTAGTGGTGGTGATGATGGTGGTAGTGGTAGGGGTAGTGGTGGTGGTAGCGGTTCATTCTCCCTACACATTGTTCTTCCCAAACACCTGTTCCCTTAATCGTACAGGTGTCTTTCGGGGAGGTTAACGAGAACACGGCAAACAGTCTAGACAGGTATTGGGGCCCGCCACTCCGTCAGTCACTCAGCACACGCAATATTTCAGCCTTGCGGTGGGGTATTGCACCAGGGCGTGTTTGTATGGCGTGTGTGTGGCTGGGGAGCGGCCTTGATGGAGTGGCGGGTGGGTGAAGGACTGACTGACCGACTGGTGGGTGGGTGTCTGGCTGGCTAAGTGGATGAATGGGTGTGTTATTGGGAGGCTGTATGGATGAATATGTCTTTGGATAGATGTTTGTATGGCGTGCCTGAGGCTAGGGAGTAGACTGGGTGGCTAGGTGGGAATGTAAATGGCTGACTGACTGACTGGAGGGTATCTGGCTGACTAGATGGATGGATGGGTGCATTGTTGGGTGGCTGTATGGGTGAATGTCTGTCTATCTGGCTGGTGGGTGTCTGACTGGCTAGGTGGATGGATGGGTGTGTTATTGGGTAGCTGTGTGGAAGAACGTCAGACTGCTGGATGTTTTTTGGCTGAATATGATGGGGAGTGGGTGGCTTCCTAATTGGGTGGATGAAAGGTGGGTTACTGATATCTCTGGTTGACTATGAATATCTGAGTGGCTGGATGGATGTGTGGGTGGATGAGAGTAAGTGGCTTGCTGGCTGGGTGAGTGAGAAGTGGGTTACTGGGGATCTCTGGGTGATTGGATGACTGATTGGGAAGGTGGATGTGGAAATGCTGATTGGATGACTGGATGACTAGATGAATGGATGGGAGGCTGGATGACTGGATGAATAGATACATGGCTGATGGGAGGCTGGATGGCTGGGTATCTGTCTGCCTGTGTTGGAGATGGATGGCAAGGTGGGTAGAAGGGGAGGGTGACAGGGGATCGGTTAGGTGGATGGCAGGATGGCTGAATAAGTAGAAAAGAGGGGGGTGGCAAGGGGTCGGTTAGGTGGATGGGTGGGCGGGGTGGCAAGGTGTTGGTTAGTTGGATGGCAGGGTGGTTGAGAGGTGGGTGGGTGGGTGAGGTGGCAGGGGGTGGGGGTTGGTTAGTGAGTCTCGGCCCTATAACCTTATCCCGTATAGTGCGACGCTCTCCCTCTTCGGAAAATTAAAACAAAGGGCAAGTGCACGGGACTCACAATTTGCAGATCTAAGTGTGTTCTTCAGACAGGTGCATTCAGTTCATGGGGTTCATATCTTCATTTATCCCGGGTAGGACACATAATAATGGGTTTAAGCTAGATAAATTCAGATTCAACAAAGACATTGGTGAGATATGATTTACCAAAAGAGTGGAGGATGAGTGGAACAATCTTGACAGTCGTGTCGTGGGTGTTAATGCAATAAATAATTCAAGAAGAGGTTAGATAAATTCATGGATATGCCTACCGGCCTCTTGTAGACTACTTATATTCTCATGTTCATCATTCAAATATTATCATTCACTTCATACATTTATTTCATTGACTTTTCATAGTTTAGGCATCGCTGACTCTCCGTGAAAACAATAGAATCCATACGCTGCGGGGAAAACACACACACACCAATGCAGCTTTTTCCTTTGCATTCTGCCGCATAAAGGCTTAGAGTTTAAAAATAAATGCCGGGGGTCAGGACATCTCAAGGAGAGAGAGAGAGAGAGAGAGAGAGAGAGAGAGAGAGAGGAAAACTGTAGCACAGAAACATAGAGAGAGAGAGAGAGAGAGAGAGAGAGAGAGAGAGAGAGAGAGAGAGAGAGAGAGAGAGAGAGAGAGAGAGAGAGAGAGAGAGAGAGAGAGAGAGAGAGAGAGAGAGAGAGAGAGAGAGAGAGAGAGAGAGAGAGAGAGAGAGAGAGAGAGAGAGAGAGAGAGAGAGAGAGAGAGAGAGAGAGAGAGAGAGAGAGAGAGAGAGAGAGAGAGAGAGAGAGAGAGAGAGAGAGAGAGAGAGAGAGAGAGAGAGAGAGAGAGAGAGAGAGAGAGAGAGAGAGAGAGAGAGAGAGAGAGAGAGAGAGAGAGAGAGAGAGAGAGAGAGAGAGAGAGAGAGAGAGAGAGAGAGAGAGAGAGAGAGAGAGAGAGAGAGAGAGAGAGAGAGAGAGAGAGAGAGAGAGAGAGAGAGAGAGAGAGAGAGAGAGAGAGAGAGAGAGAGAGAGAGAGAGAGAGAGAGAGAGAGAGAGAGAGAGAGAGAGAGAGAGAGAGAGAGAGAGAGAGAGAGAGAGAGGGGGTGGAGTTGGGGGCAGCATGTAGAGGCAGAAAAGGGATTAAAGGGAAGAAAGCAGCGTTGCCAAATTATCGTATTAACCACATATCGTATCTATCATTTTTATGCCTCAAACTCTCGTACCTACACAAGTAACGTGAGAAAATCAAAGTTAGTGCTAAAACTGTTGAATATTGATGTTTTTCGTTCTTTGTTGTTATAGTTGTCGGTCAGCAACTACGAAAATAAAATGCGATGAGTACGATAATTTGCCAACGCTGGAAGAGAGGCAAAGGGGTGAGGTTGTTAATTCTATCTGCATGAGTAAAGGGAATCGACACCACCGGAGATCATTAAAGAGTGACTGGCGTGAGGGTTCCGCCTGATGAAACGCGCCCTTAGAGATATAATGACGCGCTTGAATGATAATGACACACACACACACACACACACACACACACACACACACACACACACATATAGAACACACACACACACACACACACACACACACACACACACACACACACACATATAGATAGCAATGAAACATACCGGAATACATGATCAAACACGACTAATAAATGAAACTCACACTTGTAGATAATATGAAGCGGCTGAATGATAATGAGATAGTAATGAAGCTCACCTGAACCCATAATGAAGCAGCTGACTAAAAATGAAACACTCACCAATATATTAAAACACGCACACTGAAATAATGATGCCTCTTGATGATAATGAAACACACATATAGATGGTAATTAAACAATGATGAAACACTTGACTAGTAATGAAACACACGCTATGGTAATAATGAAGCAGCTCCATGGAACACACACACACCTAACATAATATGATTCACCTGGATAATGATGGAACGCACAAATAGATAGATATGATAAACACCTCTTAAGAAACACTCAGAGATGAAAAGTCTGCAATATAAAGAAAAACGGCGATAGAAATGAAACACAGCGACGAAGAAACACGTCTAAAACAACGAAGTGTCTGGATGATATTGACCTGGCTTTGGTGGGAACACAGAAAACAAGTAACTAAAAATGGCAAAAAAAACAAAAAAACTCATCAGCCACATAATTAAGCCTGAGCCGGACCCTAAGCCCAATATTACATTCAAACATTTCGTGGCTCTCACACCCACAATCGGTAAGGCTTTCGTAAAGGTTGAGGGTATTTCCATGGGTAGTTTATGAGTCTAGTAATAGTTTGACAAGGCCTCTGCACCTAGATGTAAAAAATGCACATGAGAATCAGATTAATCTTCTATGTGGTCTTTGGAGATGGTTGTCAGAGCCGAAAACGTCTGATAACATGGGCCTCAGCACTTGTTGCAGCTCTGAGGATTGCAAGTCTTTCGGCCACCTCTTTGGATTCATTTTAGGAGCAGCAAGTAGCGGGCTTTTTTTTATATCATTGTTTCCTTTTTTTGTGCCCTTGAGCTGTCTCCTTTGTTGTAAGCAAAAAAAGTCATTCAGCGTCTTAAGAATCGTAAAAACATCAACACGACTAAATGCAGCTTATCAATCCGTCTCAAAACCAATTACCCAAGAGTATGACTAAGGTCTGTTCGATTTCTTAAGAGGAGGTCGCTGATTCAGGGTCTTCCATGCCTAGTGCCTTCCTTCCTGTCAAACGGCGCCATATGACCTCGTTGTTGCGGCGCCTTATATAAATCACTCACTCACTCCTTCCTGTCAATCTCCAAATACATAGTTACGAAATATGATAACGTCATTAAACCAATCTTTTAAGAGCATGACAAAGACCTGTTGAAATCTTAAAAAGTAAGTCGAGTATACAGCGTCTTCCATAACCTACGACTTCCTTCATTTCCATCTAAAGCCAAATAAATAACGTTAAGCGTCATAAAGTCTTAATTAAAACCAACCCCCTAAGAGGATGTTCGAGTTCTTGAGAGGAAGTCGAGCCTTCAGCGCCTTCGATACACCGTGTCTTCCTTCATTTCCATCTAAAGGAAAATAAACAACGTTACGCATCATAAAGCCTTGATCGAAACCATCCCCAAAGAGGATGTTCGAATTATTAAAAGTCGAGCCTACAGCGCCTTCCATACTCCGTGACTTTCTTTCTTTCAATCTGAAGCAAAATATCTAATACCTTAAAACCAATCCCTAAAGATAAATACTAAGAACTGCCAAAATCATTAAAAGGAAGTCGTGTCTCCAGCGTCTTCCATGCCTCGGGACTTTCTTCCTCTTCATCTAAAGCAAAACAAATACGTCATAAAATCTTAAAACCAATCCCTTTTGAACGTGACTAAGACATGTTGGAACTCTTAAGATAATCGAACATTCAGCATCTTCCATACACCTCTCTCTAAATAAACGATCTTACGCATCATAACGCCTTAAAACCAATCACCTAAGAGTAAAACTGAGGTCTGGGAGAATTCTTTGAAGTCTAGCCTACATCCCCTTCCATACCCCGTGACTTCCTTCCTCTTCCCTCAGGCGCTGTGTATAAACTGTGGCGGCGTGGCTTCGTGAGGGTGGCGGCCGCTCAGCCTCCCTCAGCGCGGGCAGGCGGGCGTTCTCGGCCGTGAAATAATACCCCGTAAATTCCGCCTCTCTCTTCGCTGTGCTGTAAGCCCCGCCGCCCGTCCTCACCGCAAAACGATCGTCACATTTCTCTTCCTCGTCCGTTTTCTCACTTGTTGCGTGTATTTTATCATCCATGTCTTTATGTTTGCACTCTCTCTCTCTCTCTCTCTCTCTCTCTCTCTCTCTCTCTCTCTCTCTCTCTCTCTCTCTGTCTGTATGTCTGTCTGTCTGTGTGTCTGTCTCTCTCTCTCTCTCTCTCTTCCGGGTACAAGGTCAACCTATTTATATTGTTGTTGTTACTGTTATTTACCCCCCTACCTTTTTCTCCTTTTTCTTCTTCCACTTCTTCTTTCTTTTATATCATCCTCTTTTTTCCTCTTTTTTCCTTCTCCTCCTCCTCTTCCTCCTACTACTATTTATCCCTATGTTTTTGCATTTTATATATTTTTACCTTTTAAACGTATAACCAAAGACGCCCCACTATCCCTCCCTCTCCACAAGTCTGGGTTTCCATACAACATCAATGCCTGTTTGCTTTTTTTTTTTTTTTCTAACGCACAAAGTTTTGATTACTTTTTCATGTTTTTTTGGCAGCTTTTTTTATATTTACTTGTGACTTTTTCCCTTTTTCTATACGGTTCCTCTTACACATAGTCCCTTGCATCAATATCAACCTCATTCGTAATGCAGCAAGTGATTTTTTTTATTTTTTTATTTCTCATATTTCTGCAACTTTTTTTTTTATTTACTCGTGGATTTTTTTTTCCCTTTTTTTCGCACGATCCCTCTTCCACCTAGTCACGTCCATACAACATTTTCTTTTTGCTTTTTTTCTCTGTTTTTAAATGCAGCAAGTTATTTCATTCTAACACGTTTTTTTTACTTACTTTTGTTTTATTCTTTCTCTCGTCAATTAAATCTACAACTAGTCACTTTTTTACCCTTTCGTCGTCTTCTCACACGGAACAACCTAATTACTCTGGTTTTGGCTCGTCATCCCCCATCATCCGTGGCTTCCTCCCCTCAGCTTACCCTCCATCTTAAAACCCGGTCACATTTCCCTTCGACTCCTCGGCCGCAACTACCTAATTGATTCTCCCCTCGCTCACTGCATCCTGACCCCGCCGAATAATGCACAAAAAAGGGGAGAAAATCGCATAAACCGTGAAATATGTACTAACAAGGACCAAAATTTATGGCCCGAGGGAGAGTAACCATGGCAACGGGCGGTCCTCTCCCCTCGCCCCGTGGCACCTGCCCGCGGTGTGAGTAAAGGGGAAGGTGACTCAGCAGCGGCGGTGTGGGTCCCTTACCTGAGGGGAAGTTGTCTGCCGGCTGCTAAAACTTCGAATGGCGTGACGCAGGACGATGAGAAGGAGGAGATGGAGGAGGAAGAGGAGGAGAAGGATGAGGAGGAGGATGAAGAGGTGAAGGTCGATGATGATGATGATGATGTTGATAATGAGGAGGAGGAGGAGGAGGAGGAGGAGGAGGATAAGGAAGAGGAGGAGAAGGAGAAGGAAGAAGGAAGAAGAAAAAGAAGGGAAAAAAATAGAGGATACAGATGAAAAATGGAAAAAAGAGAAAGAACGGGAGGAGGAGGAGGAGGAGGAGGAATACAAAGGAACACAAAGGAAGAACCTAATGGTCCTTACGAGGCTGTTTGTGACAAGCTACACTAACTATCTAATCAAAGGTGAAAGATGAAGGACAGCAAAGGCGAAGGCTCCTCCCCACCCCCCCATCCCTCCAGCTAAAGCTGGCAGGAAAGGAAAAAGAACCATGCAGCATGGAAAAAACTGCATGGAAATTATGTAGGAAAGAGGAAAGAACTACCATTACTGTTACCACTAACCGGGCGATAAAAACGGACAAGGACACCAGTATTCGAAAGAACTTAACGTTATTACGACAATGAGTAATATCTTAGTTATTGGTTGGATTCAAAATACTTGTCTAATCTATTCTTAAAGGCCGTAACTGTTGTACTATCAACGACATCACAGGGTAGAGAATTCCAAACATTAACGACTCGATTGAAGAAGAAGTGTTTGGCTTCGTGCGACGAGAATCTTTTACCACTTATCTTAAAATTGTGATTTCTTCTTATTCTATTTGATCGATAAATTGTAAAGCAATCTTCTGCATTAATATAACTGAATCCTTTAAACATTTTAAACACTTCTTTTAGATCGCCTCGCATTCTTTGTTTTGATAGGCTGAATAAATTTACTTCTTTAAGCCTGTGTTCATAAGGTAAATTTCTCAACCTTGGAATCATTTTTGTTACTCTCCGTTGATCCCGCTCCAACTTTTCTACGTCTTTTCTGTAAGGAGGAGGAGGAGGAGAAGGAGGAGGAGGAGGACGAGGAGAAAAAGAAGGAAATTAATGAAAAGGGGTGGAAGAAAAAGAAAAAGGAAGATGTAAAAGAAGAAAAAGAAGTGGAAGAAGAAAAAGAGAAAGTCGAAGAAAAAATGGAGGTGAAGGAAAAAGAAGCGGAAGAAAACGAAAAAGAGCAGAAGATATAAAAGTAGAAAAGAAAAAGAAGTGGAAGAAAAGAGTGGAGGAGAAGGAGGAGGAGGAAGAATGAAAAATGTATGGGGTTCTGAGGGTGGGGGAAGGGAGGCGGAGAAGGTGCGGGAAAGGTAAGTGGAGGTGGGTGGCGGGGAGTGGATGGAGTATATAAGAGGAAAAGGAAGAGGGGAGACTCGCGCAGGTACTGGATGCCCTCACGACCCTACCTGTCCACGTTCACCTGCCCCTCCACCTCACCTGGGCCAACCGTGAGAACTTACCTCACATCAAAAAAGAAACGATGAAAAAAACCCTAACATTTCCAGGAGCCATATAAAACAGCAATGGGGAAAGAGGAGTGAGAGAGAGAGCGAGAGAGAAAAAAAAAGAGGGGGAAGAGAGAAAGAGAGGGAGAGAGAGGAAGAGGAGCGCCACACCGTACACATAGCGGCCTCTGGTATCTCCGAGGCGGCGAGGCAGGAGGGGGTCGCTGGAGGAGTGAGGGCGGAGTGTGTCCTGGGCCACTCTCACGGCAGCACGCCGCGCCAGCCTCCCATCGCTCGGCTCGCGTGGCCTCTCGTGTTCCGCCGGCATCGCTCTTCTTGGCCCCTCGGCGGTCAGCGTGCGGAAGAGAGTCAAGGTGTGCGTCCCCCGCGTGACAATACCTTCCTTAGTGGTGACCGCGGCCGCTCAGGTGCTCTTTGACCTACTGGTACGGTGCAGGTGACTGGTGGGTTTCTTTTCTGTTGTCACACTTTCTCCTCCTCCTCCTCCTCCTTCTTTTCCTTCTCTTCCTCTTCTTGGTGCTTCTTATGTGCGGGAGGTTCGGGTCTCTCCAAACTGACAGTCACTCATTGGTCACGGAGGATCTCAAAAGCTCATTTGAAGAACTAGACTATTACGCATTCGTTTGTTGGCTTGCAAGCACTCCACCATAAAAAGGCTGATGGTGTGTAAACGATAGTATTAGACGGGAAAAAATGCACTTATGAAAATATAAAAAGAAAAGAAAAGAATACTTCAGTGGATTACAAAAAAGTAAGTCCTAGCCGGGAAGTAAAGAGGCCCTTCCCTTACCTCACACCTGGAAAAGTCAGGCATACAAGGCCGTCAGGTGGGGAGTGAGCGGCGGCGAGCGGCCAGCCTTAGTGTGGCGGCAAGCGTACAGGTGAGGCAAGGCATGGGCCAGGTGCTGCCAGGTGCCCACTGACCCCCCCGCCGCGAGATGCCCGTCACAGCGCCGCCTCCGAGGGTCACCACCAGCACCACCACCTCCCCCCCAGCTGGACACTATTATCTCGGGACAGTTCAACACAGGTACGTCCACACCCTGACCTACCCCCTTTGATCTCCTGTTGCCCCAGTCTCCCAAAATAAATAAAAAGCTTACACGTCAGGTTTCTTGGCGGTTAAATATTACGCAGGAAAAGTTATAATAACAAAGAAACTCGGCAACAAAACTAATAATACAAGTTTTAAAAATACATAACACGGGAAGAAATAAAATTAAAACACACCGTTTAAACAATGCCATGAATCACTAATTAAACCAGTGTAACATGATCTCGGAAAGACGAACTCAAGTGTTAATCTCTTGCCCGTATATTTATTAGAAAAGAGATATAAAAGAAATCGTGATTCAATCCAGTACGAAAAAAATGCAACTACGAAAAACTAAATAACTAATCATATTTGGGAAGTGCGAGCGAGTGAAGAAGCAGCGAGACTTTATCAAACGACAATAAGGTCTAATGACACTGCATTGAACCAAGAGCACTACAACCATTTATCAAGACCACTAACCAAAGACACTAAGAACAATGCACATGATACTGGCTAACGATCACGAGTACAGCACATGATCAAACTATGGGCGAAGAATACACACGCACACACACACACACACACACACACACACACACACACACACATGTCCTCCCCCTTCCCTCCCTACACATACACGTACAAGGCTCTCTCTGGTCCGGGAATTGTCATGATTAATCTTTTTTCTTTCTCTCGACTGGACGGACAATCAAGTGGCTGCTGACCCTCCCATGTCCAATACCTCCAAAGGGCCAGTTTTCGGAGCAAATTTCACGGTCTCTTACCTGATAAAGAGGTCTATTTGCCCGCCTTATCTGCTGAGGGCCGCCCGCTGCTGCTGTCTCCTTGTCTGATAAATATGAGCCGACTTTTCGAGCCATTCCCTTGAGAGTGAAGATAATGGCCACAAACGGGGCCCCCACTCCGGAGTCCGAGGAGAGTGAGGGAAGAGAAGACGAATGGAGGGTTCTAATGTTACTCAAGGGCCGAAACGCTTTGAGTTCTATAATTCATCTTAGTTCTTTTCATCGTGATTGTTTACGTCTGCCTCAACTAGCATGGTTAAATAAGACAAATGGTAGGTTCTAATGCTACTTTCGGCCCTCTCGCTTTTAGTTCTATAAGTCATCCTAGTTCTTGTTCTCATTATGGTGATTTTGTTTACGTCTACGGTATGAAACTTTAGAACCTCAACTGACATGATTAATAGAAGTAAGCCAAAGGGAAAGTTCTGACGCTATGAGTTTTATAATTCTTCTTAGTTTTTTTTCGTTACGTTGATTACATGTTTGTGTACGGTAGGATACTTGAGAACCCCAGCTAATGTGATTGGTAACAGTGGGACAAGGGGAACGTTCTGATGCTATTTCATGGCTGTCGGGCTCACAAGGTTCTTTTCTCCATACAGTTCTTTTTGATTTGGTGAGTTCTAACAAATCCCTGTTGATAGACGGATAAAGGTAGGAAAAGCAAGGGATATTAAAGGTTATGTTGCCCTTTAAGAAGTTTCTCGCTCATAGTTCTTTCATGTTTATTTATTTTTTGTCATCACGAAGAGGGAGGCAAGGCAGTTCAGCGGCCAAACAAAGAGGGAATAAAAACGCACACTATAAAATCCTTCGACAAAGACAAAAGAGGAAATGCTATTAGAATTAACATACTTACTCCCGACGCTGTAAATAATAGAGGTAAATAAATGTTTTTCTTTATTTGTATGTCCCGTCTCGTTCTAAGTTTCCCCACCATTACGGCTGCAACGAGGGTGATTAGAGAGCTCTGCAGACACGAAATGACTCGCAATCAAGCTCTTCATTCTGGTCCCTTATTAGCATTCGAGTCTAAACTAAATAATTCCAACAGCGAGGAGACGAAGTGCTTCCCTTACGTTTATTTTTAGACACGCGCACTTGAGGAACTTGACATGCAGAAACACCGAAGAGAATAATTGATAAAGGAGACAAATGGAAGATTCTCATGCTTTTCAAAGAGTGGTCGGGTCATGGGTGTGTGTGTGTTCCCTCTTACAGTCCACTATGTCGCGCTGAGTGGACTTAATGGCGCGGGATGAACGCTGGATAATCTCTGTTGACGGCCAGGATGAAGATTTTGTTACGGGGAGAGAAGGCAATCCAAGAAAAAAAAGAAAAAAAACCCACTCAAGCAATGAAAGAAAACACAGAAAACAGAAATAAATGTTAAAAATGACCAAGAAGGAAATGGAAAAGAAAAAAAATCGAAGATAATAAAAAAAAAACACTCAAGCAATGGAAGAAAACAAAGAAAACATAAATAAGTGTTAAAAGGAAAAGGAAAATGAAAAAAGAAAAAATCGAGCCAAAAAAGAAAGCACAGAAAACAGAATGACGTGTTTTAAGAATGATCATACTTAGTTCAACGCAAAGGTTCTGAAGGTTAATAAGTGTGCTTTTTTTTATACTGGCATGTCCCGTCACGACCTAAGTGCCTCCGCCATTACGACTGCAGGAGAGTAATTAGGGAGCTTTGGAGACACGGAATGACTCGCAATTAAGGCTCTTCACTCTCGTTCCCATTAGCATTCGACTCCATAAAAAGAGTTGAGAGATTACTTATACTAACTTTGACATTTGTTATATTCGGCTAGAACCTTTGAAGTATCGTCAACTTGAATAATATTTCCTCCGTAGACTGTTTGTTTTGTATTGTATTTATTTTGTATTATGTAGACTCTCTATGCTTTTTTCTTTCTTTCTTTTATTATTATTTTTTTTACAGTACAGGGAGCAACTCAAGAGCCGGAAAAAGAAAGGGTAGAAAAAAAGGCCCGCCAGTCGTTTCTCCCACAAAACAAAAAGCAAAGAGCAGCCAAAAGAGAGGTCAATTTCAGATGGAGAGGTGTTTTGATACTCAGAACCTATCACGTATTGCAAACTATATCCTTATCACTCTATCACTTTAGCCATAAGGTTTGAATGAGGGAACAGGTATTAGGATTTCATAATTTTTTCTCCTATGAACACCAGTAAGTCATTTTTTTTCATTTTCTTCTTCTCTTTTTCGTTTTTTATTTTTTTATTTTTTTAAGACCAGCCCACTTGAGATACACTTGACATACAGACACACTGAGGAACGTCATGTGAAGTGCGTTATGTAAGTCAGACACACACACAAACACACACACACACACACACCCACACACACACACACACACACACACACACACACACACACACACACATCTGTCAACCTTTTCCACCTCGAAGGCTAAATTAAACAGCAAAGTAAATATCGCTCTGACAACCAACTGAAGGTCGCGCTGCAGCACAACAAAGACAAGACCCTTAGAAACTTGGGACAAAATACAAAACAGAGTAAAACAAACTTGAAGCGAACGAAATTATTTGAAAAGTGACATTCGACTTTAGTATTTTGGAAACCTGATGAGAGAGAGAGAGAGAGAGAGAGAGAGAGAGAGAGAGAGAGAGAGAGAGAGAGAGAGAGAGAGAGAGAGAGAGAGAGAGAGAGAGAGAGAGAGAGAGATAGAGAGAGAGAGAGAGAGAGAGAGAGAGAGAGAGAGAGAGAGAGAGAGAGAGAGAGAGAGAGAGAGAGAGAGAGAGAGAGAGAGAGAGTATGAAAAGAGAAAATAAGGCATAAACAGAAAATGGCAACAAGCTTATAAAGGGAAAGAATGGGAAGATAGTAAAAATGAGGTAAATACTCTCTTTTAGGATATATAAAGAAACAAAAGAAATAGGTATACGGGGAAAAGAAAAAAAAGCATCAACAGGTACACAAAAAAATACCAGGAAAAAAGTGAAAGCAGACCCAGAGAAAAAATAGATTCAAGGAAAATGGAAAGGAGAAAAAAAAGTGATTCTGAGAAAATACAGAAAGTGAAAAAAAGTTCTAAGTAGCAAAAGGTCGAGGCTTTCCGGGGATACGAACACGTGGGTCAAAGTTTCTGATGAAAGACTGAAAGGCTACAGATGAAGAAATGGACAGATTAGTTACTCCTACGTGTGTGTGTGTGTGTGTGTGTGTGTGTGTGTGTGTGTGTGTGTGTGTGTGTGTGTGTGTGTGTGTGTTTATATGTATGTTCACGATACGTCAAAGCTTCCAGCCGAATATAACGAGTGTCAAAATTAATATAAGTAATTTCTCAACTCTTTTTATGTACTCGAATGTTAATGGGAACGAGAGTGAAGAGCCTTAATTCTGTGTGTGTTTGTTTATTTGTATGTGTGTTTGTGATTCTGTTTGTGTGTAACTAGTCAGTCTGCCTGTTTGTAAGTTCAATTATCGGTTAGTCTGTTTGTTTATCTCTTCATCCATCGCATCAAATAGTGAAGTTTTACCAACCTATTGAAATTCAAGTGTAGGAGTTCGCTTCACACGTACGAAGATAAATAAAATAAAGCGTCACATTTTGCAGACTCGGACGTAAAGTCGCAGGTACATTAGGAGGCCGTGCAGCCCCGTGAGAGCGAAAGCTTGTACACCGAAGAATAAAAGTCATAAAAGCGATAGAAGCTGAAATGTAAAAGAAGCATGAACTAAAAACATTTATTCTTGCCCGGCTTCTCTTGGCTGGAAGTCGTTATGTGGTGGTGGTAATGGTGGCGGTGGTGGTGGTAGTGATGGAGGTGGTGGTGGAGGTGTAGCATGCCAGAATGTAGAAGCCAGGACAAAGTGAAGGCTAATCATTGTGACGCTAGCATTGAAGAGGGCCACGCTGCCAGACTTACAGCTCACTCGTCAGTTCGTGCTTGAGGTCACGGCCGTTTATAGGGAGAGTTTGGATATTCGCACCGCAGAGACAATCTAGTGTGCCTGTTCCTCACACTAGCTAACCAACAATAAATACATAATCTGGTAATTCAAGCACAACCTTTTCATCTATTGTAGCTTGTGTCCAGGCAGAAGCGCTGGGTAAAGAGGCAGTGAGCAGGTGCAGCATAAAGGCAAGATGGTCCGTGGGAAGTGCATGGGCAAACTTTCCCTCTCTGGTATCTACGGCCCAGCACGAGGCGAGGCAGGCACCGGTCACGCCAGTGTGTGATGAGATTAGTGTTGGGGATACATAACCTTATCTTTTCTCTCTCTCTCTCTCTCTCTCATATTGAAATTTACAACCTCGCGACAGGACAGGGAAACTAAGCACTGTTTTACATCATAACTCTGAGGTAATAACTATAGCACTTTCTTGCCCTGGTTTACTGAGGTGCGTTTGTTACTGAAATAAAGCAGTTAAACAAAAGTGATATGTCTTTCCCTCATGACTTCCCAACAAACAGTAATAACAACAACAACAACAATAATAATAATAATAATAATAATAATAATAATAATAATAATAATAATAATAATAATGAGAGTAATAATAATAGTAATAATAATAATAAATGGAACACGAGTAACAAACATACACAACATCTCTAACAGGAATGTCTATAAATGCAAATGAACTGCTGGAGTGTGTAAGAAAAGAAACACACACACACACACACACACACACACACACACACACACACACACACACACACACACACACACACACACACACACACACACACACACTCTATCAAGCACATAACTCGCAGCTCTCTTTTCCCTCCTTTTTTCCCGACTATCTCGTTCCTGGCTGTTAATGGCGCCGAACATTATCGATGCACATTGTTCCTCACGCGAATGGCCGGAACGTTGAACTGGGAGGCGCTTGTGGCGTGGGCGAGCGCTGCGGAACATGACGGACGCTGGCGATATGCAGGGGAACACTTCATCTTTTGTGTGTTGTGTTGTAATTTAGTTAGTTAGTCAGTTAGGTAGATAGGTAGTGTTAGGAGGGCCGGTAAAGATAAGTTAGTTAGTCAGTTAGGTAGATAGGTAGTGTTAGGAGGGGTCAGCTTGGGTAAGGATTAGGGTAGAATAAACAGAGGGAGCTTGAGACAGGCATGGAAACACTATTTTTTGTGTGTTGTGTTGCGCTGTGGCTTAGTTATGTTGTGCTGATGGTAGGGTGAGCAAGGGGTCAGCATGGGTAAGGATTAGGGTAGAGTAGCTATGGGGAGCTTAGGTGAGGCATGGAAACACTCGATCTGTGTGTTAGTTTGTGTTACGTTGTTGTTTAGTTCTTTTGTGCTTAAAGTAGAGCTGTGGCTTAGTTATGTTGTGCTGATGGTAGGGTGTGCAAGGGGTCAGCATGGGTAAGGATTAGGGTAGAGTAGTTATGGGGAGCTTAGGTGAGCCATGGAAACACTCGATCTCTATATTAGTTTCTGTTTAAAGTAGGGTTAACAGCGATCAGCCTTGGGTAAAGAACAGGGTAGAAAAACCTTGGAGAGCATGGGAAGTGCAAGGAAATACTCGATCTCTATAATAGTTTGTGTTTAAAGTAGGGTTAACAGGGATCAGCCTTGGGTAAAGAACAGGATAGAACAGCCTAGGAGAGCATGGGAAGTGCATGGAAACACCCGATCTGTTGTGTTGTGGAAGGTTAGATTAAGTTAGGTTACGTTAAGTTAGAGGTTAGAATAAGATAGGTTTGACTAGGTAAGCTCATGTTAGTTTGGGAAAAGACTTAAGTACGATTCCAGATAGGTTTCTATTCTCTAACGGGGTAGGAGTGGGCAAAAAAATAAATTGCAGTGCGGAGTCGGGTCAAAAGTATTGAAATCGATTCGACCACCACTACCTGTCAACCCTTACACCTGGGAAGGGGCTGACGTTTCCTCCAGGTAAAAGGTGACTGACGGCGCACCTGTAGTGAAGTTATTGGTGTGTGACTGTTCGTCCGTCTGTCTCACCTTTAAGTATTGTCTGTCATGATAACTTGCATCAGCCTCACATGAACGATATAAAAAAAAAAGTATATTACAGATAAAATAAAGAAATAGGAAATAAATTAATAAAGAATGAATAACTAAATAAAGAAAAGATAAAGAATAATTGAATATATGAATAAAGAACAGCATCTTAGTGGTTTCGGAGATCAAGTTACCAGACCATAATTATGAACAAAGGGATGAACGTAGAAAAATGGCTGAATGATGATGTATAAAAAGGGAAAATATATTAAAAGTTTAGAGTTGCATGCAAGATGTGTTCTAATGATTACGAGCAGGAGGTAATTTTGTCTCTATAAATCACTAACTGAATCACTCATACATGTCATGGTAACGATTTGACCTTTTTCATGCTTAATATATTCATCCTCCTTTAATTTTCTTGATTTTCTTTTCTTTTCACAATGTTCATCTATCAATCAGTTCATATTTATATATAACTGTTGTTTTATCTACTTTTTTATCTATCTGGCTGTTTGTACGTTTGTTTGTCCGTCTCCGTTACATCCGTCTGATTGAATCTTTGACCATCTTTTTCTCTCTCTCTCCTTTTATCTCCTTCCTTTTATCCCGCGTCTCCTTGCCAACACAACACAATTACTCCCTGCTTTTACCCTTCACGTCTCTCCTCTCTGTTTTAATCGTATTCCTTCCGTTCCTCTCAGCGTTTATTTATTCCTCTCTTTGGCCGTCCCAGCAAACAGTTTCCTTCCCTCCTTCACCCTCTTTACGCTTCCTTTCCACTCCATTTGTCCATCTCAGGTAACTGACACCCTGGCTCGTGCCCTCAACCCTTCACTATTAGCTTTTTACCCTCTTCGTCCCTTCCAACTCTCAGTCACCCTTGCTTCACCTCTTGCATTTTACACATCGATACCTGAACGAGAACACCTGACGCTCCTTTTAACAGGTGTGAAGATTGGTTAGAAGGCTACACAGTTACAGCATCCCCACCTTCACCATCTTCACTACCATCACCATGACAATAACGTGAACACCTACCATCAATACCTAAACAAAATCACCTGGAGTTTCTCGCGTCAGGTGTGAAGCTTGATTAATAAGTTACACAGGTACACCACCACCTCTCTCACCTTCACCTCCACTACCTTCACCACCATGCGCACCACCACCACCATCATACAATTATACACCACAACAATCTCCACCACCATCACCACCACCATCACTACCACAACTACGACAATAACCTGACCTGTAGCGAACAACTTTCCGCGACCTCTCGAAACGCAGCCGACACGCTTAGTTCAGATATCGCTGACAACGCGATTGTAGCGGCTGATTAGAATTCCGGGCGAGTTCGTGCAACAATATTCAACTCTGGTGTGGCGGTGGAACTCTTACTGTCACGGGAGGGAGAGAGGGAGGAAGGGAGACGGGGAAAGAAGTGGAGTGGAAGGGAGATAGAAGAGAGAAGGGGAGGGAGGGAGGGAGGATGGGATTAGGGAATATAAATGAAGAGAGGGAAGGAGAGGAAAGAGAAGGGGAGGTAGGGAGGGAAGGATTGAGAGGGGAGAAGGAAAAGAAGTGGAGAGAGGAAGGGAGAGGAAAGAGAAGGGGAGGTAGGGAGGGAAGGGATGAGAGGAGAGAAGGGAAACAAATGGAGAGAGGGAAAAAGAGGAAAGAGAAGGGGAGGTAGGGAGGGAAGGGGTGAGTGGGAGAAGGGAAAGAAGTGGAGAGAGAAAGGGAAGGGAAAGAGAGGGGAAGGAAGGAGGGAGGGAGAAGGGGAGAGCAGTGGATAGAGGGGAGGAGAGGATAGAGAGGAAGGGAGGGTTGGAGGTAAAATTCAAACAGTTGATACCCCTGTTGTCTCTCGTTTCTCTCCTATCTCACGTTAACAAGGGGAAGAGAGGGGAAGAGAGGGGGGGGGGGAGGGAGAAGGGTTCGAGGGGACAAAGGATGTGCTGTAAGAGATTAATTAAAGAGGGCATGGAGGAGGAGGAGGAGGAGGAGGAGGAGGAGGAGGAGGAGGGGGAGGAGAAGTAATATAAGAGCAATGAAGAGTATAAATAAAAGAACATGGATGATAATGAGGAGGAGGAGGAGGAGGAGGCGGAGGAAGAAATGTAGGAAGAGAAGGAGAAGGAAGAGGAGGTGAAGGAGGATAAGGAGGAGTAAGAGGCGGAGGAAGAAATGTAGGAAGAGAAGGAGAAGGAAGAGGAGGTGGAGGAGGAGGAGAAAGAGTAAGAGGCGGAGGAAGAAATGTAGGAAGGAAAGAAGAAGGAAGAGGAGGTGGAGGAGGAGGAGAAAGAGTAAGAGGCGGAGGAAGAAATGTAGGAAGAAAAGAAGAAGGAAGAGGTGGAGGAGGAGGAGGAGAAGGAGTAGGAGGCGGAGGAAGAAATGTAGGAGGAAAAGAAGAAGGAAGAGGAGGTGGAGGAGGAGAAGGAGATGGAGGCAGAAGAAAAAGAAGACGGATGAGGAAATGAAGGAAGAGGAGCAGGAGGAAAACGAGGAAGAGAAAGGCAAGCAGGAGGAGAAAAAAACCCATGAAGTAAAGTAAGAGGAAGCACATTTTTTAGCAGCGGTTTGGTGAAGAATATTTCCCTGCGTATGAGGAAGAAGGAGACTCATTTCCAGGGAAGATGAATGGAGGGCCAAGAGAGGGGGGAGGGGGAGTAAGGGAGCGTGAAGAGGGGGGCGGGGAGAGGGGGTTGAGTGGGGCGGGCATTGATGGTATTAATTCTCAAGGTTCTCGAGTCTAAACATTCCTGGTTCTTGATGGTGCTTGAGGATAATCGGTACTACGCCTTTCCTTACCTGTCCGTCCGTCAACAGGTGAATGAGTCGGTGCTTTGGGGATAATTAATGAGGAGGAATCAATGACCTGTGGATGGTTTTTGTAGGGGGGAGGGGGGGGGGTTGAAGAGGTGGAAGATGGAAGAAAGAAAAGAGAAAAAGAGAAATGAGAAAAAAACAAAGAAAAGGGAAAAAATAGAAAAGAGAAAAAAAACAAAGAAAAAGAGAAAAAAAACAAAGAAAAGGAGAAAAGAGAAAAAAACAAAACAAATCCCTTTCCCTTAGTTTCCTTTGCTCATTTCCCTTTCACGTTTCCTCCATTACAATACGATATAACAAAGAGGTGAACGATATAACGAAAGAACTATATTTTTTTTAACTATAATGTGATGAAAAAATAAAATCAACTTCGTTTCCGTTAACTCTCACTCGAAAAAAATCGGAAGCGTTGATGATATAAATTAATAACGAATAATTCCGGAAAGATAAAAAAAAAAATGACAACGTAAAACACTCATTTCCATTTCAAAACCCGGCTCAGAATAACGATATAAAACTGGTGAGGAGGCAAAAATATCACCATTGCCAGTCGGGCGTCATATGACAATTATTATAATGGCGAAAAAAAGGAAGGAAAGAACAGTGTTGCCAACGGAAGGGCGACACGAAACAAACAAACATTGACACAGCAGGCCACTGACTTGATGATGAAAACTAACTGCTTTAAAAGAGAGATAGATAGATAAAGAGAGAGCATTATTATTTTCTTCTCTCTACCTTTTTCTGTCTGTCTGTCTATCTCTATCTTTCTTTCTATCTGCCTTTCTATCTGTCTGTCTGTCTATCTATGTCTCTCTCTCTCTCTCTCTCTCTCTCTCTCTCTCTCTCTCTCTCTCTCTCTCTCTCTCTCTCTCAAGACAACAGCGGCACAAGACACACAGATCTTCCTTTCCTTCTCTTCAGGGTAATAAAATTTTCCGGCGACGCGAGGAAACGTTGAGAATTTCTTCATTTGCTTTCCCTCAATTCCACGGCTCACACGTCTCATTTGCCCTCATTGACTTCGGCAGAGGTGATAAGGGGAAGAAGAGAGATGAGGGAGGGATGGAGGGTGGGAAGGAAAAAGGAGGGGAGGACTAAGAGAGAGAGGAGAAGAGGAGAGAGGGAAAGGATTGAAAGAGGAACAAGGAAAAGGATTGAGGTGGCTAGGAGAGACGGGAAGAGGAGAGAGGGAAGGGATTAGAAGAAAAACTATAAAAAAAGGAATTGAGGTGGGTAGGGAAAAGGGGAAGTAGAGGAAAGAGGGAGGGATGGAGGGAGGGAAGGAAGAATGAGGGGAGGACTAAGAGAAAGGAGAAGAGGAGAGAGGGAAAGGATTGGAAGAAAAACTATAAAAAAAAAGGGATTGAGGTGGGTAGGGGAGAGGGGAAGAAGAGGAAAGAGGGAGGGATGGAGGGGACGCAGGAGGAAGGAGGAGCGGAAGGACTGGGGAGGATAACGGAAAAGAGAAAGAGACAAGAGGGAGGAAGGAGAGACTGTAGGAGAAACGAAGGGTGGAAAGACGAGGGAGAACACTAGGGGAGAGGGGGAGAAGAAAGAAGAGGGAGAGAAAGAGGGAGTGAGGGAAGAATGAGGGGAGGAAGATCTAGGGAAGGAAGGAGACTAGGGGAGAGGAGGGGAGGAAAATTGAGGATAAAAGAGGGCTAGCCAATCTGTGTGTGTGTGTGTGTGTGTGTGTGTGTGTGTGTGTGTGTGTGTGTGTGTGTGTGTGTGTGTGTGTGTGTGTGTGTGTGTGAAATCTAACCTGCAGAGTGAAAAATAATTATAATTCATTCCTATATTTTCCAACTCACAACTCGCGATCAGTTGGGCTTCTGGCCGCCAGTATATAAAGTTAAGCCTTAATTCATTAATAAATTGTGAACAGAGAGGGGGAAATAAAAAGAGGGGTGAAAAAGAAGAGCAAAAAAATAAACAAAATCGACAAAGGGATGAATCGAGGCATCAGAATTTTGATGGAATGTGTGTGTGGTATGCAGGTTTTTGTGGTAGTGGTAGTGGCGATGATCAGTGTGGTGGTGGTGGTGGTGATGATGGTGGAAGGGTATCGTCGGCGCGTTATCACAAAATCAAATTAATCGATTGTAAAACTATTCTACTTTACCGGTTAGGACTTTGTGGTGACGTGTTAATGGCAATGGTGGTGGTGGTGGTGGTAGCGGTGGTAGTGGTGGTAGTGGTGATAGTGGTGGTGGCGTAGTAGTAGTAGTAATAATGGTAATAGTAGTGGTAGTAGTGATATGTGTGTGTGTTTGTTTGTCTTTGTGTGTGTGTGTGTGTGTGTGTGTGTGTGTGTGTGTGTGTGTCAGGGCTCAGGGCGTCCAAGTAAAGCCAGGCAATGTCAGTGTCCCTCCCAAGTGACTGCCGCGAGATGCCCAGAGGAGGCGAGAGGATGCAGGCGACATGGAGATAGGGGTGCTCGAGGAGGAGGAGGAGGAGAAGGAGAAGTGGAAGGGATGGAGGGAGGAAAAGGAAGGGAGAAAGAAAGGAAGGGAGAACAGGAGACCATAGAGACATGAATCACAAGAAAATAAGCTGGAAGTGATTGGGAATGAAAATAAAAGGAAATCTAGGAGGAGGAGAAGTGGGAGGGATGGAGGAAGGAAAAGGAAGGAAGAAAGAAAGGAAGGGAGAACAGGAGAGCATAGAGACATGAATCATAACCAAATAAACTGGAAGAGTGATAGGGAATGATAATAAAAGGAAAGCTATAACTCTCTCTCTCTCTCTCTCTCTCTCTCTCTCTCTCTCGCTCTCTCATACATCCCTCACACTCCCACCGCAAACCCTTATCTTCAAGAGCCTGTTTTTCATTTACCACTCCGCCTTCTAATCCCTCAACACGCCGCGCTAAGCATCTTCCTATCCCTCGCGCCGCGCACCCGCCCGCTGATCCCGCCTCATCCCTCCCAGACGCCGAAGGGGGATATACTCTCTTCGTTACTGGTCGTGAGAGATATGACCGATAGATCTGTTGGCTCCACTTGGCTCCACGATGGATGGTCTCTAATGTGCCCAAAAGGGAGAAGGTATGCGTCGACAGGACAAGGGAATGTTAGGGGAAGAGCTAGGAAAGAAATAGGAACTGATAGAATATTCGCCAACTGGTTTAATGCATGGAAAAAAGATGAAGAGGTATACGTCATTAGAGGACTATTAGGGTTCACAACTAACGCACAAGAGGTCTGTTGCAGGGAAGAGGATGAGGAAGAGGAACGGAGGTGTACGCTGGCAGGTCTAATACGTAGAATAGGAGAAGGAAGAGGAATAAAGAGGAAATATGACGGGATCAGCACAAGGTATCTGGTTCGTATAAGAGAGAAAGGAAGAGGAAGTGAGAGAGGAAGATAATATGCTAACAGGAAAAATGTGTGAAATAGAGAGAGGAAGAGGAGAGAGGAAGATAAAAGTAGCACAAAACGTCAGCTGTGTGAAAGAGGGAGAGGAAGAGAAAAAAAAAAAGAGGGAATACGTCAGCTGCGGAAGACATCTAGTACGGTGAAGAGGGGGAGGAAGAAAAAAGAAGAGAGTACACGCCAGGGGGTCTAAGGCGTGGAAGAGTTAGAGGAAAAGGAATCAAGAAGGAATACGCAAGCAACAAAAGTGTCTATCTCTTTTTGGCCACTCTACTTTATTCAGGAGCAGTAAGTAGCGGGCTTTTTTTTTCATTATTGTTTTCTTTATTTTTACGCCCTTGCACTGTCTCCTCTGCTTAAAAAACAACAACAACAAAAAAAAAACAGAAGAGGTATGCTGCGTGGAAGAAGAGAAGACGGAAGAGGGTGTGAGAGGGTGCACGTCAGCAGCACAAGAGGTCTAATCCGATGAAGAGGGAAAAGAAGAGGAATAAAGAGAAAACACCAGCAGGAGGAATAAGAGGAAAAGGAATCAAAGAGGAATACGCCAGCAACACGAAAGGTTTGCTACGAAGAAGAGTAAGAGGAATGAAAAGGGAGGAGGAAAGAGTGAGAATGTATACGCCGGTAGCACAAGAGGTTTGCTACGAAGAAGAGTAAGAGGAATGAAAAGGGAGGAGGAAAGAGTGAGAATGTATACGCCGGTAGCACAAGAGGTCTAATAAGATGAAGAGGGAAAGGGAAGGAAACCAAGAGGGTACACACCACCTGGTCTGATGCGTAGAACAGTAAGAGGGAAAGTTAGAGGAATAAAGAGAAAACACCAGCAAGTCTAATGCGTGGAAGAACAAGAGGAATAGGAATCAAGAAGGAATACGCCAGCAACACAAAAGGAAAATAAACCTAGAGGACAAACACCACAAGGTCTGATGCGTAGAACAGTAAGAGGGAAAGGAATGGAGAGGGAACACGCCGGCGACACAAGCTCTTCGTCGTATTCAATCTCCTCACCTCTTTTGATTCTTTTTGTAGGAGCAGCGAGTAGCGGGCCTTTTTTATTATTGTTTCCATTTTTTGTGCCCTTGAGCTGTCTCCTTTGTTGTAAAAAAAAAAAAAAGAGGTCTGTTGGGACACTTAAACACGATACAGACGCGAAAAGCCGCTTGACCTCTGCACTTTCCCCTTTCCCACTTTCGTCAGCGCACGCCGACGGAGTTTCCAGAGAACCTTTGATGAAAACCCACACAATTTTATGGAGTTATTTCCGTCTCTGTGAATAGTCGAGCGGCGGTGGCGGCGGCGGTGGCGGCTTAGGGCGCGGCACTCACTCACTCACCCAGGGAAACACATTTACCTTAACAACCGAGTATGAGGAGAAGGGGATGTAGGGGGATGTGGGTGTAGGGGAGGTGTAGGTGAATGTGTGTGTGTGGTGGTGGTGGTGGGGGGGGTAAGTTGGTGAATGTTAATGGGTGTAAGATTGAAAAAAAAGACAGATAAAGAGATAAAAAAAGGGGGGGGGGGGGGATGGTGGCCGTCGGTGTGTGGGTGTAGGGGTGTAGGTGAATTTGTGTGTGTGTTGGAGGTGGGGGGGGGGGGTAAGTAGGTGAGTGTTAGTGGGTGTAAGATTAAAATAAAAGACTGATAAAGAGATAAAATATAGAGAAAAAAAGTAAAAAGACAGACAATGAGGGAGTCAGAGAGAAAAAAAAGGACAAAAATATGCCAGGGGAAAAAAATATGACAGGATTTACCACGAATAAGTCGGAGAAGAGACGATTAAGGCTTCTTTCATTATCGTCATTTTATGAATATTTTACGAATAACGAAACGGGAAAGAAATAAAATACTACCAGACATAAGAATGGGTAGAAAAGAGAAGGGTAGAAAAGGAAGAGCATGGGAGAGAATGACAGGGAATGGAAGGGATGGGAAGAGTAGGCAAAGAGCAGGGGAAAAGAAGAGGAAAAGAAAGATATGGGAGAGAAGGGAAAGGAAAGGGAAGAGAACAAGAGGAAAGAATAAAGGGAAGGGAGGGGAAGGAGAGAAAAAGAAAACGGAAAAGGAAGTTAAGGAAAGTGAAGAAAGGGAAAGGAAACTGAAAAAAATTCAGGTAGGAAATTGCAGGAAATCAATAGGGAGGTGAAAGACAGGCGAGGGAGGAATAGGGAAGGGAAGAGAAGAGCAGAAAGGGGAAGGAAAGGTTCAGGAAAAACTAAGAAGGTGAAAAAGAAAAGGGAGGAAAAATAACATAGAGAGGGAGTAGAAAGGGAAAACAAGGGTAAGGAAGGAATAGGGAAGGAATTGACACGGAGGGAAGGAGGAATAAAATACGGATTGAGAAACAAGGAGAAATAATGATAAGGAAGAAGCTGCACGATTAATGACAAAAGGTAGGGAGGGAGAGGTAGGGAGGGTCAACAAAGGTAAGGAAGCATTAGGAAGCTTTAATATAGAGAGGGGAAAAGGAATATAATAGGGAGGAAGAGCTAGGGATAGGTGGGTAAAGGTAAGAAAGGAATCAGGTAAAATAAGGTTAGGCAAGATCACTCACCTGGGAAAGAGTGGATCAGAGAGACTCATTAGACCACCAGGTAACGTGCAATTATTCTCAAGGTAAAGAAAGGAGGAAGTGAACCCGTGATGGCAGAAAAAGAACGGCAAAAGAAGGACACGAGAGAGAAAGAGCGAGAGCGAGAGCGAGAGAGAGAGAGAGAGAGAGAGAGAGAGAGAGAGAGAGAGAGAGAGAGAGAGAGAGAGAGAGCAGACCCCTATATTCCATCACCTTCCCTTCTCTGACTTCACCGCAGACCACTATATTAATGAAATCGTATATCAGAGGGTGCTTTGAGCTTTGTGTGTGCGTGTGTGTGTGTGTGTGTGTGTGTGTGTGTGTGTGTGTGTGTGTGTGTGTGTGTGTGTGTGTATTGTGATGGTGGTTTCTCTCTCTCTCTCTCTCTCTCGCCGCATTACCATCAATCACCTGCTAATCAATGTTCATGTTTGCCTCATACAAAATATAATAACGATGTTCCGATGATACGGGTCACGTGATGCAATTAACAGGCGGGGAGATGTAAGCTTCTCTCTCTCTCTCGCTAACATATGGCGCGAGAGTGGGAAGATTAATTCGGCTTTTCCGGCATCCTCGAAAGTGAAAATAACGTGGAATGAGAGAATTACACTGACGCATTACTGGATGATCTCTCTCTCTCTCTCTCTCTCTCTCTCTCTCTCTCTCTCTCTCTCTCTCTCTCTCTCTCTCTCTCTCTCTCTCTCTCTCTCTCTCTCTCTCTCTCTCTCTCTCTCTCTCTCTCTCTCTCTCTCTCTCTCTCTCTCTCTCTCTCTCTCTCCATCAGACGCATATAACAAAGAAATAATAAATTGAAGTAACAAAACTATGATGAGATTATCCCAAAATCTTTTAAAGCAAAACGAGGAGGAAAAAGTTCAAATGAAAGGATGAAAAAGATGCGAAGAAATAGAGACAAAAAGGGAAACGGTGAAAAAAAAAAAACTTAAATTATCTCAATGAAACTATGGCTTATGTGAAGAAAGATAGTAGAGAAAAAAATAATAAATGAATATATAAACGTATGAATAAATTAATGAAAGAGGAAGAGATGCATGAGTCAATGAATATAATAAAGAATCTGGAAATAATTACAAATAGAAACAAAAAAAATCTGATATATAAATAAACCTAGATATAAATAAGGAAGAGAGCAAAAAATGGATGCACTCCCTAATCCTAATGAAAGAAATTGAGAGAGAGAGAGAGAGAGAGAGAGAGAGAGAGAGAGAGAGAGAGAGAGAGAGAGAGAGAGAGAGAGAGAGAGAGAGAGAGAGAGAGAGAGAGAGAGAGAGAGAGAGAGAGAGAGAGAGAGAGAGAGAATACACATACATACACACGCACACACTGACAGAGGGAGGGGCCGTACATTTAGTAAGCCTCAAATAATTAGCCGGGAGCTTAACGAGGGGAGGCGTTTAAGTTATTGCCATTAAATTTGGCCTCCCTTCTTTTTGTGCTCCTGTTCGCATTAATCTGTCACGCGAGGCAAAAAGTATCGGACACATCGGTTAGTAAACACCCTCATTCTGTCTGTCTGTCTATCTATGTCTCTATCTATTTAAACGACGAACGGATACATCGGTTAGTAAGCACCCTCATTGTGTCTGTCTGTCTATCTCTGTCTCTATCTATCTAAACACGGCTATCAATTTGTATGTTTGTCTATCTAAATATGTCTATCAATTTCTATGTCTTTCTATCTAAATATGTCTATCAATTTCTATGTCTTTCTATCTAAATATGTCTATCAAGTTGTATGTCTTTTGTCTTTCTATCTAAATATGCCTATCAATTTGTATGTTTATTTATCTAAATATGTCTATCAATTTGTATCTTTCTATCTAAACACGCCTATCAATACGTATGTCTATCTATCTAAATATGTCTATCAATTTGTACGTCTTTTTATCTCAATATGTCTATCAATTTATGTTTCAATCTGGCACTATCTATCTATCTCATCTACCCTTCACTTAATCTATCCATCAAACTACCCATCTCTCTTTTCTCTTAGCGATGAAGATAACAAAGAAATGAACACAGAGATTTATAACATACATACACACAGAAACACACAAGTGAACAAGGAAACACATCCACAAACACACAAACACACACACACACTACTCTTCACTCCACCCAAAAACACCTCGCATCCAGTACTCCTTCCACACCGCCCCACGAGAGCCTTAAATATCAAACGACTCCCTGGACATCGGCGTCAGAAAAGGCAGCTTCATTCCCATCTCGTGAAGGCCCAGCGGCGGGTCTCCGTGGACAGATATATCACGAGTACACGCATTACTTTACGATAGCGCTACGGTCTTCAGAGCTATCAGTAACGTATGGATTGGAGAGCAGACAGTGTACGGGGGAGGGGCAGGGAGAGGTGCTGAGCGTTGTGCTGTTAAGAAATATGTCTATGAATTACAAGTGGTACGTTGTTGTTTTATAATGTTCTTTCCTTTCGTTTATTGGTTTTTATTTCATTATTTTTGTTTTCCTTTTTTTTCTGAGACTTCGTAAGGAAATGAAAATAATGAATGATATATATGTTTTTCCTAACGCTACTTTCTTCCCACCTCCCTTGTCACACTGTTATGTTTTGTATCATTTTCCCTACTTTATATCTACTTTCTATGCCATGCTGTTTTGTTTTATGTTTTGCTGTCCCTACTTTTCTACCTACTTCGCTGATCATCACAGTGTTTTGTCTTTTGTTCCAGTCTCCCTGCCCTTTATCAACTTCCTTCCTCATACTGTTTTGTTTATTCTTATCTATTACTTTTTTTTCTACTTCCATTATTATATTGTGTTGATTTATGTTTCACTTTTCTTACTATACTGTTTTACTACGCTTATTTCTCAGTGTATTTTGAGATCCTTTAAATAGCATAGATAATAAAGCAATAAAGTACCACCTGTATTTTTCCAATAACCTACATCCTCTCCCTCGGTATGTAAACTCATAAATAAAACACCGTAGACTTTACAAATAAACAAAACAACTTAAAAGACAATTCTGAATAACGCTAATGAATGCAAGTTGGTACTCACGAATGGGTCCTCAGGTGCAGCGGTAAATATGCTTCCCCTGACACCTACCTCACCTGTGGGAAGAGGAAAAGGTGTTACAGACTTAAGAAATATTTGCAAGGTATTAACTGGGACCTGAGGCTTTAGTAGTAGAAGGTTATATTCATTTCAGTGTATTTTTTTGTTAGTTATTGCTGATCAGCCTTACTTTTTTTCTATAACATCAGCAATAATAATAATGATAATAATAATAATAATAATAATAATAATAATAATAATAATAATAATAATAATAATAATAATAATAATAATAATAATAATAATAATAATAATAACAACAATATGATAATACAAATAACACAGATGAGAAGGAAGAACAACGACAACACAATCCCCAATAACCTCCCGTAATCTCCCATCCAATCACCTCCTCCTCCTCCTCCTCCCCAGCCCCCTCCAGCCCTCATCAGGCGTTAAGATCCCCGGCCCCGCAACACTCAGCCCCCGTCCCTAACACACGCCCGAATGAGCCACTCGAGGATCCATTTGGCCGCCGCTCAGCCCGCAACACAAACATCAGGAAGGCGTAATCGTAATGCAATGTAGGGTGTTGCGGGCGCCTCCCAGTGGCCCACTTATCGAAATTACAACCTCGTCTTGGCCTCGGTTCATTTCCTGCTTCTTTTCGATTTGGGGGCAGAGGGAAGGGGAGAAGGGGGGAAGGGGAGGTGAGGGTGGTCTCTCTTTACCTCTCATTCTCCCCCCTCCCCCTCCACCTCTCTCTCTCCCTCTCCTTCTCTCTCCTCGGGTCTTGGTCTTTATCTATTGCCGTGTCTTGCACTTATTAATTTCCGATATATATTTTTTAAGGGTGGTTTCTGTGTCGTTCTCTCTCTCTCTCTCTCTCTCTCTCTCTCTCTCTCTCTCTCTCTCTCTCTCTCTCTCTCTCTCTCTCTCTCTGTTGATGTTAGTTTTATTTTTGGTTTGTTTTATTGCTTCATCTCTTTCCCGACAATTTATTTCTCTTTTTTCACAACTCTGTCCCTGTCATTTACAACGGTCTATATCTATTTCTATTTCTATTTTCGTTATTACTTTTTGTTTGATGTCAATACTTTCATTTCCTTTGTAGTGACAGGAGAATAATTAAGCGATGTATTCCTAACAAGCGAGGTCGAGAAAGAAAGAAAACGCTGAATAATTATTATATGTTATTTCACGGAAGGCAGTAGAGCTGGACTTAGGATTATTTACGATATACTAAATTAAATGAAAACAGTCAGTTGTGACGAATATCATACGCATTCACTCTTAATAAAACTACATTCAATAGATTAAGCTGCAATGCAATAGAATGGCGACTCAATCCAGTACTTTAATTCATTTCAAAGAGGATGCTGATGCTGATTATGAGGATGAAAAGGAGGAGAAGGAGGACGAAGAGGAGGAGAAGG
This sequence comes from Eriocheir sinensis, assembly GCF_024679095.1. Lineage (NCBI taxonomy): Eukaryota > Metazoa > Arthropoda > Malacostraca > Decapoda > Varunidae > Eriocheir > Eriocheir sinensis. Next base: position 22,969,082 of record NC_066513.1, on the reverse strand, counting down.
AGGAGGAGGAGGAGGTAGGAGAAGAGGCGAAGGAGTAGTAATAGTAGGAGAAGGAGGAGAAGGAGGAGGAAGGAGAAGAGGCGAATGAGTAGTAATAATAGGAGTTGGAGGATAATAAGAGGAGAAAGAGGAGAAGGAGGAAGAAGGAGAAGAGGCGAAGGAGTAGTAATAATAGGAGTTGGAGGATAATAAGAGGAGAAAGAGGAGAAGGAGGAAGAAGGAGAAGAGGAGAAGGAGTAGTAATAATAGGAGTTGGAGGATAATAAGAGGAGGAGGAGGAGAAGGAGGAGGAAGGAGAAGGGGCGAAGGAGTAGTAGGAGAAGGAGGAGAATAATAAGAGGATAACTATACATAAAAAAAAAAATAACTCCGGAAATATACGACACAGACTGAAAATGCAACAAAAGTGGAAGAAATCATAATAAATGTTTAAAGAAATTGGACCCAAATATAATCCCTAAGAATTAATCATGACGTCCAGCGCGGCTCAGTGGCTTAAAAAGGATTATTGATATGGATTGAGAGAAGGCACAAAAAAAATCAGCGTCGGGATTGAATGAGTAATTATGAAACGCCAATCCATTTCGCTCACACGCCGCATTGACACCCTTCACACGTGCGCTAATCTGTCACTTCCCTTGGTTTTTGGGTTTTTTTTTTTTACATTTAGTTTTTTTTTCTTCTGACTGGTCACTCGTTGTTCAGGGACGCTGCATAAATATTCATCACTCTTTGAGCTTTTAATTTTCCCTTTTTTTTCCACTGTCGTTCGTTTTTTTAATTTTTTTTGGGGGGGTCCAGTTGCATAAATTACCGGACTGCATATATTACTCCTTTTTTTTTTTTTTTTTTTTATTTGGCTGTGTCACTGTTTGTCCCTTGTGAATGAATGTCTGTTTTTGGAATAATATACATGCTCATAAACTGTTATATTTCTCTCAGTCTTTATCTCGTTATATATCTGTATTAATCTATTTATCTATCTATCTATCTAACTATCTATTTATCTACCTATCTATATATTAATCTATCTATCTATCTACCTATCTATCAGTCTATTTATCTGTCTATCTTTCCATCTATTTTTCCGTTTATCTACTATCTATATCATCTATCCTATCTATCTCTGCTACTTCTTAATTTCTTGCACTCTTTTCCTCTCTCTATCTCTCTATTTCCTCTCTCTCTCTATCTCTCTCTCTCTCTCAATCTCTCTATCTATCTATCTATCTCTCTCTCTCTCTCTCTCTCTCTCTCTCTCTCTCTCTCTCTCTCTCTCTCTCTCTCTCTCTCTCTCTCTCTCTCTCTCTCTCTCGACAAGACATACCTGGTACCGCTGCTCACCTGCGGCTAAAACTCGTCAGCGCTTAATTGCTCCCGTGTCGTCCATTCATTGCAAAGGTGAACGGTAGTACACACACACACACACACACACACACACACACACAGTCCCCTTCCCCCCCAACACACACGTATCACTATTAACCTATCACGCATTATAGACACATGGTCCCATATATCCTGAGGGGTGATTACATTGAACACGTGAAGGGAATTGACAGTAGAGCAAACACGCCTTCCCCTTCTTGCCCCCCCCCCCACCCCCCACCGCCCGCGGCCGCCTCTACAAACACATGATTACAAGTTACACTGCATTTTACACCCTAACAATCCTGCTTCAAACACACACCCCACTACACCCACGATACTCCTTGTCTATGTATCTCTATTTCCATCTCTGTCTCTGTCTCCCTCCCTTACTCTCGTTTATCTATCTGTCTATCTATCTACCACAGTACCAGGCCACAGGGGGTTTCAACAAGCCGGTAATGGATCCACTTTGTGTAATGGGGAATGATGGCCAATGCTCGTAATGCTTCAAACGTGACAAAACGTATCAAGCTTATTAATCTTGTCAGCCCATTTGTATGACGCGGGTGTTAATGTGGGTCTGTTACACACACACACACACACACACACACGCACACACACACACACACACACACACACACACACACACACACACATCACATCACAGATACAACCAAAAACAAAATGAAACCAAAACAGAAAGGAAAGCACAATACAAACTTCGAAAACAGAGCAAGTCGTAAAGATAACTATTTCCTGAACTTCAAGAAGGACGCGGTGGTAATCCAGATAGTGGGTGCTGCGGTGCCGGGAGGGAGGGAGGGAGGGAGGGGAGAGGAGCGGCGCCCCCCGGGAAAGGCAAGGTGGGCAAGACGGATGGTCGGGCGCGGGGTAATGTTTCCCTGAAGACCACCTGACCCTTGGACGCGTCTCCCGCCTCCCGCCGGCACCACAAAAAACATACTGCGCCTCTTACGGATAATTACCTGCGTTTTACCTGCGATGGCTCACAAAGGTAAATAGAAAAATTAATGTGCAAGTTGATAAATGGACGTCAAACTCCTGTGCTTTATTTCCCTTGTTTAACTTCTCATGACAGGCCAAAATTAATATGAACAGATGTAGAATTAATGTCCACCATCCAGCATTTACTACAGACCGTTCAGAATACTTGTCTGTCTACCTCCGTTTTGGCTCCCTTGCTACATTCGCTTTTTATTTAATTGCTTCCTTGTTGTCTGTACACTCAGACTGCCATCCTATGTCTATATTCTTGAACGCTTAACAGGATAGATAGATGGACAGACAGATAGACAGATACATAGATAGATAGATCCTCCCCTCTATCTAATCCTCAAGGTTCTCATCTCTCATCTCATCTCATCTCTCTCCCTTCTCCCCTCGTAACGTTACTTGCCTCCCTCCTCCATTCCTTCCTGTTTTCCGCGTTCATCCTGCTTGTCGGCATTCTTACCTTCCTTCATTTCCTCCTACTTCCTATCTGCTCGTTTGCTTTCCTTCCCTCTTTCACGCCTGTTTATAAGCCTTCTTCCTGTTTGTCGCCTTTCTTCTTTCCTTCATCTCGTTCTATCCTCCTTCATTCATTCATTCATTCATTCCAGACTACTTCATATCTTTCTTCCTATTTTCAGTCCGTCTGCCTACCTGTCCGCTACTTATCAGCCTGCATGCCTCACTACCTGCCTGCCAACACTCACCCCCCTTGCCCACTAAGAACAATAACACCTCGCCAAGGCCCCGCAGCAGTAGCGTGAGACAAATGGCCACAATATACAAGACACTCGTAAACAAAACTGCAGCAACAAACACGGAAATTAATTGCGCGCTTGTATTTCTTCGGAGGTTAAAATTGCCCCGAACGTGAGACTGAAACTGAACTCCACACGGCCGGGGGAAGGAGGAGGAGAAGAAGGAGGAACAGAGGCGGTGGTCACGCGGATAAATAGGCGGAGACGACTCGAGACACAACAGATATATTCATGAATTCTGTGCTTATACATTCCGCCTTGGTCTTGTCTCTTGCGTGTACTTAAGGACGAAAATTCAAGGAGGAAAAAACAGTGTACCTCGAAGTCCCCAGCGCACCCTTCCCCTTCCCGCTCCTGCTCTCGTTCCCTCTCTCTCTCTCTCTCTCTCTCTCTCTCTCTCTCCTATCATTCTTTCCCTAATCTACCTTATTACTATCTTCCTCTCTGTCTCTCTCTCATATAATTCTTTCTCTAATCTGCTTTCTCTCTCTCTCTCTCTCTCTCTCTCTCTCTCTCTCTCTCTCTCTCTCTCTCTCTCTCGCTCCCTGGGTTCAATCTCTATAACACCATTACCACTGAGGGAGAAAAATCACGGCGGTCAAATGAAAATCGGGAAATAAAAGAAGAAAATCCTATAATGTTTTTAAGTCTGGAAGATGATTTTTCAAACTACAACGAAGGAAAAAAAAAAGGCAGTTAAAGGTAAAGATCAGGAGTTATTATATTTACTGTACTTGAAATGAGGAGAACTCTTGGTCGGTTAAGCTGTAAGGACTTTTGCTAAGGGTCGGATTACAAGATATATCGCCGCCAAAGAACACATATTTGACAAGGCTTTCGTAGGAGTTGTGGGCATTTCCTGGGGTAGTTTTATGATCCTGGTGGCAGTGTGAGTCTTCTTCTGTACCATGAACCTGAAGAAACACTCATTAGAACACATATTTGACAAGGCTTTCGTAAGAGTTGTGGGCATTTCCTGGGGTAGTTTTATGATCCTGGTGGCAGTGTGAGTCTTCTTCTGTACCATGAACCTGAAGAAACACTCATTAGAACACATATTTGACAAGGCTTTCGTAGGAGTTGTGGGCATTTCCTGGGGTAGTTTTATGATCCTGGTGGCAGTGTGAGTCTTCTTCTGTACCATGAACCTGAAGAAACACTCATTAGAACACATATTTGACAAGGCTTTCGTAGGAGTTGTGGGCATTTCCTAGGGTAGTTTTATGATCCTGGTGGTAGTGTGAGTCTTCTTCTGTACCATGAACCTGAAGAAACACTCATTAGAACACATATTTGACAAGGCTTTCGTAGGAGTTGTGGGCATTTCCTGGGGTAGTTTTATGATCCTGGTGGCAGTGTGAGTCTTCTTCTGTACCATGAACCTGAAGAAACACTCATTAGAACACATATTTGACAAGGCTTTCGTAGGAGTTGTGGGCATTTCCTGGGGTAGTTTTATGATCCTGGTGGCAGTGTGAGTCTTCTTCTGTACCATGAACCTGAAGAAACACTCATTAGAACACATATTTGACAAGGCTTTCGTAGGAGTTGTGGGCATTTCCTGGGGTAGTTTTATGATCCTGGTGGCAGTGTGAGTCTTCTTCTGTACCGTGAACCTGAAGAAACACTCATTAGAACACATATTTGACAAGGCTTTCGTAGGAGTTGTGGGCATTTCCTGGGGTAGTTTTATGATCCTGGTGGCAGTGTGAGTCTTCTGTACCGTGAACCTGAAGAAACACTCATTAGAACACATATTTGACAAGGCTTTCGTAGGAGTTGTGGGCATTTCCTGGGGTAGTTTTATGATCCTGGTGGCAGTGTGAGTCTTCTTCTGTACCGTGAACCTGAAGAAACACTCATTAGAACACATATTTGACAAGGCTTTCGTAGGAGTTGGGGGCATTTCCAGGGATAGTTTTATGATCCTGGTGGCAGTGTGAGTCTTCTTCTGTACCATGAACCTGAAGAAACACTCATTAGAACCCGACTGACCCCCTCTTTGACCTTTAGAAATAACTGATGTGAGAAGCGAGTGTGTCTTATAATACCAACTTTAGGAAATTGATCAGTGAGATAGAAATAGACAGATGCATAAATAGATAGATAAAAAACGGAAACAAAGCAGAAAAAAGAGAAATTTAAAGTGAATGTATATTATGAAGCAATACAAGAACCAGAAAGACATATTCCTCATATCACTACTACCATTACCACCACAATCACCACCACAATCACCACCACCACAACACTCAAGACCCCTCCAGCAGGCCTTCCTCCATCCACCTCCTTGACCCTCACAACTGCATCATAGGCGCCGCTATTAACAAACTTGTCCAGGAACGGCGAGAATTCCACAGAAACTCACGCAGAGGAGGAAGAGCTGAAGAAGGAGGAGGAGGAGGAGGAGGAGGGGTTAAGAGGAGAAGTTGAGGTCTGGTTAATCCTTCTCCCTCGCTAACCCTGTCCACATTCCTGTCTCCTACGTCTCCTCCGATTCCCATTCCCATTCCTCCTCCTCCTCCTCCTCCTCCTCCTCCTCCTCTCTCCTCCTCTTCCTCCTCCTCAACCAGCCTCTCACAATTCTCCCATTGACAAGGTACGAGAAATAGATATTTAAATAGATGTGTGTGTGTGTGTGTGTGTGTGTGTGTGTGTGTGTGTGTGTGTGTGTGTGTGTGTGTGTGTGAACGTTTGGTAATAATGACTGAAAAGTTTAATTGGAGCTTGGAACGAAAATCAATACACCAAAAAATGCACAGAAATTCCTCATTCCAAAAAAAAAAAAAAAAATCCAGCATCCCGGCAGCATGTCACAAAGCTGATCTAGCATTAATAATTGGCGGTCATTACGGCGCTGGTATGTTTGGCGGCGTTTCATTAAGCTGAAATGTTTGGCTAATTCCCAAACTGCCATGACTCATTACTCATTTCGGAACAGCGGCGGAACAGAGGACAAAATGATAATAATGGCCCGGGATCTGTTATCTAATTGGACGTGATATTTACCTGTATGAAGTCAATAAGCAATTAGTAAATATCCCAGCATAAGTCTTGTTCAGGTGAGAGAGAGAGAGAGAGAGAGAGAGAGAGAGAGAGAGAGAGAGAGAGAGAGAGAGAGAGAGAGAGAGAGAGAGAGAGAGAGAGAGAGAGAGAGAGAGCTCATGCGTGAACACCTGTCGGTAATATCGGTAGACAGTGGGGAGGGAGAGAGAGGAAAGGGAGGGACGGGAGGGAGCAAAGAGAGGGAAGGGAGGAAAAGGGAAGGCATAAAGGCGAAGGAAAAGGTGGAAAGGCAAAGGGAGGCAGCAAGGCCGTTTGATCAAGCTTTTCACGGATGGCTGAACGCACCTTTTTCCCTCCACACACTACTCTTATTTTTTTTTTCCCTTCCCTCTCCTCCCTGTCCCCCTTCACCTCCCTTCTCCCCATCGCGGCCTTTCCACTCAGCCTCAGACACCACAAACATTGATCACGTGACCCACATCCCCCCCCCACCCCCACCACCACCATCCTCTCTCTACAAACACATCAAAGGTAATAACTGAAGTCAAAGGTTTTCACTCTCATCAAAATTGTGCTCATCATTTCCCTCCGTCCTGGCCCTTCCCTGCTTCCCTTATCTACGTTCTCAGGCTCATTCCTCCCCTCTAGTATTCTCCACGCTTCCCTTTCACCTGCAGATCACGGCCCAAGGTTCTATTCACTGTGCAAAGAACCCTAATTTCCAGACCCTCCGTGGTAAAGTGTTCTGCGTCCCTACAAACGAACCTGCGGGCCTGCGTTCGTATCCCGTCATCTCATCCACCTGTTCATTCTTCCTTTCGGGGATGGTTGTTATATAAGCACCTGGGGAAATGAGGGAAGGTCAACAGGCTTAAGGAGTCAACGGGACGGAGATGAGCACCGAGGCCACGCGTATCTGTATCGTATGCTCCCAACTTTACCTTTACTAATAGGTGACGTCTGGGCCATGGCGAAGTTGTTTTTGAGTCAGTGTGTGTCTGTTTCATGGCTTGTTTCACGGCTCACGATTTGTCTTTCAAGTGTTAAGCAGTGTTTCTCTCTCTCTCTCTCTCTCTCTCTCTCTCTCTCTCTCTCTCTCTCTCTCTCTCTCTCTCTCCTATCTTACATGCATGCCTTGGGAAACTCCTCGACAGCTTGTCCTACACTATTTCTTCTTTTCCTCTCCTTCTCTTTTTCTTCCCTTTCTCAGTGTATTTCTCGTCCTTCTTTTGCTTTCTTTATTCTCTCTTATTTCTTTCGTATATTTCCTTCTTCCTCCTTCTCCTCCTCGTCCTCCTCTTCCTTTTCCTCTTCCTCCTTCTCTTCGTGACTTAAGACTTCCAGCTGGACAGTATCGAGACATTTTCACACTTCACGAAACTTTCAAGAAAACATTACTTCCAAAGTCGCCCGGGGAGTTACAAGAATGAGCTGAGTCTTGTCTTTACCGGCTTTTTCCCTTCTCTCTTCTCTCTTTCCTCTCTCCTCTTTATTTCCCCCTCTGTTTGTGTATAAGTGTGTGTGTGTGTGTGTGTGTGTGTGTGTGTGTGTGTGTGTGTGTGTGTGTGTGTGTGTGTGTGTAAATAATTGAAAGCGTTACGAACAAAGTGACGTTAATTATTCGGTATGGAGTGAAAATAGATGCGAAAGTTTTTTTTTTACGTGAAATGCAAATAGACAGTGAGTGGACGCGTGTGTGTGTTCATTGTTATTTACCTTTTAACGCTACAAAGAGAACACAAAAAAAGTACATAATGGGGTAAAACGGTAAATAAACGTGCGCGCCGTACTGAGAAACAAAAGCTGGCATTCATCACCACTAATTGTAGCACACGCACACACGCACACACGCACACAACAACAACAACAACAACCATGACAAACGCTCAACCACCACCACCACCAACAACAACAACAACACCTACAACACAAACACACCACCACCACCACTAACAACACCAACAACACAAACACACCACCACCACCAACAACAACACCTACAACACAAACACACCACCACCACCACCACCACTAACAACACCAACAACACAAACACACCACCACCACCACCACTAACAGGAACACAAACACCACCATACAGTATCATCACAAACAGCAATAGCAAAGTCATAATCTACAACAAAATACCAGCAACATCATCATCACATTAATATCAACAACAACAACAAAAACACCAACATCAAGCAACATCATCACCATCGTCAACAACAGCAACAACAACAACAACAACAGCCAGCCTCCCTCCATCCACGCGTGCCGTCACCAGACAACACGTTCCAATATTTATTTATTTTCCTGTGACATTCGCTGCGCGGGGGAAAAAAAATGCATAACAACAGTTCCCGGCAATATCCTGCATGTACGAACGGTTATAGATATGAGTTTCCTATAAAATCACTGCGGAATGCGAACTACTTTTTAGCGTTAAGATCACGGAAGGGTATGTACGCTGTATTACACCTGACACATTCATATACTCGTAGTTTTACATTATTATTTTCTCATCCTTTTCAGCAACTTATTTTTACATGTTTTTATTTACCTTTTTTTCCCGTTACTTACACATGCAAATATTATCTTCAAGCAACAGATCGGCAGAGAAACGAATATGGCTGCGGACGGAATAAAATCAAAGTATAAATAAACAACATATTCTTTTACGCTATTTCAAGTTAATTTCACAGTCATTATCGATTACATTTCCTTTCCATTCCTTAAACATCTCGTGACCTTTCTATTACCGTTACTCACACAGGCGGACAAATCTCTATCCTCGTTTGACTTTTCTTCTTTCCTCTCTTTTGTCTCTCCTTCTTAGTTAACATCCGTCCTCCCTTCCTTCCTCTCCTTTCCCAGCATCCTCATATTTGCTCCCAGGCCTCTTTACCTTTTTTTCCTTTTTACAACCGTTACACACACACAGGCAGACAAACTGATTAGAACTATACACAACCTTAATAGTGTATAAAACAGAAGAGTTATGCATTGAGGTCTGTCTTTTCATTTACTTTCCCATCCCATTACCTTTTCATCATAGCACAAGAGTAAGCAGAGTGACATGGGGTTGGTCACTAAATTAAAACTACACACCATCCTCACAAGTATCAGAACACCTCACACCGGTATTGTCCTCTCTTTTGGCCACTCTGTAATCTTTTTAGGAGCAGCAAGTAGCGGGATTTTTTTTTTCATTATTTTTTTTGTGTGCCTTTGAGCTGCCTCCTTTGCTGTAAAAAAAAAGTATACGAAATAATAGTTACTCATGGGTGTTTTTTTTCTACTCACTTACATCCTCGTTTCACTTTTCATCACAACAAAAGAGGAGTCAAACGAAGGTCTCCTAAAGCTCATGAACTATAAAAAATCCCTTCACCTCCCAGCCCGGCAAGAGAGTGCAGGACAAGGCCGGTGCCCCATACTCCCCACAGCCACTAAGTGTCCACCGAGATTAAATTGTCCCGAGAGTGAGGCAGCAGGTGGGGAGGCAGGTGGGGAGGACCTCTGCTCGCCCCCGCCTCCCCTCCCCACTCCTACTCTATCTCCGTCCTCTCTTGCACCCTCTCCTTCCCCAGCTTCCTCATCTTTACTCACTGCTTCTTCACACTTTTCTCTCTCCCTCCTCTCCTCCTTCCCCCTTCCTACGTTACCTCCGTCCTCCTTTGCCTCTTCCCCTTCCTCAGGTTCCTCATATTTACTCTCCTGTTTCCTTTCCTCCCTATCTTTCTTTTTTTCTTCCCTTTTTCCTAGTTTATCTTCATCCTCCCTTGCCTCCTCTTCTTCCCCAGCGTTCTCACATTTTCCTCCCTGGCTCTTCACCCTGTTTTCTTTCCTCCTTTCCTCTTTTCTGTCTCCCCTCATTTTCCCTTCCTTTCCTCTCTCCTGCCTTACCTCCTTTTTCCTTTTTTTTTCCTTTCTTCTGTCTCCTCTTCCCCTACTACTTTATCCTCGTTTGATTTCTCTCCTTTCCTCTCCTTTGTCTCTCCTTCTAAGTTTACATCCATCCTCCCTTGCCTCCTCTCCCTTTCCAGCATCCTCATATTTGCCCCCAGTCCTCTTTACCTTTTTTCTTTCTTTTCTTTCTTTTCTCCTCCTTTCCTACACTACCTCCATCTTCCCTCCCCTCCTTACCTAGCATCCTCATATTTACTTTCCTGCCTTTTTACCCCTTTTTCTTTCCCTTCTTTCCTCCTACCTGCCTCCTCTCTCCCTCTTACTCTGCCTTCACCCTCCCTTGCCTTCTCTCCTTACCCAGCATTCTCCTATTTACTTTCCGGCTTCTTCATCCTTTTCTCTTTTCATCTTTTTCTCTCTTCCCTTTCCTTCTCTACATCAACCCTCCCTTGCCTCCTCTCCTTCCCAGCTTCCTCACTCCTACTCTCCTGCCTGTCTCCTATCTTCCCTGACATTTCTATTTCTTTTCCTGTCTTCCCTCCTTCCCTGCCATCCTCCCCTTATCTCCTTCCATTTTTTCCTTCCTCATCTACCTCCACCCTTGCCTCCTCCTCTCTCCGAAATATTCACCCTAATTTCCCTGCCTCTCATTCCTCCTCCTTTGCCTCCCTTTTTTCCTTCCTCCCTTTCCACACCATCCCCAGAATCCCTCCCTTTCCTCCCTTCCCTACCCCAGCTGATTCCATGAACACGTTACAGCGATATTCACTTGCTTTTCAAAGACGCTGAAGGGAAGCTATAGAGACGTGGGTAGGTGTGCAGGGGAAGGTTCGTAAGAGGTCAGAGTGGATGAAACGAAATACCTGAATGATGTAAACCCCTTGAGGGAAAGTTTTCGTTTAATGTGTATTCGTGTATCCATTTTTACCTTGTTTTTCAGTGTATAGTGGTTGAGAAGCAGATGGTAAAGCGAACAGCAAACCACCAGGAACACAGGTTGAGATTTTTTTAGTTAGACACAATATCACATTTCTCATAACGATCAGACCAAAAAAAAAAAAAAAAAAAAAAAAAAAAAATATAGCATCCCGCCAATATGATGACCATCCAGCCGCTCAAGGGACAGGAAATGATCATGAAAAGGAAATGCAACAAGTTTTCATCGGCGAAGAGAACAGGGAAATACAAGGCAAGGGAAGGAGGTCAATTGGCTACAGCCTCTCGCTCCTCCTCCTCCTCCTCCTCCTCCTCCTCCTCCTTCTCTCGCTGGGCCGATGATTGGGTGAGTGACGAGTGGCACCTGTCAGGCCCAATTGAAGGTGTGGCAGGTTGTGGGCCATTGAGGAGCGCGGGGGCGGCGTGACGCTCAGCTGCGGGGCTTCTGGGTTGCTGCGTATTGCTATGATCAAGTATGAGGGTGTGGAGGCCAGGGGGAGGGTGCGCTGATGAAGAGAGAGGCGTATGAAGGGCAGGAGAAGGGTGTGTGTTGGAGAGGGCGTGTGGGGAGGGGAGGGAAAGGGTGTGTGTGCTGCTGAAGAGTGAGGGGTGTGGAAGCCAGGGGAAGAGTGTGTGTTGGAGAGGGCGAGTGGGGAGGGGAGGGAAAGGGTGCGCTGATGAAGAGAGAGGCGTATGGAGTGCAGGAAAGGGTGTGTGTTGGAGAGGGTGTGTGGGGAGGGGAGGGAAAGGGTGCGCTGATGAAGAGAGAGGCGTATGGAGGGCAGGAGAAGGGTGTGTGTTGGAAAGGGCGTGTGGGGAGGGGAAGGAAAGAGTGTGTGTGCTGATAAAGAGTGAGGGGTGTGGAGTACAGGGGAAGGGTGTGTGTTGGAGAGGCCGTGTGTGGGGAGAGACAAATGATATACCGCAAGGGGTGTAATGGTTAATAGTTTCTTGTGATGTGTGTATTAGTGCATCGTGGCGGTATGCACTCCTAGTCTCTTTAACTTTACCACCCACTGTAGATAGAGACAGAGATGGATATGACTGCAGTGAAAGACAGAGAGGTAAATAGAGAAATAGGGTGATAGGGCTTGTGAGTAGGTGAAGTGGTAACAGGGGAAAAAGGAAGAATATATGTATTATGTGTGATAGCGAGAAGGTTTTAGTCATGGGTGAGGGGGTAGTAAATGGTGTGTGTGTGTGTGTGTGTGTGTGTGTGTGTGTGTGTTAACTACTGCTGTGTTATGTGGTGGTCTTCCTCAACGGCTCAGAGAATAATGTGTGCAGCAAAAAGAAAATGATACATAAGAGGAAACGTAACTAACAAGGAACTATGAACAATGAAAAAGAGACATTACGCAGTGAAAACAAACGTATGGACAAGGGATGTGTAGCTGAAAGGAATTATTGGTGTATGCAGGGGCGCGTTACTAACTAAAGGGACGCTGTACTTGTGATCTGTAGGGGCCAACTGCGACGATGTGTATTTCAATAAGGGCGAATGTAGCACACGGGGAAAGAGAACGCACGTGCGAGTGTTGTGGAGCTGAAAGGAAGTGAGGCAAGGCGGGATGAACGAGCCTAACAAAGGGGTGATGTATGAAGGCTGGGAGGGACAAAGCGGTGGGGTGCAGCAGAGACTAACTGAATGTATTAAACTGTGGAGGAAAATGTATGCACGGGGGTGGTGTAATATTCCTAGTCTGCATAACTGTGCCATTAGAGATACGTGACCAGATATATTGAGCACAGAGGAGCCGAGGTGAGAGAGAATATTACAGCGTGTAGAAAATGGATGCACAAGGGTATAGCGTAGCATTCCTCCTCTCTTTATCTTTACCACTGAAGATAAAATGATTCAGATAGACAGATATGCAGAAAAAGATAGATAGATTGATTGAGAGATAGGTAGACAGAAAAATATATAGGGTGAGCTTAACAACTAAAGAAAGATAGATAAACAGATGGATATGCAGAGATAGATATAGAAAGATAGGTATGCAGAGAAAGACAAATAGATAGATAGATAGAAAGCGACAGAGAGAGAGAGAAGGAAAGAGATTTAGGGCAATGAAGTGTGTGGCTTGATTAAGTGGTAACAGTACAGGGAAGGCACGGCAGGGGAAGGCACGGCAGGGCAGAGAAGGGCAGGGGAAAGAAGGGCAGGGAAGGGTAGAGCAGGGGAGGGCAGGGTAATTTAGGGCAAGGAAGGGCAGGGGTAGGCAGGGCAGGGCAGGGCAGAGAAGGGCAGGACAAGGCATGGCAGGGTAGGGCAGGACAGGGCAGGTAAGAGAAGGACAGAACAGGGCAGGGCAGGGGAGGGAAGGACAGAACAGGGCAGGGCAGATTAAGGTGGCAGGGTGAGCGGCAGGGTGAGTGACGCAGACCCATCGTACCCTCGCCAAGGAACACCTGAGCGGAGGCTGGCAGGCTTTAACAAGATGGCTGACGTGATTATCATTGGCGCCGGAGCAGCGATATTGGTTACTGCCGTCTGAGTGGTAGTTAAGAACCTCTCCCACTAACACATGTCCCCGTAAACCCTCTCTGGACACGCTAATTATGGCTACACGCAATTAAACTCAGTCCCACCCCCCTGGTAATACACTGCCCCAGTTATACCCGTCTCAGACACGTTTGTTATGGGTACAGTTCCATCTATTTTTCGCGATTGCGCCACTGAGATTCGCCATGAAGCTTCCCTTTCGAGGCTACAGGCAATTAAGCACAGCCCACTCCCCTCTGTCCTCATGCAACACCCCGTTCTCGTATACCCGTCTGAGACACGTTTGTTATGGGTTCAGTTACATCACTTTTTCCTACTCGCGCCCCTGACATCCGCCATGCAGCTTCCCCTCGAGGTTTCAGGCCATTAAGCACATTTCCCCCCCCACCCCCTCTTATAACACCCTGTCCTCGGTATACCCTTCTTGAATAGGTTTGCTACGGGAATAGTAATTTCTTTTTGCTGATTATACCCCCAAGACCCGCCATGCAGCTTCCCCGTCGAGGCTGCAGGCAGTTAAACACTCCCTCACCCTTGTAACACCCTGTTCCCCGTATACCCGTTTCAGACACGTTTGTTATGGGTACAGCTCCATCTATTTTTCGTGATTGCGCCCCTGAGATCCGCCATGAAGCTTCCCCCTCGAGGATCCGCGTCTCTGTCTGGCTTAATTGGAAGGTTAATTAACGGGAAGCAGCTTTGCGCATAATGAAGGGATGAAGCCTCGCCGCCGCCCCGAAGTGAATGGCAACACTGACTCAGCACCGGAGGCTCAGCGCGGCATCATAACGAGACGGGGGGGGGGAGAGAGAGAGAGAGAGAGAGAGAGAGAGAGAGAGAGAGAGAGAGAGAGAGAGAGAGAGAGAGAGAGAGAGAGAGAGAGAGAGAGAGAGAGAGCGGAGACTGACAACAAAATTACCAAACACCTTCGTTATAAGAGTATTGAAACCTGTTTGCCTGAAGATTTAGGAGGAGAGATAATCTAAAAGCCTGTCCTCTTTTTTTTCTACCATTTTTTTCACAAGAACACACACACACACACACACACACACACACACACACACACACACACACACACACATGGGAAGTAAGTTTCTTGGCTCTCTGGAAATCGCGGCCGAACAGAGAAATTGGCGGGCAGGGATTGAGGAGAGGGTGCTTGGTCCTGCAGGGAAGAGAAGGGAAAAAAGCAGCAGGAGCAGGAGGAGGAGAAGGAGGAGGAGGAGGAGGGCCAGTCTTCCCCGGCGAGGCTCACTCCGCCATCGCCTGCTTTACGGTCTCGCGGGATAAAGGAACCCTCAGCCGCCAACTCCTTTCCAATGCGACGCGGGGATCGAAATCGCCTGAGGACGCGCGGATCAGGCGGGCGGGAAGGTGCGGCTCGGCGGCGGCGGCGGCGGAGGCGGCGAGGCGGCTGAGATCTGGCGGGGAAGTGGTTGCAGGATGGGTGATTGGCTGACTGGCTGGATGGCGGCACTTTCTTCCTTCCTTTCGTCCCCAGTCATCGTCGTTCCGCCAAGCCATGCCGCGAAATACTACGCCAGATATGTAGATCTGGTCGGAAGTGGCTGGCTGGCTTGGGTGGTTGGTTGGCTTGGTTGACTGCTGGCTTGGTTGGCTGATTGGTTTGGTTGGCTGCCTGGCTTGGTTGGTTGCTTGGTTTGGCTGACTGGCTGGCTTGGTTGGCTGCTTAGTTTGGTTGGCTGGTTGGTTACTGGTGATTCTTCCCTTAAGCCCAGCCATGCCGAGCTAGCATTCAGACGGCAGGGTAGTGTTGGACGGGAAGGTCCTCGGCGCCTCCCCCTTCCTTCTGTTGGAGGCTTGCTTGATAGAATCCATCTGAGTTACCTTCCTTTCTTTCGTTTTGTTTTCTGACGCTTTTTTATAATTACTCTTCCTATGGCATTATTTTTCTATGGTGCAGAATTTAGTAATTTTTTTCGAAGTGATTACACGATAGATTGATTAGACACTTGAACCCCTTCAATAAAAAAAGGATCACTATTTGGATTTGCAAGTTCGATCTTGTTATATTATTTCTCCCAATAATTACAACAACAATAGTAACACTAACAACACCAACAACACCTATAATATTATCCCCACCACCACTAACAACAACAGAAAGCAACAACAACAGAACAATAACAACATTAGGAACCAACACAAAACACAAGCACTACCACCAACACTCACACAACACAAAACAAGAGAGCACGCAACACCACCATCAACAACAACTCAATTCTCTTCGCAGCAAGTGTCCTTCTCTGCGCCCGAACCCTCTCCAAACGCTCCTTCCTTTCCTGCAAGCATTATTTTCCTCGCCCTTAAAGCACACACGAACGGGCGGAGAAGTAACAGGGAAGCACTCACCCACACGCTCGTAAGCAGCTCATTCTCTCGCGCGGTGGAGCGGAAACAAAAGCTCAACACCTGGACGGAGGCGGCGCGAGGCAAGCAGCAGGTAGGCGTGAAAAACAAGTGGATTCTTTCGCTCTAATCTCGCGCGCTCAGCGAATACGTAGTTGTGCTATTATCAAGAGGTGGGGAGTGCGACGTGAACTCCTCCTCCTCCTCCTCCTCCTCTTCCTCTGTTTCCTCTTCTTCCTCTTCATCCTCCACCTCTTCTTCCCTCCCTTAACGCAGTATTGGTCCCGCTCTTGTTTACGATTCCCTTAAATTTCACGCTTTGGATTTGTGTTCAGGCTTTCTGCGTCTCGTAACTCCAAGGGAAGGGGAGAGTAAGAGGGAGAAAGTGTGTGTGCGTGTGTGTGTGTGTGTGTGTGTGTGTGTGTGTGTGTGTGTGTGTGTGTGTGTCCGCGCGGTCTTTGGCTGAGGAACGAGCTGGGAATATGAGTAACAGGAAGCAGGCGAAATGGGAATACAGGAATTGGAGCGCATGAAGGGAGGAGCAGCAGGAACAGGCGGCGAGAAGGAAGTGAAAGAGGAACTCACAGGATTGGCGGAAGGAATGAGAATGGGACACGTGAAGGAGAATGATAGGAAGAGAAAACTGATAAATTCTATAGTGAAAAAAAAAACTAAAGATGAGTGTCAGAAAAAGATAAACAATGTACTTCGTGAGATGAGGATGGAAACATAGTAGAAAAAAAAGGGTTTGAGTGAACAGAATAACTGAACAAAGAATAAAATTAATAAACTAACGACGAATGGCTGAACAAGATAAGGAACTTGCTCTGAAATGAAAGAAAAAAATAACGTTCGTGTGAATAAAATAAGAATACAACAGAAAAACTCGAAAACCTTAATACAAAATGAGGAAATAAAAGCAACACCGATAACCAGAATACAAGAGAAATGTAAGGAAAGAAATTGAGAAGGGAAGGAAAAAAACAGGAACTGGAATATATCGAAGTGAAGTGAAGGAGAAACAGCGAAATGGAAGGGGCGATATAAAAAGAGAGGCGAAGTGTAGGCGTGAAAGGAGGAACGAAAGAAACAGAGGAATAAAAATAAACCATTCACTCCAAAGAGAAAGTGCAAGGAAAAGGAAAAAGAAACAAGAGACCGAGATAGACAGACAGACTGGGTGGGAAAAAGGAAAAAAACGAGAAAAAAACCCGTAAAGAGAAGTGGAGAGAGAAGAGATTTATTGAGAATGTGTAGATAGGAATAGCTCAAAAAGGGGCGAATGGAAGGAATGAGAAGAGATGGAGAGCGCAAAGAAGAGGAAAATAAGAGAACTGTTAGACGAGAAAAAGAAACAATAAACGGAGATAAGAAGATAAAAAAAAGAGGAAGAACGTGAAGAAGAGAGCTGGAGGGAAGAAAAGAAAAATCACATATAAATAGAACAAAAATAAATGAAAAAAAATCGTAAAAGAGGAATGAGATGAGAGGAAGAAAATGAGAGAGATGGAAGGAAAAAGAGAAATCGTAAATATAAATGAAAAATAATGTAAAAATGTAAAAAGAGGAATAAGAAGAGAGAGGGATAACATGAAGGAGAGATACGGAAGAAAGAGAGAAAAAAAACAACTTGTAGATAAAAGAACATAAGTATACGATGAAAATGCAGAGAGAGGAAAAAGAAGGGAGGAAGAACGTGAAGGAAAAAGACGGAAGAAAAAGAAAAGAAGGGAACTTGTGGATAAAACAGAATATAAAATAAGGTCAAAAAATGTAAAAAGATAAATGAAAACAGAGGGAGAGAACGTGAAAAAGAGAGAGAGAGACGGCAAAAATAAATAAACAGAGAACCGGTATATAAAAAGAACATAAAATAAGGCAAAAAAGTAGAAAGAGGAACGGGAAGAGAGGGAAAACGTGACATGAAACAGCGGGCGTAGTCACGAGGGATAAAGTGAACTAGCGGAGTGGCGAAAGATAGCGGAAAATACGTGGAGAGCAGCGGGAGGAGGAGGAGGAGGAGGAGGAGGTAGTGGCGGGTGGTGGAGGAGGACAGAGAGAGGAGGCAGAGCACTAGGAAGAGAACAGTAGTAGGAGACTCGTGAAAAGAATATGGGTGAAAGGAAGAGGAAAAACAGTGAGAGTCGGAGAGAGAGAGAGAGGAGGTAGACCATTAGAAAGTGAACAATAGAACAATAGAGATCACGAAAAGGAGTAGAAGGACATGAGGAGGAGGTGGAAGGAGGAGGCAGGGCACTAGGAGGAGAACAGTAGTAGGAGACTCGTGAAAAGAATATGGGTAAAAGGAAGAGGAAAAACAGTGAGAGTCGGAGAGTGAGAGAGAGGAGGTAGACCATTAGAAAGAGAACAATAGAAGTCACGAAAAGGAGTGGAAGGACATGAGGAGGAGGTGGAAGGAGGAGGCAGAGCACTAGGAGGAGAACAGTAGTAGGAGATTCGTGAAAAGAATATGGGTAAAAGGAAGAGGAAAAACAGTGAGAGTCGGAGAGTGAGAGAGAGGAGGTAGACCATTAGAAACAGAACAATAGAAGTCACGAAAAGGAGTGGAAGGACATGAGGAGGAGGTGGAAGGAGGAGGACAGGTATAGGAGGCGGGACACTAGGAGGACAATAGGGGTCGTATTATAAGAAATTTCGTAGCCCAAGAACACATATTTGACAAGGCTTTCGTAGGAGTTGTGGGCATTTTCAGGAGTAGTTTTATGACCCTGGTGGTAGTTTGACCCTTCTTCTGTACCCTGAACCTGAAGAAACACTCATTAGAACCCGACTGACCCCCTCTTTGACCTTTAGAAATAGCTGATATGAGAACCGAAAGTGTCTTATGATACCAACCTAGGAATCACGGAAAGAAAAGGGGTGGAAGAACAGGGGGCAAGAGTTGAGAGGAGAACAGTGAGAGGACGAAGGACACCAAAAGGGCCACAGGAGGCGTGAGGAGGTGTGGAAAGACAGGAGAAGGATGCTTGAGGACAGTGAGATGAGCAAAGGCACCAGAAGAAGAACAATAGGAGTCGTAAGAAGGTTGTCGAAAATAGGGGAACAGGCGGGAGGAAATGTGAAGGAGGACGCGAAAGAGACAGAGGGGGGAAAACAATAGGAAGACATGGTAGAGGCATAAGATCAGAGGGAGGAAAACAACAGGAAGACATGGTAGAGGTATAAGATCAGAGGAAAAAGGACATGAGAAGGATATAAGGAGAAAGACAGTGGTACAAGGTGGGACAACATACAGAGAAAAAAAAAAGGCAGGTAGGCAGAAGAGGGAGAGACCGAGAAAGCGGATGAGGAGAGAAGAAGAGAAAGTAGAGGAGAGACAAAATAAGGACAAAAGAGCCTAACGAAAAAAAAAAAGAAAGACATGAAGAACAGGAAGGAGGCGAAAAAGAGGATAGGTGCTAGTGAAGGAGAGAAAAAGAAGAAAATTGAGAAAAGGGAGACATAAAAAAAAAAAACAGAGGAGAGGAGGAAGACAGAGGAAGGAGGGAAGGTGGATGAGAACAAGGAGAGGTGACCGAGAGTAGGCAGGAGTGAGCCAGGATTGAGGGCAAGGGGGTTGGGCCAGGGTGGAAGGCAGGGGTGGGCACGGTGGAAGGAAGGAGGGGGAAAGGCAGGGGAGGGCAGGGTGAAGAGCAGGGGGGGGCATGGTGAAGAGTCTCGCCAGATTGAGTAGAGGAAAAGTTGCTCCGGGAATGTTTAGTTTAAGATAATTGTGTTTATGGAAGCTGGAGAGTTAGATGGCCTCCGAGGACCTGGATTTTGCTCCTCAAGACTCTCTCTCTCTCTCTCCATAAATGTAACTATACTCTTTGGTACAAGTTCATTACACGCATTCCAGCTTAGTACTTATATATACCGGCTTACCTTTAATTAATTCCTAATTGAAATAAACCGGAAAAGAAAATTATGCCTGCAAAAAAAAAAAAAAAAAAAGGCAGACCGTTCCCTGAAGATAAGAAAAAATAATCCATTATCGCTCAAGTAATCTATTCCCTGATTAAACACTAACAGGATTATGTATGCTTGCAGGGAGGCAAAATTCACGTGACCTTAGAGAGAAAGAAGCATATTAAAAGCTAGACGAGTAGGCAGCGCTGTGTTCCTTCCAAGGCCTTGTGGCTTTGCATATACACGGCGGAGAAAATTAAGGGATTATATGAAAAAATAGATTCTGACGGTTGTTGTAAAAGGGAAAATTAAGTGACTCTGTATTCTAGGTGGCCTTAGAGAGGAAGAAATGAATTAAAAACTAGATAAGTGTGCAGCAGTGTTTGTCTGTGGCTTTGTATATACACGGAGGAGAAAATTAAGGGATTATATGAACAAACGGATTCTGACGGTTGTTGTAAAAGGGAAAATTAAGTGACTCTGTATTCTAGGTGGACTTAGAGAGAAAGAAATGTATTAAAAACTAAATAAGTGTGCAGCAGCGTTTGTCCTTTACGGTCTGTAGCTTTACACACACACGGCGGAAAAAAAATTAACGGACTGTATGAAAAAAAAAAAGTGCGGGAGGTTTTAAAAGAAAGAATAAGTGTACTGAGACAAAATGAAAGAACACTGATTTTTCCAGAAGAGAAAGTTGAGATATCCCGGTCAACTGAAAAAAAAAATACTAAAGAATACAAAGGAGATAATTAGATAGATAAAAAGATAGGAATCATAGAAAGGCGATAGAGGATATAGGAATTCTGTATACAAAAACAATCAGATAGAAAGATTGGAATACAAGATGGGAGATAGAGGATATAGGAATTCTGTATACAAAAACAATCAAGATAGAAAGATTGGAATACAAGATGGGAGATAGAGGATATAGGAATTCTGTACACAAAAACAACAATCAAACAACGCAGAGGAGAAGATGAGGTCTTTCCAAACAATGTAACTCAGGTAAAATCCTCTTCCCCAGTATCTCAACCCTCTCGACAAATAAGACTTAACTCACAACTATCCTTCACCTCATTGCCTGGTCTCGTTAAGGGGAGGAGAGCCGCTTAGGGGAAGGATCCTTATCATTAGAGGCTGCAGGAGGGGGAAGGAAAGGGCGAGCAGGTGTATCGATCAAGTTAATCTGAAAGAGACTGCAAAATGAGGCGCAGGTTAACGAGGGGCTGTGATATGATATGCTGCTTAACAAGACAGGTGGAGGGGGAGCGTCCGGCGATGAAGAGTGAGTGGCACACCTTTATTAAGAGGTAAAGGTGTGCTGAACAGGTAAATGAGGTAGATGGTAGAGGTGACGATGGCAGAAAAAAATAAACGTAAATCCAATCAAGAGTTATATTGGTTGGACATTAAAAGGAAAGGGGAAAACAAGTCTCAAGTGTAAAATAAGTGACCATGAGAAAAATAGTGATGAAAAATGGTAGTGGTGACGATGGCAGGCTAATGGAAGGAGTGTTGATGATGAAAAATAAATAATAAAACGTTCACGATCAAGGTTTATGGTAATTAAAACGTAGGAAATAAACGAGTTGCAAGTCTATGAGAGAGGTAAGCATGAGAAAAACAGAGACGCAAATCGGCAATGGTGACGATGATGGCAGGCAAATGGAAAAGTAGGTGACGCAAAAAAAAAAAAAAAAAAAAAAAAACGTATTCACAATCAGGGTTTCTGGCCATTAGAAAGGAAGGAAAAAAACGAGTTGCAAGTCTGTGAAAAAGCAAGGAGGAGGAAAATAGAGATGAAAATGGTAGCGGTGATTATTTTAAGTTAACAGAAGGTGTGTGGGTGTAAGGTAATGAGGAAATAAGAGTATGAACAAGGTGTAAGTTGGTCGTGGTGGAGGAAAGCTAGCCATGAATTTATTTTAGCGCAGAGAAAAAGGTGGATAAAGTGTTAATTGGAGGTAAGGAAGGTGTGCCAGTGTGGAAGTTATGGGAAAATAAGAGAGCATGAGCAGGGTTTTAGGTGGCCATGCCGAACTTTTATCCTCGAGCGGGGAAACGAATCATGTGTTTACTTAGCGTAGAGAAAAGGTGTGCGAACCGTTACCTGGAGGCTACTGCAAGGTGAAAACGAAAGAAATGCGAAAGAAAAGTGTGAGAACAAACTTTTACTGTTCACATTGCGCGTTTACGAGAGGAAAGATGACTATTGAGGTTATATTGTACAGGAAAGGTGAGTGAAGATTAACTGGAAGACAATGGCAGGTGAAAATAAAGGTAAACGCGAAAGAAAAGTGTGAGAACAAACTTTTACTGTTCACAATGCGCCTTTACGAGAGGGAAGATGACTATTGAGGTTATATTGTACAGGAAAGGTGAGTGAAGATTAACTGAAAGACAATGGCAGGTGAAAATAAAGGTAAACACGAAAGAAAAAGTGTGAGAACAAACTTTTACTGTTCACATTGCGCGTTTACGAGAGGAAAGATGACTATTGAGGTTATATTGTACAGGAAAGGTGAGCGAAGATTAACTGAAAGACAATGGCAGGTGAAAATAAAGGTAAACACGAAACAAAAGTGTGAGAACAAACTTTTACTGTTCACATTGCGCGTTTACGAGAGGAAAGATGACTATTGAGGTTATATTGTACAGGAAAGGTGAGTGAAGATTAACTGGAAGACAATGGCAAGTGAAAATAAAGGTAAACACGAAACAAAAGTGTGAGAACAAACTTTTACTGTTCACAATGCGCCTTTACGAGAGGGAAGATGACTACTGAAATTATATTGTACAGGAAAGGTGAGCGAAGGGTTAATTTGAAGGCAATGGCAGGTGAATGTGTACACGTTAATAAACAGGGAATAAAAGGGAGCGAACAGGGTTTTAGCGGTTGCCGGGCACTTTTACGAGTATACCGCGGATGAAGGTAACCACATGTGAGTTTATTAAGTGTAAAGGAAAGGCGAGTGGGGCGTTAATTGGAGGGTAATGGAGGTGACGGAGTGAAGGTAAATAGAAAATAGAAGCGGGAGCACAAGGTTTTAGTGGCCCGGCGAGACGTTTATGAGTGAGAGGAAAATAGAAAAGCTACCAAGGTATTTGCAGGGGAAAGAAGAGGAGATCCCAGTGAAATTTAAAGTGCATTGAAGTTCTGGCACTCCAAGGTAGGAGAATGAAAAGAAATATTGTAGTGGTCAAGCTGCTCGTTTACTGGTAGAAGGAAAACAAATAAAAGTGAAATATATATAACAGAGGACGCAACAAAAATAAGTGGAAGAAGAGGAGATTCCAGTGAAATTTAAAGGGTAATGAAGTTTTGGCACTCCAAGGAAGGAACGAGAGAGGGAATATTGTAGTGGTCAGGCTGCTCGTCCACTAGTATGAGGAAAACAAGGACTAAAAGGAAAATTAGAGAGTTATAGAAGGAAAACAAGGAATAGAAGGGAAACTAGACATCTATAGGAGGAAAATAAAGAAAAAAAGGAAAATGCAGATAACAGATGAGGTAAAAAAAACAGTGAAAGGAAAATTTGTCGAAGAGGAGAAGAGGTTCCAGTGAAAATATAAAGTTTAATGGAAGGTTTTCTTGCACCAGTAAAGAAAACGAACGAGAGGATGAGAAGGTTTTGGTGAAGAGTAGGTGTCCACAAAAAAAAATAAAGCTTAAGAAAAAGGTTTTGTCGCTAGAAAGAAGAAGAGGAGGCTACAGTAAATAAAAATATACGTTAGCGGAACTTCCATTCACTTCAGGAAAGAAAAAGAACAAGTAGAAGGAAAGAGTTTGGTGAGGAAGAAAAAAAGAACAGAAGAGTGACGACTGGGTGACGAAGAGAAGAGTGGAGAACGTTTGGTTGAAGAAGAGTAAAGTGGAGTGACGTAGTAGAGTGGAGTAATGTTTGGGCGAAGAGGAGTAGAGTGGAGTATAACGTTTGCTGAAGAACAGACGAATACAGTGGATTAACGTTTGGGTAAAAAGAGTACGGTGAAGTAACGTTTTGATGAGTGAAAGTGAAAGTGAAAGAGTACAGTAAAAGTAACGTTTCGGTGAAGTAGAGTACAGTGGATTAACGATACGGTGAAGGAGAGAAGAGCAGAGCGGAGTGACGTTTCAGCAAAGTAGAGAAGTAAAGAGGAAGAGTACATGGATATTTAAACGTTGATGAAAGGTTCTGTTACTCCGTTGCGGCCACAGAACGAGTAGAAGCAAGTGTTTGGTGGCCAGCGAAAGTGTTGACAGGTGAGTTTAGCCTTGTGTTGCCCCGCGTGTTGGTCCTCACTCCCAATATATGACGCTGCCCAAACTTCTCCCGTCCGGCCCTCTCGTGCTGATTAAACGATGATGCAATGCGAGAGAGAGAGAGAGAGAGAGAGAGAGAGAGAGAGAGAGAGAGAGAGAGAGAGAGAGAGAGAGAGAGAGAGAGAGAGAGAGAGAGAGAGAGAGAGAGAGAGAGAGAGAGAGAGAGAGAGAGAATTAGATATCAAGCAATTCCAATACTTTTTTACACATTTACCTGCGGGACTAAATTAATTAAGAGATTTACGCGCCACATCGCCAGGTATTCACGTGAGGAGGAGGGAGGGAAGGAGAGAAAGAAGTAAAAAAAAAAACTAAACTCCCCCAATACAACACTTTTTCCAGCTTTAAGTGAAAAAAATGTTGGACGCGAGCAACTTTAAAAATGCAGGAAGAAAAGAAGGAGAAAGCGAGAAAGACGAAACGAGCTGAATTTTCTCTCAACTCTGTCTTGCATTTTTGGAGCAGCCGCGCCTCACCCACGCCTCCCGCGGCCTCCAGCTCGTTGCGCGGCTCTCGATCTGGTTAAAGCTGCAGCGATATTACCCTTGGCTCATTGTAGTGCTGTCAGCCAGGCCCCACCCCCTTCCCCCCTCCTCTTTCCCCCCTCCTCCTTCCCCCCTCCTCATTCCCCCTCTCCCTCCTCCATAGGTACACACTCTACGTCTCAGTTTTTCTCACTTTTCTCCTTTTCCTCTGCCCCTCCTCCTCCCTCCCTCCCTCCCTCCTCCACGACGCTGCGGCTACGATTCCTGGAAATATAAACCCAATTGATAATTACCACAATGCAGCTGAAAACACGCTTGAAATAAACCCATCTCAAATATATTTCACGAACTTCATTCATATTGTATGCAGGCACACACACACGCACGCACACACACACTCACAAAAAAAAGGCTCACTCGAAAATAAGTACCCATACATATGCAAGCAAGCGCACACGCACACACACACACACACACACACACACACACACACACACACACACACACACACACACACACACACACACACACACACACACACACACACACACACACACACACACACACACACACACACACACACACAAACACAAACACAGCGGCTGCAGCTCATGGCCAAAATAAACCCACTTCAAACCAGGATGAGGTTTAGGACACGGTGGAAACAAACTTGTTTTCAATGTATACTTTGGCATCCTTTCAAATTGTGCTCAACGACAGACAGACTTACAGCGGCTGCATGGTTTGAGGAAAATAAACACAGACTATGAACTTACAGACGGAATGAAGCTACGGCTCTGAAGGTAAGGAAGTAATAATTCTACTTCAAAATGCATTTCTTTACCTTGAAATTCTGCGCGGCGTTAGACAGACAGCGTCTCCATGGCTTGAGGAAAATAAACACAGACTATGCACGTACAGCCGGCATGAAACTACGGTCATGGATGAGGAGAGTATAATTATTCTGATTACTTGAAATTGTGTGCAGCGATAGACAGACAGACAACAGACAGACTTACAGCGGCTGCATGGCTTGAGGATAATAAACACAAACCACTTTCAGCCGGGACGAAGCTGCGGCGCTTAATGAAAGAAAGTTTTAATTCTAAATGCTTGAAAATATATTCTTTCACCTTGAAATTGTGTGCAGCGCCTGACAGACAGACCGCAGACAGACTCACAGCGGCTGCATTGATTGAGGGAAATAAACAATGACACACATTTACAGCCGGAATGAAGATACGATCCCGCAAGTAAGTTCTAATTCTAAATACTACATCGAACTATATATTCCTTATTACTTCACCTTGAAATGAAATGCAGCGCTAAATAGATAGAGAGAAAGACATGCAGAAGCTGCACCACGATAAAGTTACGGTCCTAACTATATATAATTCTAAATACTCCAAAGTATATTGCTACACCTTGAAATTGTATGCAGCGCTAGCAGACAGACGGACAAAGACACAACAGGTGCACCTATTAACTAAAATAAACCACTTCAAATCCTCAGCGTTTTTGTCGAGAATACATATTGAAGAGGCGGCGGGGCGCGAGAGGGAGCGGGGCGAAATTATGCTATAAATAGTATATGCAGGACAAACAGACGGACTCGCCGGCAATTATGAAACGTGAGGAGCGTGAACATGGCGGGGCGGAGCGTCAGAGAGAGCTGTAGCCCGGGGTAGGCATAGGGGCAGGTGAGGTTTCTTCAGAAGGTCAGACTAGGTCAAGGTTAGGAAAGATGGAGACTCTGGCACGGGGCAGACACAAGAGTCAGGTCTGGTCAAGTCAGGTCTGGTCAGAAGGAGGTCAGGTTAAGTGTGGTTAGATTAGGTAAGATTAGGTCAGATCAAGTTGGTTAGGTTTGATAGAAAAAGGTGTTAAATAAGTCCAGCTTTGTCATGATCCTGCTAGTCCTAGATTCCCTTCCCATCCTTTCCATTCCTTTATTTACCTTTCCTTCCCTTTCCTTTCATTCCATTTCATTCTATTTCCTTCCCTTCCCTGCCAACATCAGGCTTCGGCAAGTCTGATTTTGTCTGCCACGCCCTATAGCTTGGTTTCTTGGTTGTGGTGGTGGTGGTGGTGGTGGTCAGCGCCGCCTGTCACCGCCAGCACCACCACCAATACCTGCCCGCCTCGCCCTTCCTTCCCTGAGAACAGAGAGGGTACGTTCACCGCCTTCCTCAGGCACTCGGGTTTTTACTCTCCTCATGCCAGCCAGCCCTCGCCTCGCCTCCAGCTTGTTGTGTAGGAATTCCGATAAAAGGGAGGAAGAAAACCCAAGGAAAATCATTGTGCGAGTTACCAAAAAGCCGCGGATTAATAATAAGAAGCAGTGAGCTAAGTCCTCCTCCTCGCCACGCTACAACTGGCGGCTTTCCATCGCACGCAAGAGCCGTCCCCGTATCGGAGAAGTAATAATTTCGGAATATTTATATAAAAAGTTTTAAAGGCTTCCCTCGTATTGACGAATCCATCCCCAGAGCTTTAAAACTTGTGCAGGTGGGCCGGGCGGCGGAGGGCTCGGCGTCAGCTGGAGGGCGTGGGGAAGGAAGTTTTATTCCATTTATTATTCTCTCTTTTCCCTAAGAAGTGGAAGGCGTTGAGAGGCGAGGAAGGAGAAGGAGGAAGCGAGGAGCGGCGGGCGATGCGAGCCAGCTGGTCACGGCTCCCGGCTTTGAAATAGTGACTTTGTGCTGTAGCCGCCAAGAAATGAGTGTACACGACTATACTTGCTTTGTAATACTTTTGATGTAATGGTTTTGTGTTGGTACAAATGGAGACTGAGGAGCGAAAGGAGAAGGAAAAGACATTAAGAGACATGAGAATAAGGAGATGAACGAGGCGGACGGAAGGAGGTAATGGAGGAAGAAAAGGAGGAGAATTTATGAGACATGAGAATAAGGAGATGAACGAAGCGAACGGAAGGAGGTAATGGAAAAGGAATAAGTGCAGGAGCAGGTAATATGTTTGGTTCTGTCAAGGCTATCAACAAGCTCTAGCAGATTAGTCTTTCCTATCATCTTCAGTGGTGTATAAAATAACTTAAACAATGCTAGACCGTACTTGATCCTA
Source organism: Eriocheir sinensis (assembly GCF_024679095.1). Lineage (NCBI taxonomy): Eukaryota > Metazoa > Arthropoda > Malacostraca > Decapoda > Varunidae > Eriocheir > Eriocheir sinensis. The sequence continues at coordinate 22,941,431 of NC_066513.1, read as the reverse complement.
TGCTTGATCTCGCGCTAGTTTTATTTATGAAAATGCTGATTATGGGAAGCTGGGTTATGGGAAGGGCTGACGTCACAATGAAGAGTAATCGTGCATATGACGTGTTTTCCGTAGATAACTATGTCGTCGGAATTAGCGTGGCAGGAATTCCGCGGTTCGTTATAAATACAAAACGGTGTGAATATTAATGAGGATAATGATGAGGTAAATTATGAAGAATAAACGCTTCCCGAAACGAGCCATTTACATGTTTATCATAATGCACATTCTTCATTTATTTAACCTCTTTTTTTGTGTTGTTGTTGTTGTTGTTGTTGTTAAGACCATAAAGAAGAACACACACGAGGGTACCTAGACAACCGGGGAAGGGAGAGAGACTAACGTACGCGTGTGTGTGTGTGTGTGTGTGTGTGTGTGTGTGTGTGTGTGTGTGTGTGTGTGTGTGTGTGTGTGTGTGTGTGTGTGTGTCTTGCCTCCCCTCACAGCCCAAGCTAAATATTTAACGCCACAATTTACTTCAGTCGTGCGCCGCGCCTGAGCCTGACCCCCGCCGCCACCCCCTCTCCTTTTTACGTATTCCTTCTTACGATGTGCTGCTGGAAAAGTGGCGACTCAGACGGCGTGTGTGTATAAAATGATTTGTTAAAAAGTACTGGTCTCGGCTATACTGAAAGGAACCAAGACTTATATAATGTTATTCTCTTTTCACTTTGCAACCCTAACGTTAATTAACACTTTGTACCTGTTGCCCCATTAGTGTGTATAGCATAATTAGATGAAAAGTAATGGTCTTGGGTTATGGTGAGAGGGACAAAGAATTATATATCTTAATTCTCTTTTCACACCTAAAGCAAATATTTTGTAATTGTTAATCCATTAATGTAAGTGTGCTATATCAAGTAGTGTTTCAACCTTTATTAAGTGACAAATCCTATAAAATCAGGCCATTCAACACAGGGCGGAAGTTAATGCTTTTGGACCCGGCAATACTCTTTCTGCCAATGTTATTTCTTTTCTCATTACTCTTGCTAACTAGGTCATTAGTTTTTCCTCACGTTATAAATGCCGAAGAGGAAAAGAGAAATGAAAATAAGAGGAAGAAAATAGTACAACTGCTTCCACATCATCTCCTTTTCTATTACTTCTGCTGACCACCTCATTAATGTTTTCCTCTCGTCAATACTGCTCGAGTGAGGAAGATAAAAATAAAAATCAGAGGAAAAGAAAATATAACAACTGGTGTCCTTTCTTGTTACTTTTACTAAATACCTCATTAATGTTTTCCTCTCGTCGAAACTGCTGAAGAGAAAAAGAGAAAAAGAGAAAAAATGAGGTAAAGAAAATATAACAACTGGTGTCCTTTCTTGTTACTTTTACTAAATACCTCATTAATGTTTTCCTCTCGTCGAAACTGCTGAAGAGAAAAAGAGAAAAAGAGAAGAAATGAGGCAAAGAAAATATAACAACTGCCGTCCCTTGAAGTAAATGACCTCATGACCTTGAAAAAGAGGTCGTTACGCGCGTGTTCGATAACTACACCGATGCAGGGCGCGGACAAGAGCCTCGTTAGGAGCGCGGCCACTCAGCGCCGCCTAATAATTTATGTAATTTATGTAATGGCTCCAAAATGGTTGTCATTATTAATTAATTCTACTGCCTGACCCTCGCCGGCCCGGCCCGGAGCGCACGTAAAACTAATGCTAACGTTACTCTCAGGTGTGAATTATGCAGTGTTATGTTACCTTTACTTTTCTTTGCCATTAGTTTGCCTATTTGTTATTTATTTACTTATTTATGCATTCACCCGCTTCGTGCCGCCTCTTGTTAAGTGTAAGTTGTGCTCAAGTAAATTCAACAGAGAAGACTTTTTTTTCTTATTTTACTTCGACTTTATTAAACTATTTCGTGTTGTGTGGAAATTGTTGTTAGTTTACACAGTGTTCGGATGACCCCTCTGCTCACTTTAAATTACCTCGATGCTGAAATTTCTATTCGCTCTCATTGCAAACCACTTAAGTCTTGGTCTGTATGCCTATACCGTAAAGGAAGGGGAACACATGATATAATTGACCTGAAATGGAGCGTTCGTTTCCACATTTAAACTTTATTATTATTATTATTATTATTATTATTATTATTATTAGTAGTAGTAGTAGTAGTAGTAGTAGTAGTAGTAGTAGTAGTAGTAGTAGTAGTAGTAGTAGTAGTGGTGGTAGTCAAAGCTTGTAAAATATTTTGATTTGTACATACCTTTTTGTCCGTCTCTTTAAACCGTGAAAAACAACGAACACATTTTACGCTCTGTCTAAAATGGGGTGTTTCTTTATCCCTCTGTTACTTTGAACATATTGCGAGTCTTTCAGTTTTAATGCCGGGAACATTTTAGTCGGCTTCCGTATGCTTAAACTCTCGGGGCGTGTTTTAAGTATTCTCAGCACAACGCAAAGTACAACGCGTATATATAAAGCCCTTTACATTATACGCCATTATATTACATTACGCGGCATTATGTGTGTTTAAGACCCAGCCATTTGCAAGCTTCCCGCCGTATAAAAGTGACCTTCGCGTTAAGTATTCCAGGTGCAACAGATATTACCTTTACAGCGGGAGTCATTAAGGGACCCGAGCCTCCTGGACCACGCCGTTCCGCCTACTAATGTACACCTTCCTACACACGACTCTTACCTCTACACACACACACACACACACACACACACACACACACACACACACACACACACCTGCCGTAACCTCCACTTCCCCTTTAACTTTCTCTCCCTCACCTTCCTCCACCACACTCTCTCTCTCCCTCCACCACACCCTCCGGAAAGCTCTCTCTCTCTCTCTCTACCTGGACTTCACCTGTGATCCCTCCACCTGCGACACCTCTACCTGTAAATCCACCTTTTATGCCTCCTCTTAATGTTTGCCCTAACCTTTCCCTTTCATGCAAACCCCAAACCCACTCTATCAAAGCCTCGGTCAATACGCTTCTCTCAACCACACCAACCACACTTCAGTTAACGTCATTTCATTGTATATCATGTTACCCACACAATCTGGTAACTCATTCTTCGTAGCTCTTCACTTTTGTCTTGTTTTCCATCCCCACCATCCTTATATAATAGCATCCGCCTTCCTTTTCACCTCCTCTGTTTCTCTTCTTTTCCATCCCCTTCATCCTTATTTTACAGCATCCGCCTTCATTTTCACCTCCTCTGTTTCTCTTCTTTTCCATCCCCTTCATCCTTATTTTACAGCATCCGCCTTCATTTTCACCTCCTCTGTTTCTCTTCTTTTCCATCCCCTCCATCCTTATTTTACAGCATCCGCCTTCATTTTCACCTCCTCTGTTTCTCTTCTTTTCCATCCCCTTCATCCTTATTTTACAGCATCCGCCTTCATTTTCACCTCCTCTGTTTCTCTTCTTTTCCATCCCCTCCATCCTTATTTTACAGCATCCGCCTTCATTTTCACCTCCTCTGTTTCTCTTCTTTTCCATCCCCTCCATCATTATATTACAGCATCCGCCCCCTTTTCATCTCCTCCTCTTGGTCTTCATCGTCTTCACCTAATCCATTCTTACAAGTCATCCCTCTTAATCCTTTGCTACTTCATCTCTGTTCTCTCTTCGTCTTCGTGCCATTCCCAACTGTTCTCCTCTTTCTCTCCATCTTGTTGGCTCATTTGTTTGTTGTTCTCTCATCACATCCTCAGCTTCCACTCGTCAATTTTATTCCCACGCACCTCTGTCCCATTTTCTTTCCCATCTCCTCAACATTGTCCATTTTTTGTCCCTACCTCATGCTTTTCTTGTCCCCTCCTTGTCCCCACCTCTCCCTATATCGCCCCCTCCTTGTCCCCATCTCTCCCTATATCGCCCCCTCCTTGTCCCCACCTCTCCCTATATCGCCCCCTCCTTGTCCCCACCTCTCCCTATATCGCCCCCTCCTTGTCCCCACCTCTCCCTATATCGCCCCCTTCTTGTCCCCTCCTTTTCCACACCTCTTTCCTTCAGCCTCGTCTTCCTTTTATCTCTACTTCTCTCCACTTAGTCTCCTACGTGTTCCTTCATTTTCCACACGTAATTCCAACTTCCTCTTCTCGTCTCCACCGAGCCCCCTACGTGTTCTTTCCTCTTCCTCACCTTTCCAACTTCTTCCTCTTCTTCTCCCCGTCTCGTCGCCCCCTCCCGCCGCTGTGTACTGAGCCGCCGTGGGCCAACGAGGGAGCAGCGTGTTGTTCTTCGCTTCTGTGCTAAATATACAAGACTTTCCCGGGACGGAGGCGGAGTGAGAGAGGGTTCCCAGGGCGCGGCGAGGTTAACCAGGTCAAAACTTTACTTCCCCGGAGAGACGAGGAAACAGAGAAGCACAGAAAACTTGAGACTTCTTCCCCGAAATGTCTATTATCCTTGTTGTCCCTCGTGGGAGTACGCAAAAGGGTCACTCGCTCGTCTTTGTACAATTACTTGGGGTGATTATGTGGCTCCTTCCTGGGTTAAAGGTGCCCTCCTCCTCCTTCTCAGGTGTGTCTATGTACCTGTTTACCTATGAGACGGAGAGGCTTACTTAACTTACCTTCACTTTTAATCAATACATATGGACGAGGAGTAACATTTTGGAGCCTATCGTGATTACTTGAAGGATGAAAGGAGGAAAAAGTGTATTACAACTCAAGAAAAAAAAGCGTTCATGTCCATATTCATATACGCAATGTGACCCTCCTGCCATTAGAATGATGAGCTACACACACACACACACACACACACACACACACACACACACACACACACACACACACACACACACACACCACACCACACCTGGGTTCCTGGTTCTCCTCTCCGCCTAACTTTTCCTGATCATTGTTTAACGCGGCCTAACTTCCTCTGTACGTGCACTCAGAGAACCGAGCTTGACTCATCGGGGTCTGGAGACTTACACACACACACACACACACACACACACACACACACACACACACACACACACACACACACACACACGTTCGTTTACTCTTTCGTTCCTTTCTTTCTTCCTTGCCCTCCTGCGTTCCTTCTTTCCTTCCTTCCTTGCTCTTTCTTCCTTACACATACACAAGAAAATGTTCTCATACGTGCCGTCATCCTTTCCTTGCCTCCTTCCTTCCTTCCTTCCTTCCTTCCTTCCCATCTTCCTTTCCCTCCCTCCCTTCCTTCCGTTGCTTCTCTTCCTTACGTACACATGCTAATTTTCACTTACGCTTTTTCCTACCTTCCTTCCTGCCTTGCTTTCTTCCTTGCACACACACACACACACACACACACACACACGGTAATTTTCCCTCACTCTCCTTCCTTCCTTCCCTCTTTCCCCTCTTTCCTTCCTCTCTCTTCCTTCCGCGGCCTACACCCACCCACCTTACCTTTCCTTTCTTTCTACCTGTTCCTCGCTTCTTGACACCCCACACCCAAACACATTCACTTTATCCCACCGTTTTCTTTTTTTCCTCCCTTCCTTCCTTCCTACCCTTAGACATTCCTCCCTTCCTGCTCTTTTCACATGATCGCCAAACCCTTCATTCACTTCCTAACACACTATCGTCTTGCTTTACTCTTTCCTTCATTTCCTAACTTTTTTTATACCTTCCTCCCGTGCCCTCTCTTCCTCCTTCTTCACCCACGAGGAAAGCAATGAAGGCAGCCTCGGTTCAAGCTATACGAGTACTAAAACACTCATCGCTGTGGATTTTGTATTTCCACGAACAGGGAGAAAGGCAAAACAAAAGTAAGCAGAGTTTGTGTTTATATTCACAGAGGAGGAATGAAAGAGAGAGAAGGAGAAAGAGAGCGAGCCACAGACAGAGAGCGAAAGACACAGGCTCAGCAGGAGACAGAGACAGAGAAAGAGAGTCAGGAGAGTAAGAGCCTCAGTGGGTAGGAGTAATCGGAGACTATTTCATCCTCCTTCCCTTCCTCTCTTCCCTCCTTTCTCTTCCTTCCCCTCATCTTCCTTGCTGCCATCCTCCGTTTCTCTCTCCCTCAATTCCTCTCCTTCCCTCCCTCCCTCCCCTCCTTTCTCTCCCTTCCATTCATCTTCCTTGCACCGCCCTCCCTTCCTCTTTCCCTCACTTCCTTTTTCCCTCCCTTCCTTCCCTTCTTTCTCTCACTTCCCTTCATCTCCTTTGCCCACCGCTGCACCGCTCTCCCTTCCTCTTTCCTTCAATTCCTCTCCTTCCCTCCCTCTCTTTCCTACTTTTCTCTCCCTTCCCTTCGTCTTTCTTGCCCACCTCTCCCCCTCAATTTCTCCTTTCTCCCTTTTTTTTCCTCCTCTTCAGCCACGAATTTCATCTCTTTTCTTCGTTTACCTCTTCCTTTCTCACTCTCCTAGCTTTTCCTCTCCCTTCACCCTGCCTTTCCCTCTCTCCCTCCCTTCCTTTCCTTCTACCTCTCTCTTATCTTCCATCATCTTCACTTCTTCCCTTCTCCAACCTCTTCTCCTCTCATACTCCGATCTCTTCCTCCTTCTTCACCCTGCCTTCCCTCTCTCCTTCCCTTCCTTTTCTACTACCTCTCTCTTCTTTCCTCTTCCACTATTACCACCATCTCCCTCCCTTTTTTCCCTTCTCTTCCACTTTTCTCTCCATCTTTCTCGAAAACTAACAGCCCTTACTTCCCTTCCTTCTCACTCCTCCTCCTGCTTTTTCTCTCTTCTCTTCCTTTCCTCTTCCGCCATTATCACCACCTCCCTACCTTCCCTTCTTCTTTCACTTTTTCTCTCCTCTTCATGAACCGACCCGCCAGCCCCCCCACCGCCTTCCTTCCATTCTTCCTTCCTACCTTCTCTTCCTTTACCTCCTGTCTTTCCAATCCTCCTTTCCTCTTCTCTCTTCCTTACTTTCTCCTTCCGCCATCGTCGACACCTCCCTAACTCCCCTCCCTTCTTTTCACCATTTCTCTCCATTTGTCTCGAAAAAACCCACGCCTTCCTTCCTTTCCTCCTTTCTTCCTTCTCTTCCTCTTCCTTCCTCGCCGCCACGCCACGCCCCGGGAGCAGGACACCCACACCTCCTAGGGTATTGGTTTTCGCTGTGTATCCTGTGGCTCTCCTTCGATATTGGTCTTCTGCACTCACCCTCCTACTCCTCCTCCTCCTCCTAGACACCCTACTACTCCTCCTTCCCCTCCTAGACCTCCTCCTCCTCCTCCTAGACACCCTACCACTCCTCCTTCCCCTCCTAGCCACCCTCCTCCTCCTTCTCCTCCTCCTCCTGGTTCCGCTACTCCCTTCCCCTTCTGCCTGTTGGTCCCTCGATCTCTCGGCGTCTCAGTGTCTCGCTCCTGCAGTCTCCCAGTCTCTGAAAGTCCATCTGTCTAAGCTCTCCAGTAGTTGCGCCCTGCCCATATGTTTCACTTCCGTCTGTCTTTGTTTCTGTTGCTCCGTTTTTCTGAATCTCTCTCTCTCTCTCTCTCTCTCTCTCTCTCTCTCTCTCTCTCTCTCTCTCTCTCTCTCTCTCTCTCTCTCTCAATTTATCTGACAGCCTTTTACTTTAAATTTCATGACTTTCACACGCAATAAATTACCGAGGAGCAAGAGGCAAAATTAAACGGGCGAAGATGAAGACGAAGAAAAAGAAGAAGAAGAAGAAGAAGAAGAAGAAGAAGAAGAAATAAAGAAGGAGAAGGTGAAGAAGAAGAAATAAAGAAGGAGGACAAGAAGAAAAAGAAAGAGATGATAACTATGATAAAAAATAAATAAATAACCTACACACACACACACACACACACACACACACACACACACACACACACACACACACACACACACACACACACACACACACACACACACTCACATCCTACCCCCTCCTCACCCATCTCGTACACACACGTTTGGGAATACACGGCGTGGCTTCTTTTCTCCTTTCTTCCTGCCTCGTCCAGCCACCGCCAGCGCCCCTCCCTCCCCGCCTCCCTCCCTCCCATCGGCCTGTGCATAATACCGTCCATTACCGAGGCGGGGCGGGGGCTGGGGCTGCTGGGGCCATGAAGACAGATAGTACGACAAGCCCCCCGAGGGACACAGGGACAAGGCTCTGGTCGGCATACGAGGCTGTTCTTAGGGTTTGTGTGTGTAGACCAGATGCAGGGTGTATAGAGCTTATTTGAGAACACTGGATATAAATCGTTTTTTAAGTATACTAAGAGGGATTCAGGTACAAGACTCTAGACGGTACATAGACAGTCTTCTTTAGGGAATGAGCTTGTGTGTATACTAGATGACCGATGTATGAAATAAGAGGTAGAAAATCGGTTTATTGATACCTTTTTCAGCTTAAATGTTAGATACTAGATGAACGTGTATACATGTAAGGTGTGTGTGTGTGTGTGTGTGTGTGTGTGTGTGTTCCCCGGTCCTTCACACCTGCACCAGTGACGCATATGAGTAGAAAGGAGAAAAAACGTCACCCGGGTCGCAGAATTTTTACACCGTTGCGGGCAGTGAAATACGAGGGATAAAGGACCGTTCTGTTCGAAGCTTCCCTCGCAAATAAGGCCAAACGAGTCACCTCACTCGAGAAAATTGTTCCGCTTCAGGTGCATATTTTCTTGCCCTAAAAATTTAATACAAGAAATAAATAAAGAGAAAAAAGAAAACAATATATATGCACGAGAGAATCTATACTTGAAAGTTTCCTGTGCGTTGTCTCTTAGTTTTATTTTGCTGAAACTGATATTTGTAGTCTCGTTAGCTTTTATAAATCAGTTAAAATTTTTGCCTTTTATTTAGTTTGTTGGAAACGCGAAGAAAAACTCATGCTGTATTATTATTTTTTTTTTCGGTTATGAGCAAGACACACACACACACACACACACACACACACACACACTCATATACACATTCACTCTAATAATTCATACACATGTACATAAATACATATATCAGCATCTTTTAATCTATTTGAAGCTTAAAGTAAAAAAAAAAAAAAAATCTCACACATGCCAAGCGCCGCCGTCGACAAGCCGAGGTCTCTAAAGTTGAAATGAAAACCAGAGCACATTTAACTTTGCGACACGCCGGCGACCTGCTCACAGATTGGATGCCGGACCAAAACTAAAAACGGAAAGGGAGAAGCGTTGAAAAAAAAAAATAAGTGTGTTTTTTGTACGGCGGACGAAAACTGATTAGCTAAAAGATGAGTCGAGAGAATATCGCAAATGACCTTTTTTTGGATGACGGACGAAATAAAAAAATAAAAAATAGAGATGAAAAAAATGTAAATGAGTGTGTTTTTGTATGGCGGACGAAAATTAATCAACTACAAAAAATGAATGAGAAAAAATACCGTAAAAGTGTCAGGTATACCGATCGATAACTAAAAACTATAAAAAAAGAAGAGAAACGTTGAAAAAAATCGTATATGAATGTTTCTCGTATGGCGGATGAAAATTAATGAAAACTGAAAATAGGGGAGTTGAACAAATTGTAAATGAGTTGTTTTGTACTTGCCAGACGACAACAACAACAAAAAAAAAAGAATTGAAAAAAATATAAATGAGTGTGTTTTTATAACCCGGATGAAAACTAATAAAAAATAATATGAGTTGAGGAATAAAATGTAAATGAGTGTGATTTTGTATGCGAGACAAGAAAACTATAACACCAAAGAAAAAGAGAAAAGTTGTTAAAAAAAGAAGATGAGTGTTGTTGTTTTTTTGTATCTTTCACACGTGTGGGAAATTTTACACCTGGCGGATCACACACCTGGCTAAGATAAAACACCCTACTTAAGACTATTGTAGAGGCATTACCTGCGATGAGAGAGAGAGAGAGAGAGAAACAACAACAACAATGCTAACAGTAACAAAAGATCACACACTTCACCGCAAAGAAACAAATAAGGAAAATAGAAAATAATGTAAAGGCACAAAATGAAGCAAAGATTAACGATGCAAAAATCTCCTCTCCCACATACCACACGCTCCTCTTCACCCTCCAGGCAGCATCTCATCTCCCTCCCTCCCTCCCTCCCTCTCTCTCACCCTCCCTCCCTTCCCTCCTCTTCCTGTACCCATAACACTTTCCCCCTCAAAGTGCTTCGCGGAACATATTTCATAGCTCGCCAATACCTTCTCTTGCCCCCGTCTCTCCCCTCTCTCTCTCTCTCTCCTCCCTCCTCTCCCTCCCTCCCTCCCTCTTCCATCTTCAACTATATCATCCACCTCGTACTCTCTCCATCATCGTACCCTCCTCCTCCTCCTCCTCCTCTGCATCATTTTCATCCATCAGAGGCTCAGTCCATCTTGAGTCTCGAAAAAAATATCGGCCTATCACACTGAAATTCTTCTAAAAATAGCACACACACAAGGAGAGAGAGAATTCACCAAACACGTTTATTTACACATTTAGTGGACGCCGGACCCGAAAAAGCTGCGTGGGGTGTAGTACTTTGTGATGAATTAAATAATCTACATAATGGAACATAAACCTTTTTTGCATTACAATAAAACCTGAATATATACATTTTTCCCACGTGTCGCTCCCCCAACCCGCCAACATCAACTTTTACGGTTCATCACTTGCATAACATTTCCCCGCGCTGCCCTAACAGAAATAACCTTCACTGAATAATACCGAGGCGACAAAACTGCTATATTTTCTTTTTAACTTAATTTTTTTCCCGCTGTTTCCCTTTACTAACGTGTTGTTCCGTTTCCAGGTGAGCGGCGCGGCAGGTGCGGGTGAACGGCGTTCCTGCAGGTAGGGAATGATAACGGGTGTGTTTGTTGGTTATTTGATAGTTATTAGGATTTGTTAGTATTTGTTATAGTTAATCATTTAGTGTATTTCATGGACGACTTAACAATCCGTATTACTGGACTCATTTTCCCATACCTTGTTTCGTGTTACTAACGTCACTAGTGAAAAAATGGTTAGGAGTTTACGCTAATCTGCTCGTTGCCTCGGTGCTTATCTCTGTTTTTGGCCCTGATACTGTGGTGGATACTAACCCATTACCCGCGGGAGTCATGGCAAGTGTGACATCAGGGTACATCCAGGATACCAGAGTCTACCTTCCCCCGATTTCCCTAGGCACCCATTTACCGGCCAGCCCGAAAATCCACTAAATAGAAATATGGAGTAAAATATATCTAGAAGCTCTTTACCTGACACTGCTGATGGAGGGAAATGTCCTGTGCGTGAGGTAGTTGAAGGGTGAACACAAAGCAGAGGTGATAAATAATGCACGAGTGAATATATGAACACACTGAAGAAGACACTCGCGGTACATAGATCACCCAGCACCGCCTCCTCGCCCTCCCACCTGCACGACACCCCACAAAGGTGCCGACGAAGAATCAACCTTTTCCTGAACACCTGAACAAACGCGAGGCCCGACAAAAAGGTCCAACCAAGGCCTAACATTTTTCTGAACACGTGAACAGGTAAAAGAAAACTGCCTATTGCCGTGACTAAGGTGGAGGTGGCGTGTTTGTCTTCGTTTGTAGATGGAAAGGGCGGCCGATAACCAGGAGGCGTGGAGCATAAACATATATTTTCGTTCTATTTTGAGTCTGTGAACGATGGAAAAATCTATTCTCCCACATAGCACACCTCATCTCCCTCCAGCCAGCATCCCATCTTCCCACCCTCCATCCCTCCATCTCTTCCTCTCTCCCACATGGCAACTGGAACGTTTACTTTTTTTTCACAGTGGCATTAAGACGACTACTACCATCCCTTAAAAGTGCTACATATTAAACTGATATTACGAAGATTTAAGGATATACAAAGACACACTCGGTAACTAATGATTCCGAGGAGAGCAAAGTTCGCTGGGTATACATTTTTCTCTCCCGCCACGACGGTCAGGTAAGCTCCGGTCAATAGGCGGCGATGCGGGACAATTCAATGCCACTTGTATAGACATGTTCGAGGAGTTATCGAGCCCCTACTTCTCTCCCCGGTGGACTAGGCGCGTGTTCATCCATTAATCTGAGGTAACTGTCACCTTACCTTTTGCTACCAGGTACATCAAAAGCAAGGTGACTACAGGAACAAGGACATGATGAAGAGTTGTTGCTTGGTGGGGTCGGCGGTCAGTGTCATCCGTTGGTGGAGTAGACGCATCCACCATCCATCAGAAACACGATCTCGTTACCGTCAACCTCGCCACCACAATATGTCATGCATGGGTTAGGCACGTCAAGAGGGCCAGGCCACGAGGATGGGTTGTATAGCTATTGTTGGGTTTGTATAGTTGAGAGTTTTCTCCCTTGGTGGACCTGAGGCTTGTTTGTTAATCAATAGAAACAGTCACCACATATCTTGCCACCAGGTGTAATATGACTTCGGTTCACACAGCGCAGGGCCAGAGGAAGATTTGAGTTGCTGTTGTTTGGTTAGTTTTCTTAAAAATTCTCCTTTTTTCTTCCATCGGTAGACCTGACGCTCTCACTCCTTTGTTAATCAGTGGAAACAGCCGCCTTACAATTCAGGCCACGAGGAATTGTTGAGTAGATGGTGTTTGGTTTGGCTTTCTTAACAGTTCCCTTTCCTTCTCTCACCTGGTGTACTTGACGCTTGTTCCTTTGTTGATCAGTGAAAACAGTCACCTGAGCTATTACCACCAGGTGTATGGCTTAACTTCAATCAGCCAAGAACAAACACCGGCGCACAGAACACGAAGTAATATCGAAAGTCTAAAACATTCGCAGCTTACAGTTATCAGCGTCCATTCTCTCTAGTGCTCGATAATTCTCATAAGTGGCCGATGAATTTTGAACTGACTGAACGCAGATATAATCAAGCCATGAAGAACTGATAAAGACGATTAAAGTCTGTTCACTTAAGTCCGACCCAAGCTGACAACATAAACCTAAGTGTGTTCGCAACCTGAGTGCTAATTGACTACTGCTATGGCTTCCAAGTTTTCTTTAACCTCTGTTTGTGTTTATCTCACGCAGCACTTTCCGGTAATCTGCACTTTGCTTACGAACACGCTTAGGTTTATGTTGTCAGCTTGGGTCAGACTTAAGTGAACAGACAATAGTTATTTTTTCCCCTTCCAAGGTATCCAGGTAAGTCAGGCGCCACGTCACCTTTACTCTCGCCACCAGGTGTATCATGAGCCACGTGTGTCCGGGGGTCGAGGTCATGGAGGAATGTTGTCGAGGAAGAGTTAATTGATTTCTCTCCCAAAGGCCCAAAGGATCGAGGAGAGTCAGGAGTCACAATGGCCTTCGGGGAATATTCTGGAGGACAAAAATAGGAGCAGAATGGAAACTCGCGAGCACAGGATCAATTACCGAGAAAATTTTCCTCTCCGCCTCTCACTTTGTACCTTCGTGTTCTCGGCTCGTCCTGTTCCCTCCTCTCTCCCCACTGGCAAGTTGTGCGTCTTTTCTCTCTTCCTCCTTCTCCTCCTGCTCCCCCTCCTTCTCCATCTCTCGTCTTCCCATTCCTTCGTCATCTCAAATTCATCCTCCAACTTTCCTCTGTGCCTTATTATCACCGCTGCTTCTTATCTCTCTTCCTCCTCCTCTTCCTTCTCGTTTTTCCCTTCCTCCGTCTCCTCAAGTTCATCCTTCAACTCACCTCTTCAACTTGTCATCAATGTTGCTCCTTTTCTCTCTTCCTTCTTCTCCTCCTTCTTGTCCTTCTCGTCTTCGTCCCTCCTTTTGTACCCTATTATCAATGTTGCTTCTTTTCTCTCTTAATTCTCTTTCTTCTCCTCGTCTTCCACGTCCTTCGTATCCTCAAGATCATCCTCAAACCCCCTTTTTGTACCATATTATCAATCCTGCTCAAAACCATCTCTCACTGAACTTTAATCTTTCATGTTTTATAATGTAGTTTCCCCTTAACGTTATATATCATTTGTGTTTTATTTTCTACCATTATCTTGTTTCCTATTATCGTCCATTATCTTTCCCATGCTCAGAGGTAACAACGGGACAGGTAGGAAACAATTAATTAGGGGCGTAAGGTGAATTTGCTGGTAAAAGGAAAAGGGAAAGTGCTTTATGTTGATTCAAATACCTGCCTTGATATCTCTCTCTCTCTCTCTCTCTCTCTCTCTCTCTCTCTCTCTCTCTCTCTCTCTCTCTCTCTCTCTCTCTCTCTCTCTCTCTCTCTCTCTCTCTCTCTCTAAACTCTCTCTCTCACTCACTTTTCTCTCTCTTCTCTTTCTCTCTCTCTCTCTCACTCTCACTTTCACTCTCACTCCTTTCCTCCAGCATCCAATCTCTCTCTCTCTCTCTCTCTCTCTCTCTCTCTCCCTTGCCCCTTCCTGCCTTCGTAATGTTGCCACAAATCACTGTCTCTCTCTCTTCATAACTTTTAACTTCCCTACTTCCCTCGCCTCTCTCTCTCTCTCTCTCTCTCTCTCTCTCTCTCTCTCTCTCTCTCTCTCTCTCTCTCTCTCTCTCTCTCTCTCTCTCTCTCCTCTTCTCTTCTCTTCTTTTCTCTTCTTTTTTTTTTCTTCTTTTTCTTTTTTTTCTTCTTTTTTTCTTTCTTATTTTCTCTGCTTCTTCATTTTCTTCTTCTTTTTGTTCTTTTTTCTTCCTTTTTTCTTCTTCTTCTTCATCTCTCTCTCTCTCTCTCTCTCTCTCTCTCTCTCTCTCTCTCTCTCTCTCTCTCTCTCTCTCTCTCTCTCTCTCTCTCTCTCTCTCTCTCTCTCTCTCTCTCTCTCTCTCTTACAAGTTGTCACGAAAATTATCCACTGGAGAGCGATTGTCGGCCCCGCTCTGTTCCTCGGGCGCTAATCGGGTGTATTTTTTTATAATTATGTATATTATTTTTTTGAGTGCGGTTTAGTTTTTGATGCTTCGATGAGTTACTGATGCGGATTTAGTATTTTTGGCTATTTCTCTTGATATAATGGTCCTCGTGTTTTTTTTTTCTTTTTCTTGTACATTCTTAGTTTCTTATTCATTACCACACGTGTGTATATTTTTTCCTTCATAAAAGTAGAGATGACTGGTAGTTTTTCCATCTCTCTTTCTCTCTATCTATCTATCTGTCTAACTATGTCTATTTCTCTTTTTATTTTTATCTCCTTTCTTTTTTCCTTTCTTCTTCCTTTCCCTTCTCTTGTCTTCCTTCTTACATTTCTCTCCTTTCTTTCTGTCTTTCTGTCTATCTTTTTTCCGTTCATTCTCTCTCTCTATCTATCTATCTACCATCTATCTATTTCTCTCTCTCCCTCCTCGTCACAGCTTCACCTGGCCGCTCCCGCCTTCCACCTTTTCCGCCTGGGCAGGTGCGGGCAGGCTATCTTTTTTCCGTTCATTCTCTCTCTCTATCTATCTATCTACCATCTATCTATTTCTCTCTCTCCCTCCTCGTCACAGCCTCACCTGGCCGCTCCCGCCTTCCACCTTTTCCGCCTGGGCAGGTGCGGGCGGGCGGGGCGGCTATAAGGTCAACCTGCAGGTGCTCAGGGGGATCCAGGTAATTGGATAAGTTGCCGCAGGTCTGATGAAAGTTTCCGATGCCTACATTACGAGGAACTTACTCCATATGGCCACAACCTCCGACTTCCCCTGGTCAGAACTCTATTGCTACGTCTTGACCGCCTCCTCCTTCTCCTCCTCCTTCTACTCATCCTTCGTCTCTCAATCCTCTTTCTCCTCCTTCTCCTTCTTCCATTCCTCTTTACCCGTTTTCTCGTCTTCTACTTTTCTTCCTTGTGGGTCGTGGTTTTTAGTTCGTCTCCTTCTCTTCCTCCTCTTCTTCTTCCTCCTCCTCTTCCTCTTCTTCCTCCTCTTTCTATTCCTCTTGTTCCTCCTTCTGCCTTTTTTCGTCCTTTCCAGTTTCTTTTCTTCCTCGTTCGTCATGTTTTTTTCGTTTATCTAAGCCTCCATCTCCTTCTCTCCTCTTCCTTCTTCCATTCCGCTTATTCCTCCTTCTGCTTTTCTTCTCCCTTTTCCACTTCCTTTTCCTCGTGCGCCTTGATTTTTTTTATTAACCTAAACAATTTCCTCCTCCCTTTTCTCCCCTCTCCTTTCCTTTATTTCGTCTTAGTTAAATGCGTTCTTCATATACCTTTTCTCGGCTTTCATTTCTTATATTATTCCTTCATGTACTTCTTTTCTTCGTCTTTTATTTCTTTTCTTCTTCCTCCTTTTCATTCATCTTTTCTCTCCTCATTCTCCTTCTCCTTTTCGTTCTCCTTGTGCTTTTCTTTCCCTTATTCCTTCTCTTCTTTCTATCATTTATCTTATACCTCGTCATTTTCTTTCTCCTCTTCGTTCACCATGTGCTTTTCTTCCCCTTCCCTCTCATCCTCTTTTTCTTCATTATTTACATTCCCTCCTTTCCTGCTTGTCCCCTTTCCCTTATTGCTTGTTTTCTTCTTCTTCCTCCTCCTCGGTTCTGTCTTTTCGTTTATCCTCCACCCTGTAAATCCTGACCTCTTCTTCCTCCTCATCTTCATCCTCCTTCTCTCCCTTTGTCATCTTCGTTCCATTTTCTTTTCCACCACTAAATTCTTCTCCCTCTCCACCGTTTTCCTTGCCTCCTATTTCTCCTCCTCCTTCTCCTCCTCATTCGTCGTCTTGATTCCATTTTCTTCTAGACCACCAAATTCTCCTACTCGCCGTCGTCGTCTTTCTCTTTCTCCTCATCTTCCTCGTCCTCCTCGTCCTCCTCCTTCTTATTCTCCCCCGCTTTCGCCTCCTCCTCCTCCTCCTCCTTCTTCTTCTCCTCGTTCTCATCCTTCTTCTTCTCCTCGTTCTCATCCTCCAAGTCCTCCTCCTTCTCATTCTCCTCTGCTTTCGCCTCCTCCTTCTCCTCCTCCTCCTCCTCCTCCTCCTCCTCCTCGTTCCCTCCGCCGCACTGGTCTTCGCGTGCTTCTGAAGGCCAAGTGTTCCTCCCATTTCCATTTCCTGGACAGCGAGGCGCGTCGTGGCGAGGCTCCTGATCGCAAATCAAATTGACGGGACGAGCAACGTGGCGAAGCAGCGGCAGCAGGAGCAGAAGCAGGGGCAGCAGAAGAAGCAGGGTAACCGCTACTCTTACAGCCATCAACAACAGAGAGGTAGAAATAAAGAGGGGAAAAAAGTGCTGGTGTGATATGTGATGAGGATACCCACCACTGTTACCACCACCAAGAGAGGCAGAAAAATAAGGGACAGGAGTGTGGGGGTAATGTGAAGAATTTTTGGGGTTCGTGGACAGCTTTGGCTACACTCGAGAGAACGAATGAAGAAATAAAGAATAAAATGCCATTGTTGTGAAACGAGGAAGCACTTCATCACCACCAACTAAGAATAAAAGAAAATAAAAAGAATAAAAAGAGATGCGGTACATGGTGGGCAGCCAGAAATAGAGGAAAACAGAAATAGAAAAAAAAACTATGTCAAAGTGATGGAATAACGAAGTAGTTTAACGTAGAGAGGTCAGCCGCACCACAGCCACCAACAGCACAGCCACCACCAAACAACACGAGGACAAACACCTCAGAATTTCAAATGACAAGCAGGAGGGGAAAAAATGTGAGAAAAACATGTAACGATAGTCCACCGTAAAAGGGCAACACTATCACCACGACCACCACCGTCACCACAACTAATAGACAGCCACCTCGCGCATGTGCAGCGAAACAGGACAAACCAAACTTAAGATTCCTTCGGCGCCTCGGCCCTCGGTCCTCGGCGCCTCCAAGGCCAAAGCAAAGTCAGATTAGATAAGGACGCTCGGGGCTGCTGGGAGGCGGTAGGTCGAGACAAATTAGGTTTAGTTAATTACTGGACAACCCAGCGTCAGGGAGGATTGAGGACCTGGTGTGGAGTGGGCTGCGGGAGCGGTGGAAAGGACGGACTACTGGATTAGGGCGGAAAGTCTGAATTGGTTTAGAATAGATTGGGAGGCGCGAGGGCGTGAAGACAGGTACACCGAATTGAAGAACACGCTTGGGCTGGATTAGGGAAGGTAATGGAGTGATTATTGGATTGGAGAAATGGATAAACGAGTGACTAAAATGGATGGGGATGGGAAATCTACAGAGGTTTGGATTGGACTTTTTGGATTGGAGAGGATATGGAAGGGTGATTATTCTGACTTGGGCTCGAGAATCTACAATACCTTGGGCTGTACTAGAAATAGGCTGATATGGATCCATGGGGGCTTGTAAGGACTGAAAAACTGATTAGAAGGCGATGGTTTGTTGTAGATTGGCTGCTTCTGGAACCTAAGTAATACTTCTACTATTACTACTGCTATGTATACTACTAGTCCTGCTACGACGAATACTTATATTACCACTATTGCTACAACTACTATTGTTGCTACTACTTTGCTGCTGCTGCTTCTGATACTGTTTTTGTTGCTACTACTACTACTACTACTACCTGCTACTAATTCCACTACTACTATTTCAGCTCCCCTAAAATAGAGAAGGTAGAACTCAAAATGGAAAAAAAGGCGAGTTTGACCATTATATATTTTTTCTTGAAAAAGTGAAAAGACTTGTTCGAAGGAAACTAATCATCTTCCAAACTTGTGAAATCATCTGAAGCGAAGCGAGTGAGGAAAACGAAGAAGAAGAGGAGGAGGAGGAGGAGGAGGAGGAGGAGGAGGAGGAGGAGGAGGAGGAGGCGAAGACGGAGCAGGAGGAGGAGACACTGGATAAAAAAGTGAAACATGGTAAGATGGAAGAGCAGGCAACAGAAAGCTAGGTGACTTAAGGGAGGGCACCTGCTCTAGTGACTACATTTATTCGTCAGGTATTTCAGTGGCCTCTTGAGCTCCCTTGCTGGACGTACATGTGGAAGCATTCTATTTATTCCTGTGGACACTAAATAAGCCACTGCAACGCCAAATGAGTTAATCGTTTTATGCGCTAATTTCCTCTGCATAAAAATTGTTTTAATGACTGTTGACTCGATTCAAGAGAAAAAAACTGTCAATATCTGGAGTACTTTACCTCGCTTGAATCGGTATTTCCCTTTCTCTCCACGCGTTCTTTCGCGATCCACCTTTGTTATTTCCAGTTACAGGTTAGTTGAGAGCTAAAATAAAATGGAGTGAATTAATGAAGTTTTGACGAAGGAAAGTTTACTTCAGGCGAGGACGATGAGCGAAAAAATAAGAGAAATAAAGAGGAAACATGAAAATTATATATCTATATATCACACTGACGGTATGGAGAAATATATAAAACCTCTCTATATTGTCAGCGTGCCCTGTCCAACCTGCCCTGTCCTGCTCGATCTTACCTGCCCTGCCCTGCCCTGCCTCACCTGCCCTAGCCTAACTTAACTTACCCTTATCTAACTTAACCAAACCAAATCCAACCACGAGAAACGAACCCAAACCTGACCTAACGTAACCTAACCTAACTTAACCTAACCTAACCTAGCTCAACCAAACTAAATCCAACCACAACAAACAAACCCAGAGCTGACCTAACCTAACCTAACCTAACCTAACCTAACTTAACCAAACTAAATCCAACCACGAGAAACGAACCCAGACCTGACCTAACGTAGCCTAACCTGCATTGATCTCACATGACCCCCTGCCTGCTCATGTCTTGCCCCCCTCCTTCACCTTACCAGCCTACCCAACCTTACCGTACCTTACTTAATCATTACCCTACATACCTTAATCTAACCAAACCAAATCAAGCCTAAACTAACCACAACAAACAAAGCAAAAAGTGACCTAACTTAACCTAACCTGCAATGATCTCACCCGACCCAAATTCTTGCACCCCCTCATCCACCCCCTCCTCCTCCTCCTCATCCACCCCCTCCTCCACCTCCCCAGCCCCGCGCCGCCCTGCCACCCTCACGCTTCTCCTCACGTCTTGGTAATTGCCCGGCGAGTCAGTCTGTTTGTCTTTCATACATTATTTATGGCATAACTTCGCCTCGCTTCCTCTCGTGCCCCGCCGCCTCTTCAATATGTATTAGACAAATATTTATCCCCCGGTGCCAAAAGTGTTTATGCCTTTGCAAATGAAATATCGCTCAGGCCTCATTATAATATCATGCATCGGGAATATGATAATGGTTGCCTTACCCTCCCACACCGCATAGCTTAACCGACCAAGCTTTCTGTTTTTATTTCAACTCATTTTCCTCTTACCTCTTGCCTTTTCTTCCTTTTCCTCTTCCTTCTCCGTTCTTCTTTCCTCTTGAACTCCTACCTCTTTTTCCTCTTCGTCTCCTCCTAGTTCTTGCCTTTGCTTGATCTACCTTGAACATTAACCAAATCAACCTTTTTTCTGTTCTTTTGTCAGCTTATTCTCCTCTTTATCTCCTGTCTTTCTTTCTTTGCCTCTCTCTCTCTCTCTCTCTCTCTCTCTCTCTCTCTCTCTCTGCCTTACTCCTTCCTGTCTTTCTTTCAACTAGTTCTCCTCTTTAACGCCTCTTATTTTTCCATTTCGTCTATTTTCCCAGTTTTCGCCTTTCCTTGCCTTATCGTGTACATAGCCAATCAACCTTCCTCTGCTCATTTGTTAACTTATTCTCCTCCTGTATTTCTCTCCTTTCCGTCTCTTCTTCCCTATTCTTGTCTCTCTTTGATTCACTGTAAAGCTAAACCAACCTCCCTGTCCTAGTTATTCATTTTCCTCTTTAACTCCTCAATTTCTTTCCTTTTCGTCTATATTTCCAGTTGTTGCCTCGTCTTGATTTATCGTGTAACTCAACCAGTCAACCTTTTTCTGCTCTTTTATCAACTTATTCTCCTTTATTTCCTTTCTTTCTTTCCTTTCCGTCTTTTTTCCCAGTTCTTGCCTCTCCTTGCCTTACCGTATAGCTTAACCAGTCAACCCTTCTGTTCTTCTTTTAACTCATTTTCCTTTTCAACCTCTGCCTTTTCTTCCTTTCTGTATTTCTCTCCAGTTTCCTTTCCATGTCTTTCCTTAACTTAGTACCGCTTAACTACTGCCGGTCTTTCCTTTTCGTCATTTTTCCAGTAGTTGCCTTTTCTTGATTTACAATATATCTTAACCAATCAACCTTCTTCTGCTCTATTATCAACTTATTTTCCTTTATCTCCCGCCTTTCTTTCCTCTCCGTCTTTTTTTCCAAGTTATATCCTTTCCTTGCCTTACAGTATAGCTTAACCCACCAACCTTCTTCTGCTCTATTATCAGCTTGTTCTCCTTTATCTCCTGCCTTTCTTTCCTCTCCGTCTTTTTTTCCCAGTTCGTGCCTTTCCTTGCCTTACCGCATAGCTTTACCAACCACCCTTCCTCTTCTTTCACCTCACCTTTAACTTCTGCCTCTCTTTATTTATTTATCTATCTTTCCAGTTCCACCCTCAGTTCTTTTCTCTCCATGCTTTCTTTCATGCTCTGCCTATTTATTTATTTATTTATTTACTTGTTATCCTTTGTTGTCATCCACTCATTGTCAGTTTTCTTGTCCCACCACACGTCTGAGTTTCCGGCAATTAACACCTGCCTGCTTTCCTCTTCTCTCCTATACACCTATCATACTTGCATGCCGACTCCCACCTGCCCCTTACTTCAGTTTCTATCGTACCCTTCTTCCTTCTTCCTTTTTCTTTTCCATATGTTTCTCTATCCCGTCGTTCCTTAACCCTTTCATTTTTTTTCTACCCTCCTCCCTTCCTGCTTTGTTCCACCTTCCACTTTCTCTTTATCTGGCGGGACGATATTCACACTAGACTCCACTCAGTTTTATTTTTTTCATCCTCTCTCTCTCTCTCTCTCTCTCTCTCTCTCTCTCTCTCTCTCTCTCTCTCTCTCTCTCTCTTGACAAATTTTCAACTCACGGCCTCGTTAAAAAAAAACTGTTCTCTTCTAAAACATCACTCCCTTGCCACCTCTTTCCTTTCCTCCTCCTCCCTTCCTTCTACCTCTCCCTTTGTCCTTCACCCTTCTCCCCCCTCCTCCCCCTCTTGCGTTGCCTCGGAGACCCGCCCTCGGAACACTTTAAGTACCTCCTTCTATTCAGTAACCTCCTTCCTTAAGCATCAATTATTCCATCTTTTCTAAGGGCCGTTATTAGCCTTGATGGGATGGAGTGTGAGACAAACAAAAGTGTAGGTCTTTAGAGCACACACAGCGTCTCTCTTTACTCTTTGATCCTATTACACATTCTCGGGTTTTTAGTTTCTCCAGAATGGCGGAAGGGGAAAGAGTCGGGTGAGTCGAGATGGGGCAGATAATGAGACGCGGGAAAGTGGGGCGAAGGTAGATGAGGTTAGGCAAGGTACGAAAGGAAGAACACGGCGGAAAGAACTCTGGTAAGAAAAATATATTGTGACCTGAAAAGTACCCACCATTATCTTGTTTCCTCTGCATGTTCTCTTGTGAAAATGTAAGGATTAGGAGAGTATCTAAAATAATGTAATGTTTGAGTGGTGTAGCTATGCTGAGACACTGACTGATAGGAAGAGTGGCAGAGAGAGAGGGAGGGAGGATGGGAAGAAGGAAGACAGGAAGCAGGCAGAGAGAAAGGGAGGGAAGGCAAGGAAGATAGGAAGAATGTGAGGGAGGGAAAAAAGAAAAGAAGGAAGCGGGGAAGGGAAGGAGAGAGGAAACAAGAGAAAGAGGAAGAGGGGAAGGGAGGAAAAGCGGAAGCGGGGTAAAGAGGAAGGAAGGTAAAGACAGAGAAGACGGTAGAAAGAAAGGGAGAGGCAAAGAGAGGGAAAGAGAAAGAGAAGGAAACAGAAAGGAAGGTAAAGAAAAGGGGAAACACATGGAAAAGAAGGAAAAAAGAAAGAGAGTGAGGCGGTGAGAAAGGAAGGGAAAGAGGAAAGCAAAGAAAGGAAGAGAAAAATAGAAGGTAAGTAAAGAAGGAAGGAAAAGAGGAAGGGAAGAAAACAGAAAGGAAGGTAAAGAAAGGGAGAAATACATGGAAAAGAAGGAAAGAAGGAGGAGAGTGAGGGGGTGAGAAAGGAAAGGAAAGAGAAAGGCAAAGAAAGAAAGAGAAACATAGAAGATAAGTAAAGAAGGAAAGGAATTAGGGAGGGAGGAAGGAAGGAAATTATAGAAGACAGGAGGGAATGAGATAATGAAGAGAGGGAGAGCCATTATCACCCCATTTAGCCGGTCCTTAACTTGTGGGAGGGAGGGAGGGAGGGAGGAAGAAAAGGAGGGGGAGAGAGGGAGGGAGGGAGAGAGGGAGAGATATAAGACAGGAAGGAATCAGGTAATGAAGGGACGGCAGACCATTATCAGCCCATTCAGCCCGTCCATTACCTGTGCTTTGAGGAGCCACAAAGGTGAACAATGACATAATTCAGGTGAGTGTGAGAGCCGCCCACAATGCTCTGCTTATCGGGGGAGCAGGCACGCGGGTGGGGGGTGGGGGGGGGGGGGGAGGAAGGAGAGAAGTTAAGGGGAAGACAGGGATAGACAAACGGGTCGCGGCAAGGAAGGGGGAGCATGGGAAGGTGAGGGGAAGATAAGGGGAGACGCGGAGGAAAAACAAAAGGACGCGGCGCACAAAGAGGCTAGGGGAGATAAAAGGAGAGACAAGGAGGGGAGAGGAGAGGAAAACAGTGACGCGAGAAGCCAATAGGAAGGGCGATACGTGTTGTTTGGAATAAGTTGCTTCGTTTTTGTTTTTCTTTCTTCCTTTCTTGTTCCTTGTTTTTTATCTATCTTATTCTCTCTCTCTCTCTCTCTCTCTCTCTCTCTCTCTCTCACACACACACACACACACACACACACACACTCCATCTCATTCCGTCAAACTGTTCTCTCCGTTGGGCTCCTCCGATCACAACCTTATTTCCGCATTCTGTCCAATCGCTCCTGTACAGCCTCCGGACCCACCGAGCACGCGGTGCCTCTGGTATTATGTTTAAGTCGGTGGGACGACCTGAGGATGTACTTTTCTGATTTCCAGTGGAATGATTACTGCTTCCACGTCAGAGGCCCCTCTGTGTGCGCCCAACACGTTAC
This sequence comes from Eriocheir sinensis, assembly GCF_024679095.1. Lineage (NCBI taxonomy): Eukaryota > Metazoa > Arthropoda > Malacostraca > Decapoda > Varunidae > Eriocheir > Eriocheir sinensis. The sequence continues at coordinate 22,917,554 of NC_066513.1, read as the reverse complement.
GGAGGTGATTGTTTGGGGGTTGGAGGAACATGTTCCGCGCAGTTTATTCTTCATGCTAAAAAGCCCTGGTTCAATCACGCTTGTTCTCGTGCTATCAGAGACTCAGAGATAGAGAGGTACAAAAGGTACTTAAGCCTTCAAACTTTGATAATCATGATCTTTACATTTTTGCCATGAATAACACCAAATTCACACACACACACACACACACACACACACTCTCGGGTAATAATTTCTAGTGATGCATCGCGGATTAGCGCCGTGACGCCGCCTCTTCATTAAGGTAAGCTGATGCACCTGATTGCCTCCCTTAATTAGCAAGAGTCTTTGTCCCACGATTATCTCCGCCCATAAATTACGTGACTCTTTTCCTCCTTTATTTCGTGGCGTGATGCGTCTGGTATTTATTGCTCCTCACACTCCCGCCACATAATTCCTCGCCCTCTTAAGGTTTCCGCGTGTCGCCTTATCTCGTTCGGTTCTTTATTATCTTTATTTCTGTAATTTAATATACGTAGTAACAATTCCCACTCCCTCGAGGTCTCCCTTTTGTCTTATCTCGTGTCTCCGTTTTATAATCCAATACATTTTCGACGCAAGTAGTTTCGTTAAATGTTTCCCATAGAAGTAACATATTATAAATGAATTCAGTTTTTTATCGGGTAATATATTTTCTTTTTTTCTAATTTTAGTTTTATATTCAGGAACAAACGTATTTTCAGTGAATTTGGCTTTTCATCAGGCAATATATCTATTTCATATTTTTCCTAATTTTATTTCTATATTCAGCTTTTTTAATTTCGTCCCTCTAAGAATTACCGTCACCATACTAATATTTTGTCAAGGGTAGTAACTCTCTCTCTCTCTCTCTCTCTCTCTCTCTCTCTCTCTCTCTCTCTCTCTCCACCCCCTCGCCCGCATAACACCGTCCAGCGCCGCTAATCCCGGCCGTTCAGCGTGACGGCGCCGCGCCGGGCATTAGCGGCGGCGCCTCGGCCTGACAAATACTCGACACACCTGAAAAAACAGCTAACGAGAGGAACGACGATATTACCGGTAATTATCCCGCAGGTGTGTTGTGATGGCGGCTATCTGTGTGTGTGTGTGTGTGTGTGTGTGTGTGTGTGTGTGTGTGTGTGTGTGTGTGTGTGTGTGTGTGTGTGTGTGTGTGTGTGTGTGTGTGTGTGTGTGTGTGTGTGTGTGTGTGTGTGTGTGTGTGTGTGTGTGTGTGTGTGTGTGTGTGTGTGTGTGTGTGTGTGTTTTTCCTCCCCCTCCCTGTAATCCCTGTACTATCACCTAACCCATAAATCTGCCCATCCATTTTCATTTCAACCATTATTTTCTCATTTTACAATCTCATTTTTCTTGATTTCCGTGTAACTTCGTCTTCCTTTTCCTTCACCTTTCCTCCTTGAAGTACCCGTTAAAGTAGCTATTACTCTATTTCCTTACGCTTCTTAACAATATTTTTTTTTCACCTTTTCATATATTTCGCCTCTTATTTTTATCTATACATATGATCTGCACTATTGTCAGTACCCTATACTTATACAACATACTTATCATTCTCTATACTTATTATATCTTTATACTTCCTCTTCTACTGGTTCTCCTTCCACCATTTCCTCTCCTCCCATCCCTCTCTTCCAAACCTCCAGCCACCAGTTAAAGAGCTCTCACTCACAATCTATCCCTTAATCTATTTTCCAATCTATCCTGTATTTTTCATTCAGTCTTTTTTTCCACTCCGCCGCGCACACTTATTGTGGTCGTCGGGATGAGTGATGATTCAGCTTCGCGGCAAATTTCCATTAATCAATCTTTTGGGAAATTGGTCGTCACTTATGGAGCAGCTTTTGGCCAAGTCTCGTCTAGTACCGGGACAGGAGGGGTGGAGGAGGAGTAAGAGAGGAGGAGAGAGGTGGGATGGAGGGAGAGAAAGGGGGAAGGGGAGTAGGTGGAAAAAGAGAGAGAGAGAGAGAGAGAGAGAGAGAGAGAGAGAGAGAGAGAGAGAGAGAGAGAGAGAGAGAGAGAGAGAGAGAGAGAGAGAGAGAGAGAGAGAGAGAGAGAGTTGGAGATGGAGGAAGGGGGGTGAAGTGAGGAGGGGAGAGGAAAGAGAAGAGAAAGCTGGGGAGGGAGGGAGGGATGGTAAGTGGGGAGGGAGGAAAGAGAGAGAGGAGAGAGTTGGGAAGGGAGAGGGGAGTGATGTGAAGGGGAGGAAAGAAAAAGAGAGAGGAGGAGGGAGGAAAAAGGGGGTGAAGTGAGGGAGGAGGAAAGTGGGAGAGGAGAGAGATGGGGAGGGAGGAAGGAGGGGCGAGTTGAGGGAGGAGAGAAAGTGGAAAGTTGAGAGGGGAGGAAGAGGGAGGAGCAGGTAAGATAGGAGGGGGGGAGGAGGAGGAAGATGGAGAGAGAAGATAGAAGCGTATGAGGACAAAAGAGGAAAAGGAGAAGGAGAAAAGAGGGAAGTTAAGAATACAGGAAGAGGCATAAAGGGGCGAGAGAAAGGAAGACGAAAACGTACAGAAAAAAGGAGAATAAGGAGACGAAACAGGATAGAAAGGAACAAAGGAACGTAATATTTATACTTACACTTCTTCCTTCCTGTCCTTTAGTCTCTCCTATTTCGCATTTTCTTCTCTTTCTTCCTTCCCCTCCCTTCTCCACTATTCCCTTTCCTCTTCCTTCTTTCCTTTTTCTTTAACTCTCTTTTTCCATGCTCAATTCTCACCTGGTCTTTTAGTTAATCCATTCTTCTTCTATTTCTTCCTTCCCCTCCCTTCTCCACTATTCCCTTTCCTCTTCCTCCTTTCCTTTTTCTTTAACTTCTTTTTCCATGCTCAATTCTCACCTGGTCTTTTAGTTAATCCATTCTTCTTCTATTTTTTCCTTCCCCTCCCTTCTCCACTATTCCCTTTCCTCTTCCTTCTTTCCTTTTTCTTTAACTTCTTTTTCCATGCTCAGTTCTCACCTAGTCATTTAGCCCCTCCATTCTTCCTCACACCTTTCCTCTTTCCCTTCCCTCTTTTACGTTTTACTTTCCTTTCCCTGCTCTCATTTCTTCACTCTCTTCGTCCATTCTCAATTCTCCACCTTTCTTTCTACCTTTCTACCTTTCTACCTTTCTACCTCTCCATTATTTATTATACCTTTCTTTTTTCCCGTTCCCTTTCCCACTTTTCCTTCCTTTTTCCTGCTCTCATGTCTTTAAGTCTTCCATTCTCAATTCTCACCCAGTCCATTCTTCCTTACACCCTTTTTCCTTCTTCATTTTCCTCTTGTTTGCCCTCCATTCTCCTCTCGCCACTTCTTTCCCTCCTTTCTCCCTTCACCTCCATACTCCCATCATGTCTCCCTGTTCCTTCAAGGCGAGTGAAACCGAGGCGCCGAGCAGCCCGTTGGCCGGTGGCTGGAGGAGGCGTTGAGGCGTTGAGGCCTGAGCGGTGATATAGGCGCCTTTCTTCCTGACTCACGCGGCCCGGGGTGGAAAGTCGACCAGAAAACTCACTGAACTTGCTCCACAGGCGTCCAGGCGGCGTGGAGAGGATAGTAAAGAGAAACACACACCCCACGCTATGACCTTGGTGGATGTTGTGTTGCTACATAGATATCAATGAAAACAAAACAAACATCTAACAATAACAGGGAATATTGAGAAAAAAAAATGTTGCCATGCGTTGACTTCGGTGGATGTTGTGTTTTGCTTAACTGATATCAATTAAAATATCACAAACAGAACAATAACAAGAGAAATTGGCACACACAAAAAAAAGTCACCAATCTAGGCGTTCGGTGGATGTTGTTTTGTTACACAGACGACAGAGTTAAATGATGCAACAGAAAATATAAAAAATAGTAAAAGAATACAGTCGTCTCACTGCGATTTTGGTCAATATTGTGCCGTTTTCTGTCTTACTGTATCGAAAATAATAAAAACAAGGAAAAAATATATATGACACGCAAAGATACAATAGACAGCTGAAGGGTGACAGCATGGGCCGATCATTAATACCTGGAGAAAATAACAACAAAACCGACAATAAAAGCCGCCTACTGGACCAACTCAAGCAACAAATAGCGAGTATCGGGCTTATTTAAAATTAATGATTCCTTTTTTTTTGTGCCCCTGAGCTGTCTCCTTTATTGTAAAAAAAAAAGCATGAACCACAAACGAATAACAACAAAACCAATATAAAGATCCAAAAAGAAGAGCAAAGGGTGCCAACAGAGACAGGGAAGCAACGAGGAACAAAATAGCATCACCCGCATTAGGAGACACGGCGCCATCAACGTAACCAGTCTGTCTGCCTTGCCTTCCTACCTAAACACACCGCCGGGCCAACCATCATCATCATCACCACCACCACCGTCACTACCACCATCACCACCACCACCTCCCTAATCGTCATCACCACCACCATCACCACCACTGCTCCCTACCTGAATAAAATGTCCCGTTGGAAAAGTGAAAAAAATTGTCTCGTGGTTTTTTTTCCTGGTTTTAAGTAGGACCGTTTGCCTGACGTGCGTTACGGGTCTCAGACAGGCAAGAGGCATGAATGGTCGAGCTTTTTCAGACTTAATTAAAGGTGAGGTCCTCCAGAGCTCTCACATTCAAGTTTTTTTTTCCTTTTAATAGACTGGGTTTTTGTTTAGTTTTCTACGTATGACGGCGCTACACGAACACTCCAACGATAGTGTGAGTGCGGCGCCTCCCACCGCAACGCCGCATGGACCCCAAGAAGCAGCTTTGTGGGCCTTCGAGGAATCTGGGAAGGGATTTTGTGAGCGGCAAGAGCAGCGGCGGGATGTGAGGAGGAGCTGCCGCCAGAGGGAGAGTGACGGTGGAGGAGGAAACCCGGAAACAGAGGCTGGACGGAGAAGCGAAGAAACTGAAGGTGAACAAGGAAACGAAGTAACGTGGAAAATAAGACCAACCAAGGAAACAGGGTGCCGAAACTAGAAAAAGTAGAAGTCAAAACCAAGGAAACGAGAAGAAATATGTAGGAACCGAAGAAACTGAAGCTGAACAAGGAAACAAGAAAACATGGAAATTAAGACAAGGTGCAGAAACGAGAAAGAGTAAAAATAAAGACCGAGGAAACGAGAAGAAACAAGCAGGAACCGAAGAAACTGAAGCTGAACAAGGAAACGAAGTAACGTGGAAATTAAAGCCAAACAAGGAAACAAGGTGCCGAAACGAGATAAAGCAGAAATCAAAGTTAAAACACGTAAACGAAGAGTTGAAGCAGGCAGGAACCGTTTTTCTCGACGGCTTCCCTCGCCCTGGGATGACACACTTCGAGCCTGAATCTATGGACTGAGAAAAGTAATTTGTCTCGGCGCATGTCAGAGTTTTCACCTATTCACTAAAGTCCGGGAGAAAAAAATACTTTCCACTTATTTCCGAGCATCGTTTGGGGTCCTTTTTTATGCGCCGCTCTAAGCCCGGCCAGTTTTATTTCAAAGTTTACATGAATAGGCCAAAAGGGGCTTCCAAGAAGACTCCTGACGACGGGCCTTGATAGAGCGGGCCGGGAGGGGACGGGCGGGTGCTGGGGAGGGGGCGGGAGGGGAATGACGAGGACTGGCAAGGAAAACGGAAGGCGGTGAAGATAGGGAAAACAAAATGTATCGGGAGAGAGGATGATGTAGTATAAAATCGCATATGAAAATCCCAGGTGCTTGTGAAGAAGAGAACGATAAAAAAAAACAATGGCAAAAGACTTCTATAATAAAGAATTTTCCAAGGAGAATCCACTCATGAGAAAATCTAATGAAAATAACTATAGACTAAATCACAGTAGGAAGCACACATTCCATCCTACAGTCCACAATGCGAAACGGGATCCCATTATCGTCTGTACACGACTTCAAACACGTAAGTGAACAGATGAATAACTAACCTTACACTCCACCAGAGAGGCCAAGGCACCATCACAACCTCTACAAGACTTTAAATACAAAACTGAACAACTGGACAAATATACCTCACCATATATCCACCAGGAGGCCACATTCCCCATCATCACCAGGTCAACAAAACGCTATATTCCCCCTGACAGCCCAGCAGGAGGCGCTAAACCCCCTCATCACCAACCTGACAAGACGCCCGGAGCCGCGATTACCCTGGACGGCGCCTGGATCAGAGGAGCGCCGAGAGCCCGTCCGTCTGGAAAGTCAAGCCAACAGTGAGGGCGAACAATTGCCAACGCACGGTCCTATCACAAGCCATCGTCAACGCGGCACAGAGAGCTTCGCGTGTACAGCAGAGTCGATGTCAAGGCTGTTACAGTGTTACAACCCCCTTCAGCCCTACGGTCATTCAATCCTTCTGTCCTACAACCCTTGAACCTAAAGTCTTTCACCCCTTCAGGCATCCATTCTTCTACCCCTCCACCCCTTCAGCTCCTCTGTATTACACCTGCCTCCACCCATCCAGCCCTTCAATCCTTCGCCACTTCAGTCTCCAAGCCATCTAGCCCTCCAACCCTTTAACCTCAAGTCTTTCACCCCTCCAGCCCTTCATTTCTCCAACCCTACAGTCCTTCAGCACCTCAGTCTTCCAGCACACGAGCCCTCCAACCCTTTAACCTCAAGTCTTTCACCCCTCCAGCCCTTCATTCCTCCATACCCTTAGCTTTACAGCCTTCCATTCCATCAGCCTTTCAGCCCCTCATTTCCCCAGCCCTACAGTCCTTCAGCACCTCAGTCATCCAGCCCTCTAGCCCTTCAACCCTTCAACCTTAAATCTTTCACCCCTTCATCCATTCATCCCTCCATCCCTTCAGTTCTTCAGCCCATATCCTATCAGCCTTTCATCCCTTCAGCCCTCTAGCATCATCCCCAGCCATCCCCGTCAGCTGGGTTCCTGTGCCGGCTGCCTGGCCTCTCCCTGCTCCAATAACTCGGGGGAACAAGATTTCTAAAAGGCCGCCAGTGAAGCATCGCTCAGTATTCCTCTGCGTCTCCAATTTGGGCCAAGCTTCCGAGGCTGGCGTTGTTTGATGCCTTAATACGGGGGAGCCTCTGCCGAAGATCCTCACGTCAAACAACTAGTCGATGAGTATTAAGGAAAAGTGGCGCCGTGATCCGGGAAACTGACGTGGTGATCGGTGCCTCGGCGTGCGGGGCCCCGAGAGGATGGTTATTCAAATTAGGACGGCGACGCGGAAATCTGGCTGGTGAGGGTAGTGGTGGAGGGGGAGGGGGCCGGAGGTGAAGGAGGAGGAGGTGGTGGTAGGAGGGGTTCTGTGATAGAGTTGGTGTGTGAGGGAGGGAGTTGCGTTGAAGCAGTAGTAGCAGTAGTAGTAGTAGTAGTAGTAGTAGTAGTAGTAAAAAAAAAAGAAAAAAAAAGTAGTAGTAGTAGTAGTAGAGGTAACAGAAGTATCTATTTTTTACCGTAGATTATTGTGAAGGATTTTGAGATCTCTTTTTCAACTTGTAACAATGTACTTCTATAACAATCTAATACATTTTTTTATTAAACTATTTTTACGGACAAAAAAAAGGAGTAGTAGTACAAGTAGTAGTAGTAGTAGTAGTTGTAGAAGTAGTAGTAGTAGTAGTAAAAGTAACAGTAGTAGTAGCAATAGTAATAGCAGTAGCAGAAGTAGTATCAGTAATATTAGTACCACCTGGACAACTCTTCGAGGCGCGAGAGCTATCATTCGTGAATGAGGTAGAAAATGAGATGATCGCAGAAGACTGAGGACAAAAGACTGAGGGAGCGAGGGATGACAGGGGAGGCCGATGAAAGGGGAAGGAAGGAAAGGGGGGGGGGGATAATATAAGGAGTGGGGGAGTTGGACGACAGTGAGGAAGAGCAGAAGGACGAGTGTGAGGAAAGGAAATGGAGAGTGAAAAGAAAAGGGAGTTAATAAAAAAGGGATGCATGAATACGTAGACTTGGGGAAATGAAGAGAAAATAAGAAAAATTGATGAGAAAAGAAGACATTGAAGGCAAGGAGGTGTAGAAAGTGTAAGGTAGAAAGGAAGAAAGAAATGAGAAAAAATAGGGGAAAGAGAAGAGATGAAGAGGAAAGAGGTGGAAGGAAAGGAAATGTAAAAGGTGTAGGGAAAAAGGAGAGATAATACCGAAAGAAGAGAGGGGAGAGAGAAGAGATGAAGAGGGAAGAGGTGGAGGGAAACGTGCAAAAGATGTATGGAAAAAAAGAGGAAAGAAAGCGGAAAGACGAGAAGGGGGAAGGAAAAGAGATGAGGAAGGAAGCAGTGGAAGAAAAGGAGCTGTAAAAAGGCGCAGGAAAACGAAGAAAGCAGAAAAAGGAGAGGGGGAAGGGAAAAGATGAGGAAGGAAGAAGTGGAAGGAAAGGAAGTTCAAATGATATATGGAAAAAAAGAATAAAGAAAGCGGAAAGACGAGAAGGGGTAAGGAAAAGAAATGAGGAAGGAAGCAGTGGAAGAAAATGAAGTGCAAAAAGATGGACGATAGAAAGAGAAAAAAAAGGAAAGGGGAGAGAAGGAGAAGAGATGAGGAAAGAAGAGGTTGGAGGAAAAGTCTTAAAAAGTGGAGGAGAGAAGGCAAAGGCAGGCACAAAGAGCGACCTCAGGTGTGTAACATGATCACCTGCACCCAAAATTTGCATATCTTTGTGTTTGTGTGTGTGGCAGTGTTTACATTTTGCACACACACACACACACACACACACACACACACACACACACACACACACACGCACCGTCTTCGCATACACCGGAACTTGCATTTTACATTTTCATTCAATCGTACGCGAAGAAAAAGGGAAAAAAAAGTTACCGCCACCGCCTTCTCGTTAGCTCCGGCGAAATTCTTGAGCGATGTGAGGTCGACTGAAGGAGCGGGAAGGAGAAGAGGAGGACAGAAGGAGAAGGAGGAAGACGGTGGAAAAAGAGTAGTTGAAGCAGAAGCCGATGATTAGAGCAGAGGCTGAACATAAAACTGAAATCATCTTTTTGTAAAATCTTTCCAACATAATCATGGCGACACATCAACGCATATTTTTCTTCGTTAAGTTTCCTCTCGTCTGGGTGAGAAATGTAACGACGTGATGGTGAGAGAGGAAGAAAAGAAGGTGACGGAAGAAGTGAAAAGGAATGAGAAGAGGGAATAAAAGGGAAGTAAAGCAAGCAGTAAAACATTCATGGAAGGGAAAAAGTTAACGGAGAAAGTGAGAAGGGAGAAAAGGAGGAAATAAAGGAAAGTAAGGCAAGCAGCAAACCAAGGGTGGAAGAAAAGAAGGAAGGAACGAAAAGGTAAGAAGGGATAAAATAGGGAAATGAGGGAGGCCAAGTAACAAGGATAGGATGGAAGGAAAAAAAGAAAACAAAGTCGAGAAGGAAAGAAAAGGAGGGAATGAAGGGAGTAAGGCAGGTAACCACGATGAAGAGGAGTGCAAAAAAAAGGTAAAAATTAAGGTAAAGACGATGGAAATAGGTAAGAAGGTTAAAAAGACGAAAAGGTAGAAGGTTTGCAACAGTGATCACCTGGGCACGCTAAATATACGAAGCAGGTAAATCGCAGGTAAAATACAGGTGAAAAATAAGTAAAAGCAAGAAGTCGGTAAAGAAACAAGGATGAAAACTCCGATCGCCATGAAGGGGGAAGAAACCGTCATCGTGAGAAAAGAAACCCAAAGAAACCCAAAAGAAACCAAACCATCTCCCTGCCGCTAACTGCCTCGGGTCCATTTGGTGGAATAAAGAAGGAGGTGATCTGGTGTGGTGGTGGTGGTGGTGGTGGTGGTGATAGTGGTGGTGGTGGTGATAGTGGTGGTGGTGGTGGTGGTGGTGGTGGTGATAGTGGTGGTGATAGTGGTGGTGGTGATAGTGGTGATGGTGGTGGTGGTGGTGATAGTGATGGTGGTGATAATGGTGATGGTGGTGATAGTGGTGATGGTGGTGGTGGTGGTGATAGTGGTGGTGGTGATAGCGGTGGTGGTGGTGATATAGTGGTGGTGGTGATAGTGGTGATGGTGGTGGTGGTGGTGATAGTGATGGTGGTGATAATGGTGGTGGAGGATGTCAAGGCACCTATCATGAACATATCTTCCTCTTCGTTCAGAAACTCTAGGAACAACTATAACTACGTGTATTTTTGACTTAATGTTTATTTATGCATCTATCAATTGATCAATATTCTCTCTTTCCATTTATATAATTTAGCGCTATTGTTACATTTATTACACATACCAGCAATAACAACTTCCTTTTTTATACTGAATTGATGTTTTTTTTCTCTCTTCCTATTTGTTTTTTTCAGCACTAATTTTACATCTACAACAACAACGCCATCGCTTTTAAGTAGAATTATGGTTTATTTCTCTCTATTTATATTTTTCAGCACTATGTTCACATTCGTCACACGTGCATGCAATAACAACTTCCCTTTTACACTGAATTTAAGGTCCTCTTCCTCTCTTTCCATTTATATTTTTCCAGTACTGTTTTCACATTTATAACACGCGCAGCCATAGCGAATACCCCCAACTCTACCTTTACCTCTATACATATATATTTTCAGTACTCTTTATACATCTGTCACATATACCTTCAATAACACCGTATTTTTTACACTCACAAATTTTCGCCCTCGAGTGTTGGGTAAAAAAGCAAAACCCCGCGAACAGCTGCACCGTTACTGGGCGCTATTTCGGGAACAACCCTGAAACATTACATTTCCTTTACGCGGATCTCAAGGAAAGAAAAATAAAACAATAATAAACGAAATGAATACGGCGCCGCAGCAATGATATTATACTCGTGGTGTGCTTGTGAGGGCCACGCGAGGCTTGGAGGGGGAGGGCGTAAGGAGGAAGGAGGGGGAGGAAAGAGAGGGAGGGAGAAGATGTAAAGGTGCAGGAAGGAAGAGGGGGGAAAAGGTGGGCAGGTAGGAATGGGAGGGACATTAAGGAAAGGAGAAGAGAATGGAGAGGAAGGAGAGGATGGGGAGGGTTGAAGGTGCAGGAACGAAGAGGAAGGGGGGGAGACAGTGGGCAGGTAGGAATGGGAGGGACATTAAGGAAAGGAGAAGAGAATGGAGAGGAAGGTAAGGAAGGAAGGTGGGGTGTGTGGAGGAACAAGAGGGAGAGAAAAAGACATTGATAGGTGGAGGGAAGGCATATTAGGAGATGGAAGAGAAGAAAATGGAAAGACAGGTAAGGAGGGAGAGGAGGGGTGGAGGTAGAGGAGGAAGGAAAGGGAAAGCATATTAGGGGATAGAGAAGAAGGAATGGAGAGAAAAGTGAAAGTAAAAGGTGAAAGAAAAAGAAAACAGGAAAGTAAGGAGAGGGTTGGAGAAGGTAAAGTGAGGGCGAAGTAAAGGAGGAAAAAGGTAAGAGAAAGCTGAGAGGTAAGGGAAGAAGGTGTAATATGAGGCGAGATGACAGGAACATAAAGAGGGAATTAAGAAACGAGGCAAGGAGAGAGGGAGGAAGGAAGAAGGGAAGAATGGAAGTTAGCCACACGACAAGGGAGAGGGGACGAAAGGAAAGAAGGAAGAAAGAAAGAAAGAAAGAAAAGAAAAAAGGAAAGAAGGAAGGAAGGAAGGGAGGAAGAAAGAAAGAAAGGAAGGAAGGAAGGAAGGAAGGAAATGAAGGAAGGAGAGTGGAACGGCAAATGAAGCAAGATGTAGGACTGTAGGATAAAAAAGAAGGCAGAAGAAAGGAAAAACGGTCAAGGAAAAGGTGAAATGGGAGAAGGGAAAACGATGGAGGACAAGCAGGCAGTTAGGAAAGGTAAGAAGGCAGGTAAAGGCGAGAAAGGGAAAGAAAGGAAAAAAAGATAAAGATGGAGATAAAAGGAAAAAAAGAAAATAAGCAACAGGGTAGGGACAAGATGAGTGAGGAAAGGAAGGCAAGAAGGGGGAAAGACAAGGTAAGATAAGGAGGGAGGGAGTGAATGCGGCAAGAGAGTGAAGAAGCAAGGTAAGAATTAAGACATGTAGGTAAGATTAAATAAGGAGAGAGAAGGAATGAGAGGAGGAATTAAGAGAAAAAAAAGGAAGACAACAAAGTAAGGGCAGTAAGTAGCAGGCTTTTTTTTCATTATTGTTTTCTTTTTTTTAAGCCCTTGATCTGTAAAAAAAAATAAAGGGAGGGACTAATTAAAGTAAAACAGGTAGACAGGAAGATAAGAATAAGTGATGTGAGGCAAGCAAGATAAGGTACAGAAGGAGAAGGGAAGGAATAAAGCAAGGAAGGGAGGTAGGCAGCAAGGTACGAGGATGATGTCAGGAAGTGAATTAGGGCAGATAGGGATGAAGGTGAGGTGAAGAGGGAGGGAGTAAGTGGATTAAGACAGGTAGGTAAGGCAAGGTAAGTGAACTGGAGTAAGGTAAGAAGGAAGGAAGTGGAATAAGGCAAGTATGTAGTAGGGGAAGAAGAAGGAAGTAAGGGAAGTAAGGCAGGAAGCAAGGTCAGGCAAGGTAAAGAGGGAGGGAGTAAGTGGATTAAGACAGGTAGGTAAGGCAAGGTAAGTGAACTGGAGTAAGGTAAAAAAGAAAGTGGAATAAGGTAAGTATGTAGTAAGGGAAGTAAGGCAGGAAGCAAGGTAAGGCAAGGTAAAGAGGGAGGAAGTAAGTGGATTAAGACAGGTAGGTAAGGCAAGGTAAGTGAACTGGAGTAAGGTAAGGAGGAAGGAAGTGGAATTAGGTAAGTATGTAGTAAGGGAAGTAAGGCAGGAAGCAAGGTAAGGCAAGGTAAAGAGGGAGGGAGTAAGTGGATTAAGACAGGTAGGTAAGGCAAGGTAAGTGAACTGGAGTAAGGTAAGGAGGAAGGAAGTGGAATTAGGTAAATATGTAGTAAGGGAAGTAAGGCAGGAAGCAAGGTAAGGCAAGGTAAAGAGGGAGGGAAGGAAGGTGTTATTATGAGCAGGACTCCCCACGCTTGCCATTATCATCCGGCCTCCCTTCACCTCAAAACCCCCATCGTTGTAATACCCAGGTAATGGTTTAATCTCCGCCTCAGCCTCCCTCTCCTTATTTACTTCCCGCCACTACTTCCCCATCCCCCACTCCCCTCCTCCCCTCCTTATGTTCCTGCGGCTGCTCTTACTGCTTCAACTACTCCTTTTCCTGTTCTTATATTCATGCTCCTCCTGCTCCTCCCGTTACTGCTTCTCCTGCTACTTCTACTTTACCTCTTCCCACTCCCGCCCGCCACTACTCCCCTCCTCCTCCTTCCCTTCATATATTTTTGCTGTTGCTCTTCCTCCTCCTCCTCCTCCTCCTCCTCCTCCTACTACTACTACTACTACTACTACTACTACTACTTGTGTTCTTATATTTATACTCCTACTCCTTCTGCTGTTACTCCTCCTTTGCCTTTTCCTCCTCCTAAATAAACACACACACACACACACACACACACACACACACACACACACACACACACACACACACACACACACACACACACACACACACACACATACACAGAAACAAAAAAGCACACAAGCACAAGCATTAAAGATAAAAGTTAAAAAAAACGGACACACACGTAATAATCATAACACAGAGAAGTAGGAGAAGAGAAGCAATAAAACAAAAGTTCGGGAAGCAATACGTTATGTGTGAATAATGAGGAAGACGACGCATTGAAACAGCGTGGGAATGTCACCGCGGGGACACGTTTTCTTTAACACAACGAGCGATGACTCAATAATAATAATAATAATAATAATAATAATAATAATAATAATAATAATAATAATAATAATAATAATAATAATAATAATAATAATAATAATAATGATGATGATGATGATGATAACAACAACAATAATGATAATAAAACAGGAAGACACAAGAGACTAATAAATTAAAACACTCACAAAGCAACGATTGGAACTTTTGTCGAGCTTTAACCTTTGTTTTTTCCTTGAGTTGCTTCCGTTACTGTAAAAAAAGCCTAAACAAGTATGAAAAAGACAAAATAGACTGCTACAAGGAAGAAAAGACAAAAAATAGAAGAAAAGTCACAAAACAACACAAAACAGCATATTTTTTTAACACTACCTAACGTTGAGCGATAAGGTTACCAGTGAAAGGTGGCCAGGTTAACTTTTAAGAGGCCGCTACTTAGGTTACTGTCTGGATGTGATTCGTAAGGTGTATCTAGGTGTAGTTTAGTCAGGTGTTAGTAGTAGTGAAGGTAAAGGAGCCTAGTTATAATGGCACGGTGGAGGCATTTAAAATTTATTCCCCAGAGAAGTGTAGATATTCCCTTAAATACAGATTGACAGATGAAACAAATAAATAAGAAGCCAAATATTAAACCCGGAGAGACGAGAGAAGGGCACCGAGTTCATGAGAGTGAAGTGGAGAGGCGAGAGTAGCAAAGCGAAGAAGAAAGGCGAATAGAAAACGAGGCGAGGAAGGGCGGAGGGACATGCAAAACGCGGGTGTGAAGAGGGGAGGCGCGAGGGGCGAGATGAAATGGAGAGGGAAAAGAGAAGTAAAATGTTGAGATAGATAGATAGAAATAGATAAAGACAGACAGAGAGAGAGAGAGAGAGAGAGAGAGAGAGAGAGAGAGAGAGAGAGAGAGAGAGAGAGAGAGAGAGAGAGAGAGAGAGAGAGAGAGAGAGAGAGAGAGAGAGAGAGAGAGAGAGAGAGAGAGAGAGAGAGAGAGAGAGAGAGAGAGAGAGAGAGAGAGAGAGAGAGAGAGAGAGAGAGAGAGAGAGAGAGAGAGAGAGAGAGAGAGAGAGAGAGAGAGAGAGAGAGAGAGAGAGAGAGAGAGAGAGTAAACAGAACAATTGGAGTCCAGCCGTGAAATGAAATCACCGTCATTACCCGAACCGTGAAAGAAGGAAAAAATATAGGAGGAAGAAACTTACAATTACAATGACACGATCACACACACACACACACACGCACACACACACACACACACACACACACACACACACACACACACACACACACACACCACTACTACCAGCAACCAGGAAAAAAGTGAAAAAAATAGAAAAAAGATTAAGATAAAACTCGAATCTCCTAACACAAAAAAACATCCACCGCCGAAAACCGAATGAACTGTTTGGAGAAGAGACGCGCGGGATTTGCGGACACGAATCAGCGAAATTACAAGCGGACGAATAACATTTTACTGGCAACGTGAGCACGACTCTCTCTCTCTCTCTCTCTCTCTCTCTCTCTCTCTCTCTCTCTCTCTCTCTCTCTCTCTCTCTCTCTTCATGATTATTTACTTTATAATTTTCCTATTTCCATGTAAATCTCTCTACACAAACAAGTCGACTAACGATAATTCTTACGTCACTTATTCTATTATCCCCAAAATCGGTGCATCAGTTCCGGGACTCACTTGTTGGATAATGATAATGAAAATAATAACAGTAATGGAGCCATGACGGGACGAGAACGGGTTATATACGAGACACATAAAAAGCACTGCCTCTGTAGAATAATGAACACAGGTAAAGGCATGAAAAATAATGAGTGGAATATTGTTGTGGTCTATTAATACTATTACTACTTCCATTATTCTTATTCTTATTAATATTATCATTCCTACTCTTATTACTCTCTTATTCGGATTTAATACCCATATATGTCCAACAGCAACTAACCTTTTTAGAATTTGATAGAGGATTAAAGTGTTGTTTTTGTTTATTTCTACTACTACTTCTACTATTTTTGTTACTAGCATAAACACTATTCACATTCTCATTATTCTTCACACTTAAAAAAAAAAAGCTTTAATAACAGCCAATCTTTTAAAATCAAATAGAGAAGTAACGTATTTGTGGTCTGTTTTAGTATTTTTGTTAAATCATCATTATTACTATTCACATAATAAGTATTCAAATTTAACATTCATAAAGCTCAAAGCATCCAGCCTTTCCAGAGTCAGCTATAAATGGCATCCACTAACAAGCAATCAGTCCGCAGTTAGATGTGAACCCTTGACAAGCACATCCAGGGTTCAGCAAGCACACGTAGGCGAGGAGAAGACCTGTTACCTGTCCCTCACGGTAGCTCTTGCTCTTTGTTGTTGAAGCGTCGGCAGGTGAAGTAACGCGCATTGATGAACTCTTCCAGGAATGAGCTGAGCGAGGCTTTGTTACGTGACGAGTATCTGCTTCTGCTTCTGCGTTGGTGTTCCGTCTTTTGTCGAGTCTGAAAACCTTTCGCTACCTTCCTTTGTTAGTTCATCTTTTGTAAGCTTCTCTGTGTGTTCAACCTTTATAATTGATCGTTAGTCTGTCTTTTGTCAGTCTGAAAGCGTTGATCATTAGCATTGTGTGACCGTCTTCTGTATAAGATCAAAGATATTACTGATTTCGAGATGGGGGGAGGGGGGGGGGTCGTAGAGAGGTTGGGGGCAAATGCTTCTGCTGCGATTGGCGGCGGTGGTCATCTCGAAAGGAAGGATGTACAGCTGGGAGGGCTACATGCCAATTGCCCAGGCTCTCAAGTTTGTAGTTAGGGACGCTACGCATTGCACCACCACGGAGGCATGGCAGCAAACAAGTGAATAGTCTTTTCCTCACACGTGCCTGCATCCCTGTAAATATTTAAGAGTGTCAATGAAAGGCAGACGAGAAACCATTCCTGGAATTTGACTGGGACGAAACGCAACACTTCTATGGCCATTACCGACACTTCTAAATGGAAAACCAAGCACTCAGTCAGACATGGGGCGGTGGTGGTGGTGGTGGTGGCGGTGGCGGTGGTGATGACGGTGGTAGTGGTGGGCCCCTCATCTTACCCTCGACCCCCCTCCCCCCTACACATACACACACATTCACACACACACCGCACACACACACACACACACACACACACACACACACACACACACACACAGGCACATTTCCCTGGTATTTAAATCAACAACACGCATGGAAATGAGGGAGTGAAGTGGCGAGCAATTTGTCGTGTATATATGAGAACGTCTGTCCTTTAATGCTGCCTCGTTTATACACGGAAGGGGAAGGCAGTGTGTCTATAAAAAGGGCGTGACGTCATGGCGCTGCGTGGGTTGTTAATGCGGGGCTCAGCGATGACGGGGAGTGTTTGGGTAAAGCAAATTGTCTTGTTTCATAAATTTCCAGCCTTTTCCATGATACTTGACTGGGTATATAATCAGTTAAGGCAAAAAATGTTCCCACTACCAGAAATTATATGTATTCAAAGTAGGTAAGGTTAATAATAATGCAGAACAACGAGGGTAAAAATAAATGAAGGTTGGCTTATTTTCATGGAGGATAAAGAGAAAACTAAATGCAAGCGTTAATTTCAGGGAATAAGAAACGGATATAAATACACGCGATGTGAATTCCGTGTTTGCTCGCAGTTTTTCTTTGCATACGTCAACAAGAGTCAAGGCTTGAAGAACACAGGGTTTAGTGTGTGCCGTGAGGGCGAGGCTCCACGACACGGCTGTTTACAAGTCACACACACACACACACACACACACACACACACACACACACACACACACATTTCCCATTCCCACCCCGCCAAACACACAAACACGCACACATACAAACAGACGCACAAACACACGCATATACACACAAACACACACACATGCACAGTTAGCTCAAGATGAAGACAAATTTATAAAGGCAAGGAATTTACTGACGCGCGAGTTGGAAGGAATAAAAGAGCCGAGACAAGTTAACTTTAGTGCAGCAAAACGCTTGAAAAAAATATAACGTAAACACGACGCGAGTATTAATAACAAACAAAAGCTGAAAACAAAGAACTTAATTTGATTCTTGCTCTATGTTTTAATTTCGTAAGGATCGATGGGCGTGTTGCTCTGAGATTTGACTCGATTACATTTTTTTTTTTTTGTAACGTGTGAATTGTTTGTTATTGAATTTAAATGTTTTCTCTCTTGAGGCGTTTTGCTTTTTAGTTTACTGAGCGGCTTCTACACAGCGCATTTTGTACCTGCATTTATTTTCCACGCCTGACTCTCTGGCGTGCGTGTGGTGAAAGATAAAAGATTGTTTTCTAACTTATTTCTGCTTTCTCCGACAGGTAAGAAGGAGAGAAGGATGCTCCGGCGTTTATGTAAGTAGAAATAGATAAATAAGTTGATGCATAAATAAATGACTTAATCAGGCTATAAACAAACAAATAAACAACTGAGTAATAAATAAGAAAAATAAATCAATAAAAAATAAGAATCAGTGAACAAATAAGTACAAGTAATCAGATGAATAAATAAATAAACATCGCATACAATTATTACCAACGAAACTATTTAACGAACCAACAATTACACAACCGAATACACAGAAAAATATGAAACAATAAATAAGTAAAAACAAACAATCAAATAAATAAATATCCGATGAACTAAACAACGCATATAATTAATACCACCGACACAATATTATTTACCCAACAGAAGAAACAACAAACAAAAAACCTAATCATCGCTGCGACAAACTTCCATTCACGCGCACAGAACACACCTCCGCTACACAATGCACCCGGGAACGCACCTTTAAATAACCCCAAGATTAAGAACATCGATTATTCTCTTTCCAAAACAAGACGGTACGAGAGAGTGGCCAGAACAGACCTATCCCTTCTGTCCTTCCTACTCTCCCCACTTAGGACAGAGGAGGAGAGGGCTGGTGGGTAGGGAGAACAGCGATGAGTGAGAAACAGATAGGAGTAGAAGGGATAGAACGAACAGGGTAGGAGAGGTGAGAACAGTAAGAAAGGGAAGAAAGGTGAATAAAGAAAAAGAAGGGAAAATGCGCGAAGAAAAGACAGGGGACGAGATAAGACTGTAAGAGAGAAGGGAGGAAGGAAAGGATGGAAAAATAAAGGCACGTAGAGAGGTAGGGAGGAAGAGGGGAAGGGAAAGGAGAGAGAAAGAGATGAAAGGTGAGAGGAAGTGATAGAGGGAAGAGATAGACAGAGGCAAAGAAAGACAGGGAGGGAGGAGAGGAGGGAAGAAAGGAATGGAGACAGGAGTGAGGAGAGTGGTAAGGGAAGAAGAGAGGAATAGATAGAGAGAAGCGTGAACTGGAGAGGGAGAAAACGAATGGAGGGGGACGGTGGGTGGAGGGAGGGAGGGAGGAGGTTGCACGGAGGGAGGTAAGCGCCTGTTCATCTCCGTTGTAACAGGAGAGGCCCCGAGGCCGGCCCGTGTAGGACTGAACCCAACGCACATGTTTAGCCGTGTTTGCAACGATCACCAGCACGGATTACCAGTCATGTGTGGACCAAAGGTGATCACGTGTGTGTGTGTGTGTGTGTGTGTGTGTGTGTGTGTTCCCATTACGGTGAATAACGTCAACAAAAGTTCCACATGCACGGTATAAAATGTTTAGTGAAATATTATACATTTATATCATATTTATCACATAGAATAATATTTGCTTCGTGATAATAGGTTTTTCAAAACTTATATTTCAATTTATCAATGAGCAATGAGCATATTTATATTTTCATTTTTTTATTCCCAAAACATTTAATTGTAGATGGATGAGAAATTACATATATTAAAATAAGTGACCAGTTTTCGTACTCAGCAGCAGTCACGTCAGGAGACAGACCTAAATAAATAAAAAAATAGGAGGCAGAGAAAAAAAACACGAGAATAAAAGGCAATGTGAAAACTAAAGAAAAGCACACAACTAAAAAAAGAATTGTGGCAAAAATACCTCTCCAAAATAGTTGATCAAAAATACCTGGCCCAAACTAATTATACGAAATGGGCGGCTTGTCGAGCGACGCGGACCTAAAACAGAAAAAAAAGTATTGCAGTTTTTCGGCCAGTCGGCTCACGGGACGCTAATATCTGAAAGTAATCCTCGTTAATTCAACAATACGGTGCTGAAAAACAAACAAAAAGAATTCAATCTCTACTCTCAAAACAAAGGAATGAATGAATATATAGCGAAGTCTTCGTTAAAATCACCTACACGGATTTTTCTATTAACCATTTTTTTCTACAATCCCTCCGCCTTTTTCATTTTATCTTTTGGCCTCCGCCTTTTTCCCTCCCTCGTGTGGGCCGGGCGAGGCAGCAGCGGCGGGAGGTTTGCCTGTCGCCGTAACAGAAATAAATTGACTTCACCCTCGACGCTCGCTGGACGCACACACACAGAAAGTCGCTGGAAATCTGAGCTTCGGGAAGGAATTATTTTGCTTTATCTCCTTGTTTGTGTCTGGGCGCCGCTGGATGGCCCTCACCCTCACCTGGCGGACTACAGCGGCAGACTCACCTTCCCTACCTGCCTGCCTACCTGTCTACCTTACCTGTCTGCCTACCTGTCTACTTTGTCTACCTGCTTATCTATCTACCTTACCTACCTGCCGCCTATCTATCTACCTTATTTTCTTACCTACCTGCCTATCTGTCTACCTTACCTACCTGCCTATCTATCTACATTACCTTCCTGCTTATCAGTCTACCTTATCTTCTTGCCTGCCTGTCTACCTTACCTACTTGCCCTCCTGTCTACCTTACCTTCCTGCCTACTTGCCTACCTGTCTACCTTACCTATCTGCCTATCTGTCAACATTACCTCACCCTCTACCTGCTTGTCTGTCTACCTTCCCGTCGTTTCATCTTCTGCATATATACCAATTTTACCTGCCAGTCTATACCTGCCTACTCCTCTATCATACCTACACCTCACTCTCTACCTGCCTAATTACCTTCCTGCCTTCCAGAATACCAAATTTACTCTCTTACCTATCTGCCTTCCGCCTCACCCCTCACCTCCATGTCAACCTTACCTATCTGTCTGCCTACTGCCTCTTTACCCATTACCTGCTTGCTTGGGGTAGAGAAGGTAAAGATATAGTTCTCCTCACGCTACTCGTCTCCCCTTCACCTTCCATTAGCCGGTCCTGTTCTCCCTTCAACGAGTGAGTGAAGGGGTTGCGGCATCGTTCCCCCTTGAAAGGTAACAATACACTCCGCGCCTCTCGCTTGTTTGTCTTTGATCCGACCTCCCCTTCGTTGTGCCTCATGATCCCTGTTTGTCGTCCTCCATGTACCTTTGTTTACCTATATGGACGTCTCTCTCTCTCTCTCTCTCTCTCTCTCTCTCTCTCTCTCTCTCTCTCTCTCTCTCTCTCTCTCTCTCTCTCTCTCTCTTCTATGTCCCTTCTCTCCTCCCATCCGTCTCCTCTCTGGCCTACCTTACTTTCCATTACCTTCCTTATTCTCCTTTCCTCCTCCTGCCTTTCTCCACATTCCACTTCATTTCTTTCACTTCCCTCTATTCCTTTTCATATCTTAATCCCTTTTCTATTTTCCCTACCCTACCCTCCTCTTCCCTCAAATCCTTCCTTCTAGTTTGTTGACCTTCATTTTTTCTTCAGTTTTCTCACCTTCAATCGTCTCTCCATTTTTTTTCTCCCTTTCTAACCTTTCCTCCTGCTTTGTCTTCACTCCTCCCTACTTTCTGCTCTCCCCTTCCAGTCTCCTTTCCTCTCCTTCCAAACTTCTTACCTCCCTTCTTCCTTCCCCTTCCTACCTTCATCCCTTTCTTTTCCCTCCCTCTCTCCCTCCCTATCACACGGGTCCTTTAACCCCCCTGAAGTGTCGTTATTCTTTTCAATCGAGGAGCCGAGACACTCGTGTATACCCCTGTGTACGTGTGTGTGTGTGTGTGTGTGTGTGTGTGTGTGTGTGTGTGTGTGTGTGTGTGTGTGTGTGTGTGTGTGTGTGTGTGTGTGTGTGTGTGTGTGTGTGTGTTTGTATACATGCCTTGGTACCAACTGCCATTGTTTATTTAGGTGGCGAGGTTTGGAGGTAGTGTGGCA
This sequence comes from Eriocheir sinensis, assembly GCF_024679095.1. NCBI lineage: Eukaryota > Metazoa > Arthropoda > Malacostraca > Decapoda > Varunidae > Eriocheir > Eriocheir sinensis. The sequence goes on along the minus strand of NC_066513.1, from coordinate 22,895,788 downwards.
GGCAAGATAACCAACGGGTCCTCGAGGAAGCAATGCTTTTGGCTTCTGTCGAGTCTAGAGTTGAGGAGAGGGACAAAGGTGAAACATAGCTAAGATAACCACCGGGGCCTCAAGGAAGCTTTTGGGACAAAGGTAGATAGGGCCAAGATAACTACCCGGGTCTGCCGCGTGCAGACTGTGATGAGGCAGAGGCAGTAAATGAAAAGAGAATATTATAATATTTGCGGAATACTGCAATATTTTCAATATTGACAATCGTTTAGTTTTGAGGTTTTGAGGTTTATTGGTATATACGATTATTTTTCTAAACACGCCATTGGTAAGTCCTCCGCGGCGTGTTTTGCGAGGGATTTGTTGGTGTGCGTGTGGCCAAGACGCTGCGGCGAGTGTCCAGTTCATGTTGCACACCTTTGGGCGAGGCCAAGGCAATGTCATCCAACCTTATATTTTCCCTTTTTCCTCCCTTCTATTTTTATATCTCACTCTCTCTCTCTCTCTCTCTCTCTAACGTAGCCCTTCCTCTCATGTCGCCCATCACGTCGCCTCGTCTCGGGGCCAGGGGGCGGGGGTGGGGGGGCTGAGCTTATAAAAGGTGAGGGGGCAACAGGCGTGACCCGGGGACTCGTGACAACACATGAGGGGAGCCATTGTTACCTGTCCCCCCCTGCACCTACTGTTGCTGTTGTTGCACTCACCTGAACCATCCTGTCCAAAAAGCTGACTTAGAAGACTTTTCCTGACCTTTCTTCCTTCCTCTTTTGCTTTATCTTTCATTATGCTTTCGTGTGCCTGAGTCCTTTTTTTTTTTTGTCTTTCTCCCCGTCTTTCCTCTCCCTACTCTTCTTTCTTTTCAAGCATTCCATCTTCTCTCATTTTCTATCTCTCCCAAACAGTCTCTCTTTAATTAATCACTTTATCTGTCTCTCCCAGACCGTCACAATGCTTCCATATCCCTATTCTCTCTTTTCCAGTCTCCCCTTCATCTTACATCTGCCGTAATTTTCTTCCTTTTTTTCTTTTCAAGCATTCCATCTTCTCTCATTTTCTATCTCTCCCAAACAGTCTCTCTTTAATCAATCACTTTTTATCTGTCTCTCACAAACCGCCTCTGCTTCCATATCCTAATTCTCTCGTTTCCAGTCTCCCCTTCATCTTACATTTGCCGTAATTTTCTTCCTTTTTTTCTTTTCAAGCATTCCATCTTCTCTCATTTTCTCTCTCTCCCAAACAGTCTCTCTTTAATTGATCACTTTATCTGTCTCTCACAAACCGCCTCTGCTTCCATATCCTAATTCTCTCGTTTCCAGTCTCCCCTTCGTCTTACATCTGCCGTTATTTTCTTCCTTTTTTCTTTTCAAGCATTCCATCTTCTCTCATTTTCTATCTCTCCCAAACAGTCTCTCTTTAATTAATCACTTTTTATCTGTCTCTCGCAAACCGTTTCTCTGCTTCCGTATCCCTATTCTCTCTTTTCCAGTCTCCCCTTAGTCTTACATCTGCCGTTTTCTTCCTTCTTCCACTCAATACGTCTCTCTTCGTCCCCAACCACTCATCTCTCAACCCTTCTCCCTCTCTTCCTTCAACCAAAGAGGCTGATTAGAAGATGATTGATTTCTTTCTTGTCTTTCTTTCCCTTCCTCATGTAGTTTCTCGCCTCCTCTAACTAATATTTTCCGTCTCCCTTTTTTTTCTCTTCCTTGTTTTTGCTCCCACTCTCTCATCTTTCTTTTCTCTCCCTGAATTCCTTGTTTTTGCTCTTTCTGTCATTCTCCTTCCTTCCCTCTATCTTACTTATTTTTGCTCTTTCTCTCAGTCCCCTTTTATTTCTCTTCCATGGTTTTGTTCATTCTCTCATTCTCTTTACTTCCTCCTTTCCCTTTCTTGTTTCTGCTCCTTCTCACATTTCCCTTCCTTCCTTCTGTCTCTTCCGTACTTCTGCTGTTTCTCCCATCATCCTTTTCTTCTTTCCTTCTCGTTTTCCTCCACCCTCATTTGTGTGCCACTCTACTGACACTCTTCCCTCTCTCCTCTCTCATCTAGGCCATTCTCTCTTCACGTTTCCCTTCTGTGCCCTCTCTCCTCGTTCATTTAGGCCACTCTCTCCTCTCGTTCCCTCTTTTGCTCCCTCTCTCCTCTCTATCCTTACCAGCCTCCTGACTCCCTTCCTCTTTATCTCTCCTTCCTAAGCTAAACACTTCATTTCATGCACCGATAAAGTCGACGAATTATGCAACCGTTTTTTCTCTCCCTTTTAGAATACGAAAATGCATATCGAAAGAAAAGTGATGAATAGGGAAATAAAAAAGAAGAAATATACGGTAAATGTAAAGGGGGAGAAAGAGAAGACTGAAATAAAAGAAGGAATATATGCAGAATAAACCCAGTAATATAAAAGGGACAATAAAGAGCAGTAAAACAGGAGGGGAAAAACGCTCCACTTCATGACGCGAAAGAACGTAAAATATGCGAGAGAATTTACTTTTTCGAGCGTAAAAAAACTGAAAACTCGGCTGCCTGCATTGGGTTTGTTTTATATGTGTGTGTGTGTGTGTGTGTGTGTGTGTGTGTGTGTGTGTGTGTGTGTGTGTGTGTGTGTGTGTGTGTGTGTGTGTGTGTGTGTGTGAGTGAGTGTGTTTATACAAATGTACGAGTGTGTGTAATTCTGTGCTTAAAATGCAACAGTGAAACAGAAAAATATGTCCACACACTGATGACCTAAAAACACGAATACGTATGAAGCACTGACCTTGGAGAAGAAAATAAACAGTGAATTATTAATACCTTATGATTTGGTGGCTATTGCGCCTTATCAGAGCCGATAATAAAATACAAGAAGGAAATAAAGAAAAGAAGAGGAAGAAGAGGAAAGAATAGAGGAAATAAAAATGCACTAAGACTATTCAACAAACCATTATAATCCGTCCACTGAAGATGCAAAAACTATGGGTAAAATTAGCGTTTAATAAGCAATAATAGACATCACTGAAATAAACATACTTCGAATAAATGGCATCTCATAACCACAATCAAATTTAATGAAGTGAACAGTCATAAATTAATGTTCTTACAGTTTCCAAGATAACATAAATAAACTAATAATTAACAGCACTCAGTTCATTAGATCAAAATTATAAAGCTGGAAATATATTAATAATCAAATACATACAAAAGGACTTCCTCATAAATACCACATCAAAATAAGAAAGCACATAATATATTAGGTCAAAATTCTAAAGATAAAAACTTAGTAATAATAAAAAAAAGGGGGGGGGGGTTTCGACATAAGTTAAACCTCATCAAAACAAGAAAACACACAATTTATGAGGTCAAAAGGATAACAATAAACACTTGGCACTAACGAAAAACACTTAGTAATATGTAAAAACGAAAAAAGCGCTTCCTCATAAATTCCATATCATCAAAACAAGCAAGAAAACAACACAAGAAAACACACAATTTATGAGGTCAAAAGTATAACGAAAAACACTTGGAAATATGTAACAACGAAAAAAAGGGGCTTCCTCATAAAGTCCATATCATCAAAACAAGCAAGAAAACAACACAAGAAAACACACAATTTATGAGGTCAAAAGTATAACGAAAAACACTTGGAAATATGTAACAACGAAAAAAAGGGGCTTCCTCATAAAGTCCATATCATCAAAACAAGCAAGAAAACAACACAAGAAAACACACACTTTATGAGGTCAAAAGCATAACGAAAAACACTTGGAAATATGTAACACCGAAAAAAAGGGGCTTCCTCATAAATTCCATATCATCAAAACAAACAAGAAAACAAAACAAGAGAACACACAATTTATGAAGTCCAAAGTATAACGATAAACACTTGGCACTAACGAAAAACACTTAGTAATATGTAAAAACGAAAAAAAAGGGCTTCCTCATAAAGTCCATATCATAAAAACAAGCGAGAAAACAAAAGAGGCAACAGACACATCCCCGCGCACGTAACCCAAAGAGGCGCTCGGCGAGACAAATTCCCGTCGTCGTGTAATTATCCGCCGCGACACCTGCGAGGAAATTTAATGCAGGTGTTAAGCGTTGATTGGCGCGGCGCTACTCGGCTCGTTAATAGCTCCAGGAATGCCGCCCGAGCCCCGCCATTACCAGTGATGAAAACTGTCCGGGAAGGTTTACAAGTGTGGTCTAATGATTCTCTCTCTCTCTCTCTCTCTCTCTCTCTCTCTCTCTCTCTCTCTCTCTCTCTCTCTCTCATATCTGTATCTATTTTAGTTCGCAGGTTTACTTTTTTTTCATTATCTCGTTTTAAAATCTAGTTTAGTCTATCTTTGTCAGTCCATGTTTGTCAACGTTATCATTTCTCTTCTCTCTCTCTCCATACCCTCCTTAGGTCCTCTAGGGAATGAGTCGCAGTGATCGGCAAACACTCAGGAAGAAGAGTCATTTCCACTGCTGATTGACATCCCGTGAACGAGGCTCGGCCCGGCGCAGGTGACGAGCGGAAAAGATTGACTCTGGACAGGCAGAAAGGGATTTAAAAGTACTGAAGGGACTGATGGCGTTAGCAGTGTGTTGGCAGTAGTGATGGCTGTTGAAGTGGTGGTGGTGGTGGTGGTAGTCGTGGTGGTGGTGGTAGTAGTAGTAGTAGTAGTAGTAGTAGTAGTAGTGGTAGTAGTAGTAGTGGTACAGACATTATCATCACCATTATTATTATTATTATTATTATTATTATTATTATTATTATTATTATTATTATTATTATTATTATTATTATTATTATCATCATCATCATTATTTCGTTCCCTCATCAACTCTTTCATCACATAATTTTGCGAAACGAACCAAAGGAAATTAGAAAAGGCTTCAGATTAATTGGAGAGAGAGAGAGAGAGAGAGAGAGAGAGAGAGAGAGAGAGAGAGAGAGAGAGAGAGAGAGAGAGAGAGAGAGAGAGAGAGAGAGAGAGAGAGAGAGAGAGAGAGAGAGAGAGAGAGAGAGAGAGAGAGAGAGAGAGAGAGAGAGAGAGAGAGAGAGAGAGAGAGAGAGAGAGAGAGAGAGAGAGAGAGAGAGAGAGAGAGAGAGAGAGAGAGAGAGAGAGAGAGAGAGAGAGAGAGAGAGAGAGAGAGAGAGAGAGAAAGAAAGAGAAAAAGAGAAAAAACACAAACAGATACCAAGACATAGCAAGACACAGCCCGAAGCAGATCAGGCCACAGATAAGAGACAAGAGGTAATGGAAACAATATATCGCGGGGGACGCGGAGGCACACGGCAGGAGGGGAAACACAAGGCAGAGGAGGAGAGATGCTCAGCGTGAGGGATGATTCTAGTGACAGGACGTGAGAGGCGGGCAACCACACGGCCAGAAACGGGAGGACCTGATAAATCTTGGGGTGATGAGAGAGATGCGGGAAGAGGGCGGGAGGGAGAGGGTGGTGGGGAGAATAAGAGGGGAGAGGGTGGCAAGGAGAGGGATGGGAGGAGAGGAAAGAGAATGGGAGGGATATAAAAAGAAGTTGGAGACCGGGTAAGAGGAGGGGGATGGGGAAGAGAAGGAGGGGTAGAAACGGAAATAGGAAAATGAGATAAACAGAGGGAGGGGTAGAATAAGAAGAGAAGGAGAGAAAGGAAGGAGGAGATAGATAGATAGATAGAAATAAGAAGATAGACAGAGTTAGAGAGAGAAAGAGAGGAAGAGAGAATGAAGAACCACAGCTTACAATCATGATGAAAATCCAAAGAAACCAAAAAACCAAAAGAATGATAAGAACACACGAACAGACACACAACAAAACAGACACAGAAAGAATGGAGCACAGACCAAAATATCCCCCAAAGCACACAAGTATCAAGATAACTAAATATATAACAGACGTAAAGAAAAGGCTCAGAGACGAAAAAGAAAAGAGAAAGAGTCTGAAACAGGACAGAAAAAAGAGAGAGAGAGAGAGAGAGAGAGAGAGAGAGAGAGAGAGAGAGAGAGAGAGAGAGAGAGAGAGAGAGAGAGAGAGAGAGAGAGAGAGAGAGAGAGAGAGAGAGAGAGAGAGAGAGAGATAGAGAGAGAGAGAGAGAGAGAGAGAGAGAGAGAGAGAGAGAGAGAGAGAGAGAGAGAGAGAGAGAGAGAGAGAGAGAGAGAGAGAGAGAGAGAGAGAGAGAGAGAGAGAGAGAGAGAGAGAGAGAGAGAGAGAGAGAGAGAGAGAGAGAGAGAGAGAGAGAGAGAGAGAGAGAGAAAATGTATATAAAGAAAAGGAAAAAAATGAGGGTAGAAATACAAGAAAGCGAAGAGGAACGAGAGAAAAACGGAAGGAGAAAAGGGGAAGTGGAATAAAGAAAAACGAGAGGTATTTAGAAGCGAGTTAAGAGGAAGGGCGAGGGGAGGGAAGGGACGAGGATGAAAGGTTCTGAGGAGCAGGAAAACAGAACCCATATCGCTGACAAAAGAAATCCGACGCATAAAGAAAAAAAGAAGAAATACACGACAAAGGTAAAGAACAGACAAAAGATGAAACACAGTCAAGTACACGTCGTAAAAAAAGTAGAAAATGTACCGAAAGAACGAAACTGAGAAAGATGAAAGAAATAATAAAAATCTGATAAAACAAAAGAATGAGGAAGTAAGACTGCAAAAAATATGAACAAGGCACGCAAATACTCAGAAAATAGATCAAACGAGACCATAGCAATGAAAGGAAAGATTGAACTACGACAAAAATACTAATAAAAGCAATAGACACACTCAAACACTCGCAAAGGTGAAAGAAATACAGACGACATAACATAAAACGGAGCAAGGTTAAACAATAATAAAAGAGGAAAGACTGAAACATGAAAAAAAAATCTCCCCAAACACTCACAGCACGGAAACCAATCTGGGCGACATTCCCACAAGGACCTTCAGGTAAACACAGGTGGACGGCCATACCTGTACACACGTAACAGAGAGCCCGGGTATCTTACGTGTCCCGGGAAGGCAAAAGTTGAGAGTATTATTTGAGAACGCGTCGAGAGGTAAAGAAAATCACGAGCAGACCAACAGACCAGCAGACCACCTATGTTACGTGTTCCGGAATGACAAAAGTTGACCAAAATATGTATGTGAAATGTGTAATAGGATGTGTAAAAGGTAGAGGGCAGGTTGAATCCCATCCTAACGTTACCTAAACATTGCACCGGGGACTGAAAAGGATACAGACCACAACTACATTTCAACATTGCATCTACCTCTCACAAATACTATTACATATTCCACCTTACCATTTGTGCCTGACAAACTTAAGAACGGGTCAGAAGATGAAGAAACAGACCAACAGACCAACAGACCAGCAGACCACCTGTGTTACGTGTTCTGGGATGACAAAAGTTGGCCTAAATATGTATGTGAGATGTGTAATGGGATGTGTGAAAGGTAGAGGGCAGGTTGAATCCCATCCTAACGTTACCTAAACATTGCACCGGGGACTGAAAAGGATACAGACCACAACTACTTTTCAACATCGCATCTACCTATCACAAATACTCTTACATATTCCACCTTACCATCTGTGCCTGACGAACTTAAGAACGGGTCAGAAGGTGAAGAAACACACGAACAGACCAACAGACCAGCAGACCACCTCCAGACCACCTCTCGACCCCCTACAGCCGGCCAGACGAGGTATAGGAAACCATTAAATCAGAGGAACTACGACTACTACATTTTCTGCCCCATTTTTTCCCTCATCTTCTCCTCCTCCTCGCTTTTCTTCTCCCGGGTAGAATAAATGTTTGAGTGTACGATTGGAGGTACTATAAATATTCTCTACCTTCTTTTCTTCCTTCTTACCTCTTTTTCTCTCGTTTTCTCGCGTTAAAAATAGGTGTATGCATATATTTCGTTCCATTTTTCTAATATTCTGTTATTTGTTGACTCTGTACCCATTATCATTCATATATCCATTAATTTTACAGGTATACTCATGAAACTATACATTATTTTTCATCCCTTTTCTCTAGTTTTCTCGCGTTAAAAATAGGTGTATGCATATATTTCGTTTCTTTTTTTCTATTATTCTATTATTTGTTGACTCTATACCCATTATCATCCGTATATCTATTAATTTTACAGGTATACTCATGAAACTATGCATTATTTTTCATCCCATTACTTTTCTCCTCGTCGTTTCCTCCCATTCCTGTCTTTCATTAGCGGGCGTGACAGGTGCGTGGAAGGGCAGGTGGAGGAGACCGGGAGTGAAAAACAAGGATGGGATGGAAAATAAAGGAGATGCTATTAGAGAAAAAACAGGTGTGGGAAGAAAGGTGTGGGAAGGCAGGTAAGGAGAGCTGATGTGGGTGGCCAGGTGTGTGAGGGGACAATAGATTAGAAAAAAAGGCGAAAAAAATAGTTAAAGAAGACAACGGTGAAGATATATGAGAGTACAAACATGATGGGATTGTTATATATATATTTTTTTTATTTATCTGTAGCTTACGAAAAAAAATAAAAAATTACGACGACGACACACACACACACACACACACACACACACACACACACACACACACACACACACACACACACACACACGAACACACACAATCAATCAATCAGAGCTTAATGAATTACGCCTCAGGGAAAGAGAAGGAGAGATAGAGAGCGAGAGAGTGGGCGGGAGGGGGAGCAAAGGGAGACACAGAAGGTTATTCCTCGTCCGTCTTCCCTTCCTGCACACACACAAAGGCAATATTCCTCCCTGTGTCGACACCGAGCTCTAATTAACAATAAAGAAAGGGGATCAGTGTCACATGAAGGACTCCACGCTCGGCAACAGAATAAATGTATAATGTTACACAGCACATTGACATACTCGAAATTTTGTAATGGTGTTGAAAACTGTCCCGCGTTTCTTGTTCTTTAGGTGAAATATTTCTGATGTTTAGCAATATGCGGGTGTGACCTTCCGTGAGAGTTTTACAGGAAATCATATCTTCGTTTTCTTTCTATTATATTATCTTAAAGGATAAAAGCTCTAATCAAAAGTTATGTCATCAAGTAAAGTACATTGGAAAAAAATTACACTTATTTTTTTTTGTATTATGTATGAAACAATAAAAAGAAGAACCACAGCAAAATGTCACTCGCCATTAGACTTCCACATACATCTCCACAACAATTTACAGGAAGGAAAAAAATACATACAATACTTATAAAATCGAAAACTGCCAGACTTTCCGTTTCCATAACATTTTTCCTTGAGGACAAGCTCCGGCGAGGGTCAATTAGGAGGCGCTGCTCGCCCGTCTGTATTGATGTCAGCTTTGAGGCGGCGGCGACGGTACATCACTCCCCGCGCCGTGCACCGGGCCCCGCCGCTCCCCGCCCTCCAACCCTTCCCTTCACCGAACCCTTCCGTGCGCCGCCCCGCCCTACTTCGCCAGTGATCAGGAAACACACACACACACACACACACACACACACACACACACACACACATCACCTCCCTACGTTTACTTTTTCTGTGTATGTCTGTTTGCACCTGTCTTTCTCTTTTCCTGCCTCCATAAACTCTATTCACACTTATGCACTTTTCTCCTTTTCTGACCATCTATTTCATCCCCTGCCTCTCTTTTCACTGTTACCTATTCTACCCTTTTGTCCCTCACCTCCTCAGCTATGCCCCTTCTCACCTTCATCCATCTTTTTCCTTTTTCTCCCTAACCTCCATACACACCTTCCTCTACTTCAATTTGTCCGTCTTTTCATCTTGCGTCCCTTTTCCACCCTCTCCTTTTTCTGACCCTTCATTCACCCTGACTCACTTTTCTCCCTCTGCTGCCTTCACTCTCTGCCTCCCTTTCCCTTTGTTCTTATTTCCAGCGCGTGTGTGTGTGTGTGTGTGTGTGTGTCCCCCTTTCCAGGCTCCGTCCCTCGCTGCGGCAGTCAACAAGCGCGGTGCTCGCTGGGGCCGCTGTGATATAAAACTAGTTAGCAAACTTTGTAACTCTTGTGCAAGCGAGGCGTGTTTGCTTGACCTGCCGGAAAACTGTGCTGGCCAGACCGCCCCGCACACTGTTGTAACTCGTCCATTGTTTCCTCGCATTCACGGAGCCTCGGGAGCGTGCGGGGCCTGGATCAACTTGGGCTTTCCTCCCTCCCTTCATCTTAATACATAAATGCAACTCGCCTATTTTTCAATCGGACTCCCTCGCTCAGGTCCCCTTGTCACCCTCCATTCTCCCCCTCCCTCTCTCTTTCCCATTCCCTTCCCTACCTCACCGTTCCATTCCCCAGCCCACTCCCCTCCGTCTTCCTTTCATTCCTACTCTCCTCCCTGCGCCAATCCTCTCCTCCTCGTCCTCCGCCTCCTTCTCACTGCCTCGCAACTGCAGCAGCATATAAGCCGTGGGGTCGAGGGTTGCTTGGAGAGGACGGCCAACGGGGCAAGGATCGGGGCAGGGGTGTGGGCGGAGGAACAGGCGAGGTAGTGGGGCGGAAGTCGGGGCGGAGGCGGGTCGGGGAGACAGACATCAGCAAGGCACAACACACCGTGAATCCGATCGGCGTCCCTAAGGAAGGCTAGGAGGACCCGCGGCCTCGGCTCCCTGATTGCTCCAAGAAGATTGATTTCCTTGCAGACGCTGAACAGCTTTGAAGTCATGCTGAGTTTCTGGCGAGCCTCGTTGCCTTTCCTTCCGCTCTCCCACAAGAATAATGTTCCCATCGTAAATCTGCATTCACTTGGTCTCCCGCCCCTCTACCTGCCGTTTAAAGGGGAAAACTCGGTACATGTTGGTCCGCTGAGAATGTCTGCTGCGCGGCCCCCAGAAACACGTGAGTGCCCCGCGTATTGAAGAAGATTGATGAGGCGCACGTTATTACCTGTGAGGGCGGCGGCGAGAGGAGGCGCCGAGAAGAGGGTGAGGCTGGAAGGCGAGGAGAGAATGAGGTAGAGAGTAAAGGATGTTAACAGAAAAAGGTATAACTTGCGAGACAATATTTTTTCCTCTCTTGAGCAGACACAAAACATGATGAAAAAGAATCCCGAGACCAACTTCAAAAGGAAAAAAAAACCTTCCTCATATTTTTATCTCCAACATTAGCCAACTTATCTTTCATTCCATTATACTGCTCCATAAACTCTTCCATAAAAATTAATCTTTGTCCGATAATTATTATGAGAGGGGAAAATGCCTCCAGAAGCACAGGTGGAGGCGAGACAGCCAGTGTGCGAATGTCGCGAACACGATCTCAGAAGGACAGCCGGGGCGGAGTGGCAATCCCGACATGCCCAAAGCGGTGCAGGAAGACGGAGACGGAGGAATAAGCATTAGGGGGTGACTGAGCAGAAAGAGTGAAGGAAGCAGAGCCAGGAGAAAGAGGCAACAAAAAACAGCAGAGGTAAAAGCAGGGAAAAGATGAAAAAAACAGAGAAAGCGGGAATACAAAACAACAAATATACAAAGCCGTGAAAACATGGAGCTGACGAAACAGAAAGAAAAGGAAAAGCAGGAGTGACCAGGCCGTGAGGGAATAACCAGGGAGACAAGGGAGCAAGAGGTAATAGAGGACACGGAGAGGGATGAGGAAGCAAGAGGAAACAGAGGGAGACGAGGAAGGCGGAGGGACGGGGAAGTGGAGCAGTGGAGCAACATCATGGATACAAGGGTAGAACGGGCTGCATGTAGGCGTGGTGTGGGCGGCAGGTAAAGGTCACAGCGCACACACACACACACACACACACACACACACACACACACACACACACACGGGAAGGCCAGGGCAGAGAGGTGAGCTGCTTGCTGCTGCTTCACGGCGCCTTGGACGTTCTGTTGTCTTGCGCCGCGAGTGAGTGGCGAGCAAAGAATGTTTTATTGCCTCGTCTCCTTGTTTATGAGGCCGATGAGTGGTGTTATTTCTTTAATATATGGATTTATTACGGCTGGGCTTGGGATATACTTCTCTCTTCTATGGGACGAGACAATGAGGCTTTTTTTATATATATTTTTGTGGTTCAAAATTAGCAACTCTTGAAATGTTCATGTGGGATGCCAAAAAAAACTACATCCAAGGAACTCCACCAATGCCTCTATGCTAAAATGTGTCTGATTATCTGTCTGTCTACTTCATTATTATTTGTCGTTATATCAATATTATATTTTAGCAATATACCTGCGTCCATCTACCTGTACCTGTGTCCAGCCTTGTCCACCTATAACTACCTGTGTCCGCCTGTCTGTCGTTATTAGTGCCTCACCTGCTAGTGGTTATTAATTGTGTGTGTGTGTGTGTGTGTGTGTGTGTGTGTGTGTGTGTGAGTGTGATGCAGTAACAAAGGCTCCAGTCTGTCCCCACAGCACGACGGGATACAAATTAATATCTAATATCTCGGGGATCGGGGCTCAAACTGCGGCTATAACAAGGTTGGGCCGCCACACAGTCATCAAAGCCCATATTGATTGGTTCCTCGTCGCTGTGTGTGTGTGTGTGTGTGTGTGTGTGTGTGTGTGTGTGTGTGTGTGTGTGTCCATGGTCTGACCACGCACTAGACTCGCGACCGCCAGCCAATACCCTCTCTGTATGGGATCGGAGCTCACTAGTGACGGATCTCTGGCTACGGCTGAAACCTCACACCAACACACACCGACAGAAACCTGGTACCCATTCACTGCTGGGTGGACGGTGGCACGGATTAAAGGAGGCTGGCCATCCGTTTCCTGTCCTCCCGGATATCAAACCCAGGCCCTCTCGGTTTTGAGGCAAGCTTGCTAACCACTACACAAGAATTTTTTTTTATATGTGTGTGTGTGTGTGTGTGTGTGTTGCTAGGTGACAGGTGCAGGTCATTGTGAATTGAGTCGTGTTGTTTCCCTTATGCTTCATTAAACCCGTTTTGTCGTTTTCCCTGCCCTGCCCTGACCCGACCTAACCTGTTTTGTCGATAGGGTAGAGAAATAGGCAAGGTGATAGGTAACGTAGGCATGGTAGGTAAGTAGATAATTAGTAGGTTAGCAGGTAAGCTGGTAGATAGGTAAGGTGATAGGTAGGTTGAAGAGATGGTATCTTGTCCTTCTGTTATGATAATTTACTCGTGAAAATCAGAGCTATAAAGGTATACTGATAGATAAATAGTAGATCTCTCTCTCTCTCTCTCTCTCTCTCTCTCTCTCTCTCTCTCTCTCTCTCTCTCTCTCTCTCTCTCTCTCTCTCTCTCTCTCTCTCTCTCTTTTTAATAATTGTCTATAACCAATAACACACATGCATACCCTGTCGTAACAAATGTCCTTTAATACACATGGAACCCGTATGGAGAGCAGGATGAGGCAGTGCACGTAAAGCCAATAGCAAACACACATTCGCCGCTGCTATGAACTGTTAAGCATGACGAAGAGTGAATGAGTGAGGCGGACACACGTGGAACTGCTTCATACATGTTGTTACGTGTTACCGGGGGGCGGGGACAGGGTGGAGGCAGACGGTGTGGCGGTGGCAGGAGTCTGGTAAGCGTGTGTATAATCAACATCACGCCCGGATCGCCTGTTACTATGGAGTGTTATGCATGAGTAGCCGGACGCCTGTTTAGTCATATGATGAATCGTGTCCGCCGCGCCTCGCTGGCTACCAATAGCGGCGCCACGCAGGCCATCGCGGATATGATATGAGAGCACCGAGTTGTGTTGTGTGTCGTCCCTCATGCTGATATTAAAGAGGCAGAACACATGGAAAAGCAAACAGACAAATAGATAGACCGGCATACAAACATAAGGCCTGGAACAGATAGACAGACAAGGGAACAGACAGGCAGACAGACAGACAGTGTGATTGGTTCATAAACAGATGGAGAGATAAACTTTCAAATAGACAAACACAGACAGACGAATGGATAAAAAGAGAAGTCAAACACATACACACACATACAAGCACAGGCACAAGCATATAAACAACAAACAAACAAACACATACACCTTTCATCACCTTATACATTTTTCTTAACTTCAAGCAACAAGTAATCCAGTACCATATACCTCTCCAAGGCTCAGGTAAAAGAAAATATAAAAATAACTCCTCTAGGGTGTAGCGTTCATTTTTATCCAGTATATGATAACATGATTACATTCCATACGAGGGCTCCATTCAAAGCTTAAGGCGACATATGACAAAGCTAAGTCCATATGTGCCCGCCCTCCCTTAGAGCCAGGTAGAGCGGCGTCATCCCTGCACAAGAGATTCAGTGGAAGAGCCGCGTGATATTACCGGCGCGGGGCGGGATTTATGGGTTTGTTCTGTGGAGCGTGAAGAGGTGCATGAAAAGGTGTTGCGACATGTGTAATTTATGGCGCGTCACCTGTGCTAGCGAGGCACCTGTGGGACGGAGGGACGGAGCAAAGGTGACTACACGAATATTGCTTTTTACTGTTAGAGGTATGGAAAGTGTCGCCTCTGCTGAGTAAATATTTGCTGCTTAGTCGATAATTTGTCCTCTATCAGCTTCTCGTTGAGGAAAACTGATGTTTTTTTTTTTTTTTTTTTTTTTTTGCCGCGTTGGCATCTATTCCGCCGGGGGGGCCTGGTCGGCCAAATGCTTCTTCAGGTGGGGCCTGATGGTCAGCCCAGCCCCTGGCGCAGGCGAGTGCGTGTTTAGTGCGGCCATCTCTTGCATTCATGCTGCCCCCCCCCGGACTGATTCGCGATTCGCTGCTTGGGACGCTTCCTCTAAGGTTGATGGGATGGTGGTCAGACAGATGGTAGTTTGGTTTTACTCGCACTCGACGGAAAAAAAAAAAGAGTGGTAGCGTGAGGATTCGAACCCGCGTCGTCCATCACGCGGCGAATGTGGGTCCAGTACGCTATCACTTCGGCCACCGCCTACCCAATTACGGCAACTACCTTTTTGATTTTGTGTAATTTGTGATTTAGATTTTCAGAGTAATCTTTAGTAACGAAAAAAAAACAATAAGCGGACGAACATGCAAACTGATCGTAAAAAGAGCAATAGAGAGAAACATAAAAAATGGAAACATGCATGTAAAGCGGCGAATGGCCGGACACAAAAAGACAAGCTCAATGTGGGACACACGCATCAGCGGGACAAATGAATGGGCGAAAACGCCTAAATTGTTGTCAATTAAAAAAATAACAATGCCATGTACCAAACAAACACAAAAAACTATTATAATTAATATGAAAAAGTGTGCCAAACCTCCCCTCAAAATGCCACAATTATTCAACACACACACACACACACACACACACACACACACACACACACACACACATGCACAAACAAACAGGCTGTGGGCGGGGTGGGGGAAATAATTAATTCAAAAATATGTGACGTGGAAAGTGATAAAAATACAAAGGAAACATTAATGGGCGTCCATTAATAATACAAAACTGACCTGTTACTGCGCTACAAACTATCTACCTCATCTATTTACCTGTCTATCCATCTACCGATCTACCACGCTTTGAACATTACCTTCCTTTTCTGTGTACCTGGGCTTATGTACCTGTCTGCATGTATATACACCTACCTACCTACCTATTTATCCTATACATTTATCTATATAATGATCCATTTTTATGTATTTTTTGCAGCAGGGGAGACAGTGCAAGGGCGTAAAAAAAAAAAAATAATAATGAAAAAAAGCCCGCTACTTACTGCCCATATGTATGTATGTATCTATCTATCTATGGAGAGGAAAATAATGTTGACAGGTTTGTTTGTGATAAAACTGAGGGAGAGACAGCGAAGGAAAGTTGCGTAGACATGGGAAATAAGAAAGTTAAACAGGAGGGAAACATAAATAAAGTAAGAAGGGAAAGGAAAAGTCTGAGAAAGAAAATCACTCAGTAAGTGAAGAAGAAATAATAGGCATAATGTACGAGAAACGAAGAGAAAAAGTTGAGGGAAAAAATATGGCAAGGAAAGGACAAATATAGAAAGACAGATATGGAATGGAGGAAATCGAAGAAGGACAAGAAAGAACATAAAAAAGAGGAAGGGACAGAAGAGGCAAGTGAGGCGATGTAAGATGACGAGGAGGAAGGAAGGGAAGGAGAAGACGAAGAGGGAAGTGAAGAAAAAACAAAGGCAAGAAGAGGACAAATAAAGATAGACAGAAATGGAATCGAAGAAGGACAAGAGGGAACAGAGGAGGGAGGAACAGAAGAGGGAAGTGAAGAAAAAAAAAAGGCAAGAAGAGGACAAATAAAGAAAGACAGAAATGGAATCGAAGAAGGACAAGAGGGAACACAGGAGGGAGGAACAGAAGAGGGAAGTGAGGCGATGTAAGTAAGATGACGAGGAGGAAGGGAGGGAAGGAGGAAGCGAGGAAGGGAAGTGAGGAAGAAAAAAAAAAAGAAGACCCGGAAGAGGAGAAAAGGAGAAACAGATCCAGAAAAAAGATCCACAAGAGACAACACAGAAGGGAACGGAACGGAAGGGAAGGGATGGGAAAGGATGGGAAGGGAAGGGAAGGGAACGGAAGGGAAGGGAGGGGAACGGAAGGGAAAGGAAGGGAAGGGAAGGGAAGGGAAGGGAAGGGAAGGGAAGGGAAGGGAAAGGAAGGGAAGGGAAGGGAACGGAAGGGAAGGGAAGGGAAGGGAACGGAAGGGAAGGGAAGGGAAGAGAAGGGAAAGGAAGGAAAGGGGAGGGAAGGACACAATCTTCAAGGAGCCAGCCAGACACCTTTCCCCTCGTCCCTCGCCCTTCCCCCTTCATCGCGAGGGGAGCGTCGGGCCCCTAAGGATGTGTCCCCTGCGCCGAGGGTGGCTCAAGCTCCTGCCCTGCCTATGCTTTTGTTGCTTCCTGGCCGTGTTTGTCTGTCTGTTTACCTGGGGAGAAGGGAGAACACCTGCCTCCTTGAACATTGCCCTTAACCTCATTACCTTGCGTCTACAGTTTGATTCATTTTATTTATTTATTCACTTATTTATTTGTTTAGTTATTCTTTTTCTTTTCTTTTGTTAATCATTTTTTGTTTGAATTATTATCTATATATTTCCATTTTTTTTACAACAAAGGAGACAGCTCAAGGGCACACACAAAAAAGGAAACAATAATAAAAGATCCCTCTGTTTCATTTGCTTTATAATCATTACCTCGCATTTACTGACATATTTATTTATATATTTATTTATTCATTTATTAATTTGCTGCATATAGCTGCAATAATGGATGTCTTTAATTTTTAGTATTTGAATTATTATCTTCAATATATATTTGCACTATTTCATTTGTTTTATTATCGTAATTTACAAATACATTTTCATGCTGTTTTAATGTGCTTTAAAACTCCAGTTCTTTCTTTCTTGTGCCACTTTAGTTCAACGCTCTTTATCTATTCAGCTTGCGTCGATGTTTAAGCGATCGTTACTTCTTGTTTATCTATTCTCCATTATTTCCCTGACGCGGTAATTTGCCTTAAAAAACAGTCGTCCCTCTCCTTCATTATATTCAACATTAAACACAACAAACAAAGATTTCTCTCTCCACGATTCATTATTTGTTCAGCTTGCGTCGATGTTTAAACGATCGATGATTATTTCCTGACGCGGTTATTTGCCTTTTGAAACAGTCGCCCGTCCCTCTCCGTCATCACTTTCAACATTAAACACAACAAAGAAAAATTTCCCTCTCCACGATTCATTATTTGTTCAGCTTACGTCGATGTTTAAACGATCAATGCTTCTTCTCGTTTATCTGTTCTCCATTATTTCCCTGACGCGGTTATTTGCCTTTTGAAACAGTCGCCCGTCCCTCTCCGTCATCGCGTTCAACATTTAACACGACACACAAAAATAAATATTCCAACGGGCGCGACAAAACGACCGCCCATTGGAAGAGTAATTTGTCAAGCCGACGCCGTAACATTGTTTTCGAATTATACGTCCACATTACATTTTGCGGGCATCGGAATTTGTGAGTCATTTCTCGTATTAACATTTCAATTACACGTCAGACCTAACAGACATGCATCACACTCCCCGAGGTCGACATGTTTAGCTTCCCTCCCCTGACGCCTGCTTTTGAAAACGTGACGTGAGAGGATGTGTTATTGAGGTCAAGCACTTCCTTAATATTCATGTTTTTAAATTCTCGCTGTTTGTATTGTTATTGATAGTTTTGATCTCTTCCTCCGCTTCATTTTGCATTTCTTCTTGTTCCTCCTCTTTCTCTATCTCCTTTTCTTTCGCTTTTTCCTATAATTTTTTCGTTATTCTTGTTATTTTCCTTCTTATTCCACTTGTTATTGTTAGTGTAGTTTTTGTTCTTTTCCCATTTTTTTCAACTACTTTTTCTTTTCTTTTTCCTTCTCCTTTCTTTCTTTTTACCACAGTTGTAGGTTATTTTCCTATCTTTTTCTGGTTTTAATGATTTCAGTTTCATTTTACGTTCCCTTCTCTCCTACAGTTCTGCTTCTTCCTTGCTCTTCTCATCTTTTGTCCTTTTGCTATTTCCATTCCTCTTTCTCTTCTGTATCTTCCTCTTGCTTTTCCTCTTGCACACCAAGAAAACAAAAGCGAAAAAGAAGGTGAAGAAGATTACGAGGAAGAGAGCGCACCAAAGCAGACTAAGAAGAATCAGAACTGGACGCAAAAAAAGAGAGGCAGAAGTCTTTGAAGTTCTCTAAGTCTCTGTAACACTGAGACCGAGACACAAGAGAAACACCATCGAAGGAGAGACTTAGAGAGAGTGAAAGAGGAAGCGAAGGAACCTTGGATGCTGGTGCAGAGGGGGAACTGAGGCCGGTGTTACCACTACCACCACTACCACTACCGACCTACCTACCTGCCTACCTACCACCAGCAGCAGCACCTCCCATTTGTTTCCCTGACGTGTAATTTGCCCTCCACCCTCCCCGGTGTCAATTGCCTTTTATCATGAAACACGACAGTAGTTCCGCTCCCTTTGCTATTGTCCCCTGCCCGTGACCCCTGCCTTTTTGGGGCCTAAACACTCGACCTTTTGTTTCTTGTCCTCTCTCTCAACCCTGCCATTATATCCCCAGTCTCTGTTAAACACTCGACCTTTTGTTTCTTGTCCTCTCTCTCAACCCTGTCATTATACCTCCAGTCTCTGTTAATCAGTCGACCTTTTGTTTCTTGTCCTCTCTCTCAACCTTGTCATTATACCCCCAGTCTGTTAAACACTCGACCTTTTGTTTCTTGTCCTCTCTCTCAACCTTGTCATTATACCCCCAGTCTGTTAAACACTCGACCTTTTGTTTCTTGTCCTCTCTCTCAACCTTGTCATTATACTCTCTCAACCTTGCCATTATATCCCCAGTCTCTGTTAAACACTCGACCTTTTGTTTCTTGTCCTCTCTCTCAACCCTGTCATTATATCCCCAGTCTCTGTTAAACACTCGACCTTTTGTTTCTTGTCCTCTCTCTCATCCCTGCCATTATATCCCCAGTCTCTGTTAAACACTCGACCTTTTGTTTCTTGTCCTCTCTCTCAACCCTGCCATTATATCCCCAGTCTGTTAAACACTCGACCTTTTGTTTCTTGTCCTCTCTATCATCCCTGCCATTATACCTCGAGTCTCTGTCCCATATATTACTTTGATTATCTGCACCATAGCTTTCCCCCTTGTAAACTAAGCCTTCTACTCCTCACTTCCCCTCACTGTCACCTATTCCTCCAGTACCATAACATTATCAGTATCAGCTCCACCATCACGTCCTCGATCGCCCCAACTACCAGCACTACCTTACGTTTTTTGTCCTCTCTCTCCACCCTGCTGCTTTATCTCAGTGTCTGTCCTATTGCTTTCCTTCTACAAGCTCTCCCCTCTATTCCTTGTTCTCCCTCACACTCACCCACTCCACCTGTACCATAGCGACCACTATTGCTACCATTATCATCATCAGCTCTACCACTGCTTCCACGATCACCACCGCCACTATGTCCCTCATCCTTTACTCTTCTCTCCCTCCTCCTCTCGGGCACAGTTTCCATGGCAGTGAAGCTTCGGCGTGGCAGAACATGCGTCTTAAACAAAATATTGCCTCTTCTACAAGGGAGATCAAGGGGTGTTCCGGGGGTCATTCAGGGAGACAAACACGCTCCTTCCCACCTGTGTGTTACCTGTGTTACGTGCGTGTGCGTGTGTGCGTGCGTGACTGGGATAAAAGCACACAGTTTCTATTTTCAGGGCTATGACACGGGACGGAGTGGCTCAAATATTTGGTGTGACGGAAAAACTTTTATCGCAAGTGAAAATAACATGTGTCAATCTACGGGTCGCAATATATTTAGCAACGGAGGGCAGTAGTTCAAATGGTGACGGTCCGCACTCGTAAATGTTTCCCTTTACTTTTCTTTTTACGAAACATTTTGGTGCAACGCTTTACATTCAAGGCTAAAAATACGCATATAGTGGTACATAAGGAAGTGAATAAAAGGAAATGGAGGCACAGGCTGATGAATAGAAACATTGATGCAAAGAGTGAAGATAATTTTGATGTAACGCTAAACTCAACACAAAAAAGAAACTGGTATTTAATTGTACACAAAGAGGATTAACCCCTACATGGATGGTGCTAAAGCCTTCCACTGCACATTAAATCAAGGCAGAATGCTGGAAAAAGAGTCAAAGTTTGGGGCATACGATGTAGCTGCGCGTGGCATCGATACTCTTCTTCGTATTAAATGTTACACGAAAAAAAATGAAGCGCAATAATCATGAAAGTGGAGCTTGAAAATAGAATCAGTGACAACGATGAGATGGAGTTGAGCCTTCACTACACGCTAGGTCAAGGTGATTCTCTCTCTCTCTCTCTCTCTCTCTCTCTCTCTCTCTCTCTCATTTGCATTTCACTCCACGCCCGCCACAATAAAATCTGGCACAGTATTGTAACATATAAACATTTCCACGTGTCGCAAATCTCCGCGCGTCCCCCCGGGCGGCGACACACTTTCCGCGCACTCATCACGGCGAGAAATATTACCAAAGATTTTTTTGTGTCTCTTCCGTGCATTTTACGGCTGCGGGAATTAGTTTGCCGCCGCGCGGAGATAATCCAATAAACGCCATGCTTGATGTAATTTGCCGGTAAGGTAATTAGCATTTTGAGCTAGTTTATTTATTTATTTATTTATTTATTCGTTTATTAGCCTGTTTAATTACCTGATAGGTAGTCTCTTGTAATAGGGTAACAGTTAGCTACTAATCTACTTATGTATTTTCATATTTATTTATTCATTTATATATTTATTGACTTATTTAAAAACGCAATGCTGCTACTTAAATTATTTTGGCACCATAACTTGCTTTCCGTTAACCAGCAATTCTCACTATTTCTCCCTATCTATCTATCTGTTACATACCAAAGTGGTAGAACTCGTTGCTTGGCTGGAGCATTTTTTTTTTTTTTCGTATGGGAGCAAATTACATATCTGTTGACCCGTCTCATCGTAGTGATATAATGGAATTTTATGCTGCACAATGCTGCTTTCTCCCCGTGTTTGTCTTTTTTTAGCGAATAATTGCGTCACTGCGTAGCAAAAATAGCACGAACATTAAATTGTTTTCAATATACACGGTGGTCTTTTTTTACTATTTTTAAAATGCTGTGCTTTCATGATCCCATAAAGCGATGACAATGATGCACATAAATATAAACACACACACACACACACACACACACACACATATATATATATATACATATATATATATATATATATATATATATATATATATATATATATATATATATATATATATATATATATATATATATTATTTCGGAAGAGGAGAAGGGAGAAAAGACAGTGGCATAATACAATAAAAACAAAACTAGAAACAGCGAAAGCATTCAGACAACATGAAGTCAGTGGAATGGTAAATGAAATGTCAAAATACAAAATAAAATAAAAAATATTTCTCCATTTGTAAGAATGGAAAGAAACGAAGAGACAACGCCGGCGTAACAGCAGAAAAAAAATGGCGAGAATGAGAAAGAAAAATAAAAGAATATAAAGTAATGGTAAAATACGATATAAGGCCGAACGAATTTTGTTTACATTCTTAGGACACGAAAGACTGATAGAATATTAAATAGAAAGACTGGCAAAAAAATTGTCGGATGAGAAACAGAGAAGGGCGAGTTTATAAACCATTCTTTATTGACACACTATATTCTTCCTGCTTTACGGGGGCAGCAATGTTTGAGAAATCGTTGAGCAAAGAAAACTGTTTTGAGAAAAATGAGTATGTAGGAGAATTGGAGCAAAGAGAAGTTATAACTGAAGTAGATTAAATAAATAACAGCCGCATTTTCAGAATCATAAAGAGGAATAAAAACAGAGATAAACACCGTAACTTCGATAAGATAAAAAAAATATTGGAAGGCACTAAAAGGCAACAGTAAAGGAGCAGAACAATACACAAGCGCAATAAAAACAGGAACAAAATTGACTGAGGGGAGCCCGGTAATAAAGGCAGGAGTGACTTTCCCCGAGCAGGACGAGGGAATAAGAAGCAGCGAGGAAACAAAAGCTTCAATCGGCGTAAAATAAAGAAAACTGCGCAGAAAGGGACGAAATAAAGAGGCAGGAACAAAAATAAGAGAACATCGGCTTTTCACAGCTGGAGCATGAAAACGAAAAGAGGGTATAAACGAGAAAATGAGTGCAATGTTTAGAGCAAAGAAAAATAAGGAAATATGCAGAAAAAAGAGGAATTATAGACGACACTGAATTCCTTTGGGTGAGAAATATGAGAGGAAAAGGAGGAATAAAGGCCTAAAAATGGAAAAAAACGAGAGAGAGAGAGAGAGAGAGAGAGAGAGAGAGAGAGAGAGAGAGAATCAGAGAGAAAAAAGGGGTGAGAAAGAGAGAGAAAATCGAAGTGCATGAAAAACAATGGCCGGGGCTCAACACGGGAAGGAGACTAAGAGTGAACCGTAACGTGAAGTCAAGAAAACAAATGGTGCAGGATTTCCTCTCTTACACCTTTCCAGTGCTGACGGATGCCGAGTTTACCTGCGCGGGGCCGGAGAGAGATGGGAGGAGGATGCTGGGTAAGGGTTAAACGTAAAACAGGAGAAAAATGAAGGGGATAGAGGGAAGAAACGAGGAGAATGCCTGGGTTATGTAAGTGATAGAGTAGGGAAATGAAAAGGGAAAGGTATTTGAAAGGGAAGGATCTATAAAGGGAAAAAATTGGAATGTGAGAAAATGAAAGGTTGGGAGAAAGAGGGAAAAAGAGAAAGCAAAGAGGAGGATGAAGAAGAACCAGTAATGTAATGTTGCTGGATTTAAGAGTGATGAGCAGGATGCAGACGGGGAAAAGGAATAAGTAGAAAAGGGTGAAGAGGAGGATGAAAGGGAGGATGAAAGGGAGAATGAAAGGTAAAGTAAAAGAAGGAAAAGTAGGAAGCAGAGGAGATTATTCATGTCTGATGATAATAAGCCAGTTAGTGTGTGTGTGTGTGTGTGTGTGTGTGTGTGTGTGTGTGTGTGTGTGTGTGTGTGTGTGTGTGTGTGTGCGCGTGTGCGTATGTGTGTAGGTGTGCGTGTGCGTGTGCGTGTGCATGTGTGTATGTGTGGGTGTGCGCGCACGCGAACACATCAGGCGGCAGATGGAATATTCTACACCTGGTAATGAACACAGATTACCTGAACGTTTCACAGAGACCACATTCACTTTCACAGCGGTCTTTCCCCGGTGGGGCCGCTCCACCACCACCAGTAGGCAGTGGTGGTGTGGATGGCGCCAGTGGCGAGGGAAGTGACATAGATCCCCTCCTAGTCGCAGCGGAAGCCCGATCATACAGATGAGGGAGGGTTTATATATATATATATATATATATATATATATATATATATATATATATATATATATATATATATATATATATATATATATATATATTGCAGCCAGGTAAAGGGGAGTTCCATTTCCTGTGACGGACATCTAAAAAAGGTCAGAGCCAAGGCTGCCTTAACTTCTGAGCCGCATCACCCACCGCGAGGAACAAGACTTTTCACTTTGTAGACGGGGAGGGAAGGGCGGGAAGCGGGGGAAGGGAGTTGGGGAGAGAGTAGAGAGAGAAAGAGAGTGAGAGAGAGAAAGAGGAGTGGGAAGTAGGGAGAGAGGAGAGTGAGAGGAGGGTAACCAGGGTGTAAGAAGTGAAAGAAATATCTGGGAACGAGAACAGAAGAAAAAGGGGCTAAGTGAAAAGTGTGGAGGGCGGAGGGGAGAAGTAAGCGAGAAGAAGTGATATAAAAACCACCAGCACAGTAACAATAATTTTCTTTACTTCAGATTTTCCTCCCGGACGTGAGAAGCGGAAGGAATGACCGGAAAGCGAAAAATAGAGGGGTGTGAGGGCGAGGGATGCGAAGGAAGGACTAAATAAGGACTGTGAAAAATGGGGATATAAAGAAGCACATAATAACGAGTGATAACAATTTGCTTTACTTTAGAATCTTTTCTCATTAAAAAATCTACCACCATCACCACCACCACCACCACCACCATCGCCGCCGCCGCCACCGTCTGTGCCATGGGATAAAATCGTGAAATACCAATTTGGCCGCCGCACAGCGCTTTACGGGCCCGGCCAAAGCAGGTGTGGAGTGTGTTTACGTAAATCCCATTGACATAAATTTGGATCCAGTCTTCTTAAGCCCCCCCCCCACCTCTTCCCCCTCACCCCCCCTTGCCTCGGGACCCACCGTGTAGCGCAGATTAGTTCAGTTTCCCTCTTCTTTGCTGTTCTTTATTGGTGCTTTTTCTCGCTCTTTTTACCGGCTTTGTTTTTCTGTATGGTGTTGGATTCCGTTGTTTATTGTGATAGTCCTTCTCTCACTGCTTTTACAACTCTACGCTTTCCTTATTGGTGATTTTCCAGGCGCTTTTTCATCGGCTTTCTTTTTTTCTTTATATGGTGTTGAATTCTGTTGTCAGTTATTGTATTCCTTCTCATATTAGCCTCACATCTGTACCCTTTACTTACTGGTGTTTTTTCTGGCTTTCCTTTATATCTGCCTCTGTTTTTGTCGATAAGGTGTTGAATTCTGTTGTCAGTTATTGTATTCCTTCTCATATTGACCTCACATCTGTACCTTTTCCTTACTGGCGCATTTTCTGGCTTTCCTTTATATCTGCCTCTGTTTTTGTCGATATGGTGTTGAATTCTGTTGTCAGTTATTGTATTCCTTCTCATATTGACCTCACATCTGTACCCTTTCCTTACTGGTGTTTTTTTCTGGCTTTCCTTTATATCTGCCTCTGTTTTCTTCGATAAGGTGTTGAATTCTCCTGACGAGGAACACGTTTCTTCTCTTATCGCCCTTACAACTGCACACTTTCCTTACTGGTGCTTCTTCTGGCTTTCCTTTAGATCTGCCTCTGTTTTCTTCGATAAGGTGTTGAATTCTGTTATCGAGCATCACGTTCCTTCTCTTGTTGCCCTTACAACCCCACACTTTCCTTATTGGTGCATTTTTTGGCTTTGTTTTCTGTGTTTTTTTTTTCTTTACGTGGTGTTGAATTCTGTTGCGGAGTATCACGCTCCTTCTCTTATTGCTCTTACAACCGTACGCTCTCTTGATGATGGCAATTTTCCTCTCCTTACTGATATTCGTGCCCTTGCTGTTGTTGGTGTTTGAGCGCGACGTTCATGTTATTGCCATTGTTTGCATTGTTCTCGCTGCCGGTATTGTTTCCCTAACACTGATTCCTGAGAGCGATACAGCAGGTTCCGTTCCCCCTGAGACTTACACAAGAACCACCACCATCAGTTCCGAGACACACTGTAACTCTGCGCCCTCTCGCCATACCGTACGTGCCCTTATTCTCGACTGTTACACCAAAGAGAATGAATGAGTAAGAAAAGAAAGAGTGGAACCTACATAAAATCCCTTCGTCGCTAGACACACTGCAGCCTCCACCTCTCCTGCCGTCCCTTCCTCTCTTAACGTTACTCTCCACTGCTACAGAAAGGAGAATGAATAAGAAAAAAGGAGAGAAACCTATATACACACAAGACCCACCACCACCCGCTGCTAGACACACTGTAACTCTGCGCCCTCTTGCCATACCGTACGTACCCTTATTCTCGACTGTTACACCAAAGAGAATGAATGAGTAAGAAAAGAAAAAGAGGAACCTGCGTTAACCCCCTTCGTCGCTAGTCACACTGCAGCCTTCACCTCTCCTGCCGTCCCTTCCTCTCTTAACGTTACTCTCCACTGCTACAGAAAGGAGAATGAATATGAGAAAACGAGAGAAACCTATATACACACAAGAACCACCATCCGATTCCTAGACACACTGTAACCTCCCCCTCGCTTGCCGCTTCTTCCTCTTTCAACGTCACTTTCGATTGCTACGGAAAAGAGGATTGATAACTTGGAAAAGAAAGAGCGATACCTGCACAAGACCCATCAATAGTTGCTAGACACACTGTTACCTCTTCCTCGCTTGCCGCTCCTTCCTCTTTCAACGTCACTTTCGATTGCTACAGAAGAGATAATTAATAAGTAAGAAAAGAAAGAGCGAGACTTACACAAGACCCACCAATAGTTGCTAGACACACTGTATGCTTCTTCTTCCTTGACGTCCCTTCCTCTCTCAACGTTGCTCTCGATTACTAGAGAAAACAAAATTAATAAGTGAGACCTACACGACACCCGCCCGTTGCTAGACACACTGCAACCTTCCCCTTTCTATGACGTCCTAAAGTTACTCTCGACTGCTACAGATAAGAGAATGAATAACAAAAGAAAGAGCTACACCTATACAGAGCCCACCTACTCGTTGCTAGACACAATGTAACCTTCTCCTCTTCTGCCGCCCCTTCTTCTCCCAACGATATTCTCGATTACTACAGCAAGAGTGAAAATTAATAAGAAAAGAAACAGTATACTGAAAATATGTAACCCGTACAAAGAGAAGAAAAACCGATGTGGTGTTGCACTGCGGAAGGAGAGAGGAAAGGAAGGAGGGAAGAAGGGAAGACGGAGGAAGGAAAGACGGAAGGGATAAAGAATATATGTTCAAGGAGAGGTCTTTCCCCTGAAACACTATGGAAGGAAAAAGAATGGAAGAACAGAATGATTGAGGAAAGAAAGAACGAAAGAGAGAGGAAGGGAGGAAGAAACGAAGATATATGTTGAAAGATAAATGAAGAATTGTTGAAGAAACAAAGTAAAAAAGAGAAAGGGATGAAGGAAGGAAGAAAGGATGAAAGCAGGGTGGAGAAGAGTTCTTTGTCGTTTTAATACTATGGAAGGAAAAAAAGAAAATAACAATGATTGAGGAAAGAAAGAAAAAATGAAGGGATGGAAGGAGGAGGAAAGGAAGGAAGGAAGAATGTATTTTAAAGAAGAGTTCGTTCCCGGTGTAATACTTTGAAAGGGAAAGCGGAAAAATCAGATTCATTGAGGAGAGAAAGAAAAAGGAAGGAAGGAAAGAAGGAAGAAGGAAATGACGCCGGGCGAAGGAGTTTTTTTTTTTTTTTTTTTTTTTTTTTTTTGTGTAATTCTATGGAAGGAGAAAATGAATACAAAGCAGAAGGATTAAAAATAGAAAAAAGAAGGGATGAAGAAAGAAAGGAAGGAAGGAAGGGATGCAAGTAATGATGAATGAATGAAGGAAGGAAGGAGAAAGAAGCAGGGATGGAAGGAAAGAAGAATATATGTTAGAAAAGAATTATTTCTCGATGTAAAACTATCGTAGAAGGAGAAAACAGAAAGATTGAAGAATGAAAGAATGAAAGAGAAAGGGATGAAGAAAGGAAGAAAGCAAAAATAGGGGAGGAGGAGAAAACGGAATAACATAACGATTGAAGAATGAAGCAAAAAGGAAGAGATGGAGGAAGGAAGGAAGGAAGGCAGGAAGGAGGAAAGGACGCCTGCTGGAGGAGGGTGGCAAAGGCGTCTTTTATGCTGACGGACTGACTGCCTCCCGACCCCTTACCACACCTTCCTGCCATGAATAATAACTACCCTCCCCCTTACCCCCCCCTACCTCCCCCCCTCTCTCTCTCCTCCAACCTCTCCTTAAGCTGACTTCTCGGGACTCGCCTCAAAAGCTATTTACCGAAACCTTCTTACCGATTTCCCTTGACTGACTGACTGAGTGACTGACTGACTGAGTGACTGATTTTCACTTTCCTTTTTCAACATTTTTCATCACCTTTACATTTTTTTCATCATGCACAAAGAACTGAAAATGGTTTAGTGTGGTAAAATGAGTCTGAGGAAATTAGGTAAACGAAAGGCAAGAAAAGAAATATATGTGCAAGTATGTATGTATGTATGTATGTATGTATGTATGTATGTATGACCTCTCCTCACACACCCTTCCTTGCATCAGTGTCTCCTCCAGCATTCCAAGAAGTGAACGTGTGTGCATGCAGGGATGTGAGTACGCAAAAACACTTTCCATCCTTCCTTCCTTCCTTCCTTCAGTATTTCAAGCGGTGGACTTTCCTCCGCCGAGCCGCGAAGAATTTGAGTGGCGGACGCAAGACCAGCGAAAGCACCACCACCAGACCCCAGACCACAAAAATACGTGAACCTTCGACCCTCACCTCATCTCATTTTCCTGCCAAGCCTCTTTCCCCTCCTCTTCTTTTTCCTCATCTTCCTCCTCCTGCTTTTCTTCCTTCAACTATCCCCTCCCTCTGTCTGTCTCGTTCCTTCCTTCTCTTATTCCTCATTTTCTCCTGCTCCTTTTCTTCTCCAACCTTCCCTTTCCTGTGTCTGTCTCCTTCCTTCCTTCTCATATTCCTCATTTTCTCCTCATTTTCTTTTCCAGCCTTCCCTTTCCTGTGTCTCTCCCTTTCCTCCTCCTCCTATTTATCATTTTCCTCCTCCTACTCATTTTATTCTTTCAACCTTCGCCTCCCAGTGCCTGTTCCTTTCCATCGCCTGTTGCCCCTCCTTTCTTTTTCATCTTACTACTTATATTTACTCATTCTCCTGTCAAGACCTTTCCTCCTCCTCCTCCTCTTCCTTCTCCCCATTTTCCTCCTTCTCCTCCAACCCCCCTTCGCTATGTCTGTCCCTCCCCCCCTCGTCCCTACCTTCTTTTTCATCTCAATGCTCATACTTTCACATTTTCCGTCCCTCCTTCTGCGCGAGGTGATGACAGGAAGGTTTTTAACGCCGCCGTGGCTCCACAAACACTCTAATTTCACGTTCCTCGCCCCACCGGACACCTTTCTGTTAGGTTGTCAAGGTGAGGGACGGCCAGGTACAGGTGAGGGCTATGGGGGGTTCCGGGGCGTCACCTTGGCTCTTGTTCCCCGTGACTTTTGCTCCTACGTTTCCTTACTATCATAATTCCATGTCTTCTGCTCCTCATTCAGTCTTCCTTCCTCCTCATGTTTCTTCCTCATCATCTAATTCTTACTTTCTCTTCTATTTCTCCTTCTGTTTCGTCTCATACTCTTCTTACTTTTCATGGTTTATATCCTCTTCTCCTGCAGTTATCTCTTCTATTTCTCCTCCTGCTCCTCCCCATACTGCTCTCCTTCTTCCTCTCTTCTTTTTCCTTCTTCAACTCTTACTTTGTCTTTTATTTCTGCTCATTCTTCTCCTGCAGTTATCTCTTCTATTTCTCCTCCTGCTCCTTCCCATACTGCTCTCCTTCTTCCTCTCTTCTTTTTCCTTCTTCAACTCTTACTTTTTCTTTTATTTCTCCTCATTCTTCTCCTCATCCTGCTCTTCTTACTTTTCTTTCTTCTTCTTCCCCTCCTTCTCCTCCTCCTCCAACACTTATATTCGTTTTCTTCTTTTCCTCTTCTTCTCCCTCTTCCTGCAACTCTCTCCAGCATGTGAAAATGAAGTGTTAATTTTTCCTTCTATTTCTCCTGCTTCTTCTCCTTATACTGTTCTTCTTACTTCTCATGTTTCTCCTCCTCTTCTTTCAACATTTTCTTTCTTTTTTCGTCGTCTTCTCTTCTCTTCCTCCTCCTCCTGCAACCCTCTCAAATATGTAAAAATGTATAGGTTTTTTTTTTCTCGTATTATTTCCCTTCTATTTCTCCTTCTGCTTCGTCTCGTGCTGATTCTCTTCCTTCTCATGTTCCTCCTCCTCTTCTTCCAACTCTTTTATTTCTTTTTCGTTGTCCTCTCTCCTCTTCCCTCTCCTGCAACCCTCTCAAGCGTGTGAAAATGTTTAGCGTTTTTTTCCTCCTTTTCTCTTTCCTCCTTTTCTTCGTAACCCAAGATAGTTCACGCGTCTTACAACCTCCTCTCTTCTTATCTTTTTATATTTGTTTTCTGTTTCTCCATGTCCATATCTTCTCTCTCTCTCTCTCTTATATATATATATATATATATATTTATCATATTTTTGTTCCTTCTGTTCTGTCTGTGTTGCTTTGGTGATCATTTTCTTGCTTCTATTTTATATCTTTTTATTTACTTCCATTTTTATTTTATTTATTCTTTTTTCCCTTTTTAATGTTTTTTTATATCAACTCTTCCTTCTTTTCTTCATTCTCTCCTTCATTCTCTCTTCTTCCCCTTGTTGATAAAGTGTTCCCAAGCCTACACTCGTTTCCTTAAATCAATCAACTTTTTTTTTCCTTTATTCGCTCCATCATTCTCACTTCTTCCTCTGGTTGATAATGTTTTCCTGTGCCTATAATCTTTTCCTGAGATCAATCTTTCTATCTTTCCTTATTCGCTTCGTCCTTCTGTCTTCTCCATGGTGATAATATTTTCGCATGCTCTAATCGTTTCCTAAAATCAATCCTTTCTCTCCATTATCTCCTTCCTTCTCTAATTGTTTCCCCATGTCTATAATCGTTTCCTTTCCTTGTGCTTAGTTATCATCCTTTCCCCTTTTGTCCTGTCTTCTCCTTGGTGATAATATTTTCGCTTGCTCTAATCGTTTCCTAAAATCAATCCTTTCTCTCCATTATCTCCTTCGTTCTCTAATGTTTCCTCATGTCTATAATCGTTTCCTTTCCTTGTGCTTAGTTAACATCCTTTCCCCTTTTGTCCTGTCTTCTTCTTGGTGATAATATTTTCGCATGCTCTAATCGTTTCCTAAAATCAATCCTTTCTCTCCATTATCTCCTTCCTTCTCTAATGTTTCCCCATGTCTATAATCGTTTCCTTTCCTTGTGCTTAGGTATCATCCTTTCCCCTTTGTCAGTAAGAGTTTCCGCTTCACCATCGCGTGCTACATCCCTTAGTCGAGGTGCAAGCGCCGCTGAGGAAAATCCCATTATGAGAGAGACGCGCGGTAAAATGAACTCTGTGTCGTATTCTCCGTATGGCACATGTATTAAGGAAAGCTTCTTACCGGAGATGGCCTGACGCGGGTGCCGGTGATGGTGTGTGTCTGAGTGCGGGTAGGGGGAGAGGGGCGGTAGAAGAAAAGGGAAAAGGGGGGAGGAAGAGACAGGGGAGTTAGAGAGAGGCGGTAGAAAAAGAGAAGAAGGAAAGAGAGAGAGGAGGAAAGAGAGAGAGGAGAGAAGAGAGAGGGAGAGAGAGAGAGAGAGAGAGAGAGAGAGAGAGAGAGAGAGAGAGAGAGAGAGAGAGAGAGAGAG
This sequence comes from Eriocheir sinensis, assembly GCF_024679095.1. NCBI lineage: Eukaryota > Metazoa > Arthropoda > Malacostraca > Decapoda > Varunidae > Eriocheir > Eriocheir sinensis. The sequence goes on along the minus strand of NC_066513.1, from coordinate 22,864,298 downwards.
AGAGAGAGAGAGAGAGAGAGAGAGAGAGAGAGAGAGAGAGAGAGAGAGAGAGAGAGAGAGAGAGAATTATATAACTGTGTGAAAGATCTATTTTTACGGTGAGGATACAGACCAAAAGCTAAATAAAAGGCTGAATAAAAGGCTCAATGAATAAAAACAACACACAAAATCACTGCCCTCGTGATGAAACCAGAGGACGAGGTCGAAAGCGATGACCATGCAATCGATTTCTCTTTGTTTTTCGTATATCTATTTTTATATACGACACTTAGGAAAACGAATGTAAAACTCTTCTGGATATGTCTGTAAATTAAATACCGTCACCCGGAATCAATCGCCTCACACTAACAGTTCACAGATGACAGACAGGTGGGAGGAGAGATCAGCCAGGTATCAGATTATTCCTCTAAGCGACAATACGATTTGCAGGCACTTAATCTTTATTCATACTCGACGCTCCGTGAATGTTATGAAAACGGCTTAAAATTTGCCTGATCTGTTTGTGACACTCAAGATTTACTCACGTGACGGTAATGCCTTCAGCGGTGAGTGGAGGACAGCGAGAAAAACGAGAGGGAGGGAGGGAGGGAGTCATGGATTATTCAACGTGGACTAAAGGACTTCCGGATAACACTTGCTCCATTATACCGACCCCAATCAGGCGTTCTTTTCTTCTCTCTTTACCACCTCAGGCACACAGCGAGCCAAGACCCTCAGTGACTGGCTTTAAAATCCTCCTCCTGCTCTTCCTGCTTCGAGGGGCTAAGCAGACGTCCCCTCTTATTCACTCCGCTGAGCCGCTCGTCTGTGCAGCTTCCTCCCCTCGGCCGCTAATTCATCCCGGGTCCTCGTCCCTTCCCATCATCCCTCGCGCGCCTCTTCTTATCTGTCCCCGCCCCCCCCCCCCCGAGTTGTTGGCCCCTGTCAGTCTCCGCTCCGGTCCGGCGTGTGATTAAAGTCGTGGCAATAAACTCGTGATTAATTCAGACCGGGACACAAGGCAGCCGGTTCATCCCGCCCGCCGCCCGCCTAACCTAATTCTGTCCTTGTCGGGTGGTGTTTTCCGGTTCATCCATCTCACCTACACACTCACCTACACACGCACACACACACACACACACACACACACACACACACACACACACACACGCACACTGACCCTCTTTTCCTCCGCCCTATTAGCAGGTCTCGACGCCACTGCAAATTATATCCATTCGTTGCCACCCCTTCCTTAGCCGAGTTAATTAGTTCAGTGTTAAAAGATTTTTGCGAACGCGCTTTTTTAGGGTCTTAGGTGTAGAGAGGTAATGAGACCGTCCTCTGATGCTGGCTCACCCAATATATCTACCTATTTATTTATCTTTCACTTCATATATTCCTTACAGGTTTACCAATGACTCCCCTAATTAATCTGTATGCATATCTGTGTATCTATCTATCTACCTACCTATCTATTCATCTATTTGTCTCGATTTCCATTCATTCATTCATTCCTTTATTCATCTAATCAGGTATCTATCTAATTACCTATGAGGCGATCTATCTATCTTCTTTCCCTCATTTATCTTTTTTTGGGGGTAACCATCTACGTTATTGTCGTTTTCCCAGTCTATCTCCCTTCCATCGCTTATCTGTTCATCTTTCTAATCATCTTTTATCTCTCCATCTTTCTACTCATCGAGCCGGCCAGCCATCAAGTTCCCTCTCTCATCCTTTTCTGCCTCGCGGCCCATGTGTTCACTGCTACATTTTCTCCTCTGTGACGGTAATTGAATCCATGCAAGGGGCTCTGGGGTACAGTTTCAATACTCCCCTTTGCGTGTTGTCAGTATATTTCCCTTTCCTCATCAGTCCGTCTTCCCCTCTTCACGATACACGGGTTAGTTTTATTACCATTTTTATTTTTGTTTCGCCTCCTCCCTCACGGCGCCGTGCTCGAGGTAAACAGACAGATCGGAGGCACAATACATCACCCTCAGCCAGCCTCTCCCTGCCTCGCCTCTGTCTGGCCTGTTGATTGATTGGTTCAGCCTTACAGCCACACAAACACCTGAGACCCTCCATCCATGCCTGCCGCCCACCTGCCTGCCTGTCTGTCTGTTTGTCCGTCTGTCTGTTTGTCCTCTTCTTTCCTCTACTCTAGCAGCAACACCTGAATCGTCTGTTTTATCGCCGTCGCCACGCGTTTCAAGACCAGTGTAACCCTTATCTACCTGAGCAACAAACGACCTAAGTAATAAAACAACAATAAGACAATACTGTATCTTAAGCCACGTCGCTCTACTGAACACGCGAGGAAATTAACTAAGTTTGCAAGGCGAGGGTCCGACCGACCTTGCTTCATTTTCCGACGGAGGGAGAGAGAGAGAGAGAGAGACACTTGCCCCGCACGCTCAGGGCCGCTCGTGTGTGAAGGGCGGCACGTCCAAGTTTGTATTTATCACGGGCTCTGACTTGACGGCGCCAGGCTCTCGTGCCTCATCCGTCTCTGGCAGGACCGACTCACCTGGGACACAAGGGGCACCTGAACCACCCGTGCCACCACCTACACCCCCATCACCGAGGCCTACCCCTACCCAGTATCAACTAGGATGTTATACAAGTTTTCTTTCTGTGTTTTCTTTTGGGTATTGCAGGTAAAAGGTATGAGGAGGGAACCTTTGTTAATTTATCTCAGGTGTGAGGAATGATTGATTACCTACACGGATAGAAGAGACAGACAGGTGAAAAAAACAAAGAGGGGAAGACAAATAGGGCAAGAGGGCAGGTAGGTAGGTAGGTAGGTAGGTAGGTAGGTAGGCCGATGGACATAAAAACACGGAAACTCAAAATATATAAATGCAAAATAAAACATACGCCCACACACGCCATCCCCCTTCCACCCCTGGGTAAGAAGGTAGGCAGGTAGCTAGGTAGGTAGGTTGAGGGAGGTAGACAGGTAAATAGTCCAAGATAAAACAAACACGGACACACCAAACAAATAAATGCAAAATAAAACATGCGCCTCCTCCCCCCCAACGCCTTCCCCCCCCCCCCCCCCACACACATACACCTAAAAAAAAGCAAAAACACAGCACTACACAGCTTCGGCACAACACACTCGCCGTACAGGGATTAATGGGGGTCTGTGCACAATCCCTCGCCGCCGTCCTCTCTTACCCCCTCCTCCTACGCCCCCTTTATCACTCCCCCTCCCCCTCCTCCCCTTCCCCCCCACCTCCCCCGGGCCCGTCACAAGGCCGCCCAAAACCGTCATGTTCGTCAGCCGCCCTTCCAGATTGCCTCGCCGCTGAATCATTAATCAACACCCGGGAGAAAGAGAGAGAGAAAGAGAGAAAGTGAGAGTGGGGAAAAACTGAGTGAGAGAGAGCTCCCCCCCCCTCTTCTAGTTCTCCTTCCCCTCTTCTTCTTTCTCTTCCTCTTCCTTCTTTCTCCTCGTCCTCAATCTCTTCCTTCTTCTCCTCCTCCTCCACTTGTGCTACAGATTATTTTTATATTTTCTTGATTTTTGTATGTTGGATAACGTAAAGGTGGTGGTGGTGGTGGTGGTGAGGTGGTGAGGTGGTGGTGGTGAGGTGGTGGTGGTGTTGGCGATAATGGTGGTGCCGGAAAAGTTGTCTAACCTCGTGTTTTATTGTAACTGCGAAAATTACCACAGGAGCTCCACTCATGCGAGAGAAAAAAAATAGAGAAAAGAGAGATTCGAACAAAAACAGACAGACAGACAGACAGACAGACAGACAGACAGACAGACAGACAGACAGGCAGACAGACAGGCAGGTAGGCAGACAGACAGACAGACAGACAGACAGACAGGCAGACAGACAGACAGACAGACAGACAGACAGGCAGACAGACAGACAGACAGACAGACAGGCAGACAGACAGACAGACAGACAGACAGGCAGGCAGGCAGACAGACAGACAGGCAGACAGACAGACAGAGACACGGGCAGACAAAACACACAGACGGACACACAAACAGACAAACAAACACACAGGTAAAGGGCATTAAAAATCTATAATGTTGCAATTGGCCCTGGAACCAATATTTTCGTGAGCCCTAATCCCGTGTATTTACCTGCATTACGCGAGGTACAGGTGTATTAAATCCGGCAGGTGTACGACAAACACGGGCAAGTAATGGCACACAAACTATACACAAAAATACTGGAAACTCATTAATGTTATCAGATATTTATTTTATTCTCATCATACTTTTTTTTATATTATTTTCAATGATGTATTACTATTATCACAAGCATACACACACACACACACACACACACACACACACACACACACACACACACACACACACACACTAACAGCCCCTCGAGCTCCCCCAACCTCACACACAGATACCCCAACCCTCTCTCTCTCTCTCTCTCTCTCACACACACACACACACACTAACAACCCCTCGAACCCCCAACCTCACACACACATACACACACACACACACACACACACACACACACACACACACACACACACACACACACACGAGCCTCCCCTCCCTCATCGCCGCCACACGTGCCACCCCTAACTTACGGCTCTTTAAGTGGCTCGCTTATACACTAGGAGGCGATAAAACTCACATTATTACTACGCTCACTTCCGCCCCCCAGCTGTCGATTTTTATGCGTCTCCTCCCTTCCTCCCCCCCTGCCTTTTGCCCTCACTCGCACCCAGAGCTAGGCCGGTGTTCTTCTCCCCCTTCATCCCACACACCCTGCCTCCCCTCACGCCTCGACCTGGGCCCTGAGTTCGTGTCCTTCGTCTGATGTTGAGTTCGTGTCCTTCGTCTGATATTGAGTTCGTCTGCTCCCTCTCCATGCACACAATACACTCCCCCCCAGACCCAGACAGACAGACAAACAGAGATGGAAAGGCAGACAGGACAGCAGGTAAGTAGGTAGGTAGGTTAATAGACATACAAACACCCCATTGCATCATTACGTTTTTTTTTTTTTTTGTCCTATACTGTGACAAATAAAAAAGACCTCAGAGAGTGTTCGGTTTCTCCTCACCCCCCCTTCACACACACACACACACACACACACACACACACACATTGCACGCCACCTACACCCGGAACTTACCCAATGTGCGTCTTCTCCCCCTCTCCCCCTCAGTCACCCAAGCACACTTCACTACCCGCTCCACACCCCGACCTGAGCCTAAACTACGTCCAGCATAAGGGCGATTTCTATACGTCTTCTCTCCCCCCTCCCCTCCCCCCGCGCCCCCCACCCATTTTGAGGTCCCTCCCCGCGGACCACTGCAATAAAGACAATAAACGTGTGAGGCCAGGAGTTATTCATGTGTATTTCTCTCATGGGAAGTATTTGCTATGTTCCTGGTGGGGGGAGGGGAAGGGGGGAAGGAAGGGAGGATAATGGGGGGGTGAGGCAAGGTCGGGTTATAGACTGTGAAGGAGAACGGTTAATGTTTCTTCATATGATTAATGCGTTTCTTTTGTTTTCTGTCTGTCTATGTCTGTCTGTCTGCCTGTCTCACCTTTCATGACTACAATAACTACCACGAAACACACACACACACACACACACACACACACACACACACACACACACACACACACACACACACACACACACACACACTACCGCATCTCTCAAATCAGCAGCGGAAATCATTACGATAAAATTAAAGGCAGTGTTTATGAGGACCGCATGAACGCGAGGGGTAAATAATTCCAGTGATGTTTGACCGGGAATTAATTCTCGGTGTTCCTATAAATGAAAACGTACGGAAGAGGGATTAGTTTGCTGCCGGATGTTATAAATGCATTTAACGCCGGCGAGTAAATGGCTTTTGGAGTGGCCAGACCTTATACCAATCGAGTGAATACCAATTTATTTAAACCCCTCTGTAGCAATACATATTAGTTACTCTGCAACACACACACACACACACACACACACACCTCTCCCGCACCCCCCCCCCCCCACACACAAAGCCACACGCAACTAACACATGAACACTAACACCCTCACACTAACGCACTAACACGCACACTAAAACTACTCTCTCTCTCTCTCTCTCTCTCTCTCTCTCTCTCTCTCTCCTTCCCTTAGCAACACTTCCCAACCAGCCAAATAAGGGGCAAGACAGGGAGGTAAAGGGCCGAAAGTCGAATCTTAAGTTAGCTACAGAAGACCCTTGCGGTGGTGTTGAGGGCGGGTTAGTGGAATGCAAAGGAGTGTCTGGGCGGCTACTGAGGACGGGCCCCTTAAGGAAACAATGAGGCCGGGCGTGGGCGGGAAGGGAGGAGAGAGTGAGGGCAAATCTTCACCTTTACGCACACTGTACAGCTTTAAGAGGACGACCAACACCTAAACCAACACTTCCTGACTTAATTCTTGTTTGGATGAGAAGGTGGAGTGTTGAGAGAAACAGATAGATGGATGGATGGGTAAGAAAAGGGGTGGAAGAGAGAAATTAAAGTGGAAATGCATAATGAGGGGGGGAGAGATTTAGGAAAGAGGGTAAGGAATGAGGGAAGAGGAAATTAGAGGTAAAGGAGGGAAAAAGAAGGGAGCAGAGTCGAATGAGGAGGAGATGGAGGTCGATAGTTGCATAGACATAGATAGATAGATATAGATAAATAGATAGGTAGAATAATAGAAAGAGTGTAATGCAACAAATCCTGGTTAACAATCGTCTTCACAATAACAAACATAATCTTTAGTGTGGAAGAGAATTAAGATAAAAATTTGTGGGTTGAGTGCTAGCCGGGAAGCATTTTTTTATTTTTTTCACTTTGCCTCGAATTGTTCCTGTAATGGCGAGGTTAATGTTGCCTCGAGATGGATTTCGGGCAATAACTTACTCATTAATCAGACCAAACGACTTGCACGTCTCAGGAGCGAGGAAAACATGACAGGGCACTCAATCTCCCTACCACGAGAATGATGGAAAATTAGAGCAACGAAAAAATCTTAAATACGGTTATATACTTGGAGTTAGCAGGAGGGAGAGATGGAAAGACAAGTAAGATGATGATGAGGAAAGAGGTAAATAAATGAGAAGGCAGGAGGGAAGTACTGAGGAGATGCGAGAGGAGGAATACAGAAGAAAAAGTGGGGAAAAAAATGCTTAAAGAAAAAATAGGTAGCTTGTCATCATCAAAAGGAAAAACTGTGTGGTAAAAAAACTTTCCTCACCACATTATAATACCGGTGAAAAATTAAAGTGGAAAATAAGGTTCAAGTTGGCATTCAAGAGCTTCAAGCGTTTAAGATTAAGATTAAGCAAAAACTCGCTCGAAACTTTTAAACGTGGGAAAATTTACGACTAAGAATGCATCAACTTTCTTTCCACATAAAACCGATGAATCACTAACAAGTTGATGAGCGTGAATATAAACACAGGTAAGTGACCCTTGATGAAGACCCCTTAATAACCTATGCCCGGCCTGGCGTGACCTGAGGAGGAAGAGGGAGGGAAAAGGAGAGGGAGATGGAGAGGGAGAGAGGGAAAGGAGAGAGGGAGAGGAAGAGAGGGAAAGGGAGAGAGGGAGAGGAAGAGAGGCAAAGGGAGAAAAGAAAAGGAGAGGAAGGGAGAAGAGTGGGTGAGATGATTTAAAAGGGAGGGAAGTTGGAGTAGGCAGGTAGGCGGAAAGGAAATAAAAGGAAAATGATGAGGAGGAAAGAGGTAAATAAATGAGAAGATAGGAGAAAGGTATGGAGGTGAGGGGGGAGGAAGAAAGGGAGAGGAAGGGAGAAAGACCGACGAAAAGGGTGGAAGAGATAAATGAAAATATATATGCATAATGAAAGGGAGAGGGAGGTGTAAAGAGAATAAAAAATGAGAAATTAAAGAGAAAAAGAGGAGGAAGAGGAAACTAAAGGTTGAAGGAGGAGGAAGGGATGATAAGATATGAATGAGAAGAAAGATGAGAAAGAAAGGAAGAGGATAATAGAAAATAGATATGAAGAACAAGATTAGAGAAGGGAGAAAGGAGTAGAGAAAGAGGTAAAAGGGAGGATGATAAGAGAGAAAATATAAAGAAAAAGATATGGGGAGGAGTAATGAGCAGAGAAAGAGATTTGAAGGAGAAAGATGAAAAGAAAGGAAGAATAAAGAAGAATAAAGGATATGGAATGAGCAGAGAAAGAGATTTGAAGGAGGAGGATGAGAGGAAAGGAAAAATAAAGAAGAATAACGGATATGTAATGAGCAAAGAAAGCGATTTGTGGGAGAAAGATGAGAATAAAGAAAGAATAAAGAAGAATAAAGAAAGATATGAGAGGATAAATTAAGAACACATAAACAAGAGAAGATAGGGAAGCGTGAGGAGGAGGAAAGAAGACGGGGAGTGGGTGGGTGGAGGGGGAGGATAGTAGATCACCCAGCAACACCACCTCTCTAGCTGGACATCAAAATACCTTCCAACCCCCCCCCACCCTGAAAACCCTCCCAGTCAGCAATGCCTCTTGTAGCTGGTCTTACGTCTTGGCAGCAGCGGCCATTCGTTCCTCGCCTTAAACACCAGACTTCGCTAAACACGATTATGAAGAGGCGGTGGGCGTGTGGGGCGCTGAGAAGAGGAGGAGAAGGAGGAGAGGGATAATGAGGAAGAAGAACAAGAGGAGGAGAAGGTGGAGGTGGAGGTGGAGGGGTGGTAGCTCTGGTTAAAGAAAAAATATGATGACTGGCAGCTTTTTGTGGGAATGGAAGTGAAGAAGAGGAGGATGAAAGACTGGAGGTAGAGGAAAGTGGAAGAGGGAGGGAAGAGAAAAGAGGACTGGGGAGGAGAAAGAGAAAACTAATGGGAGAGAAAATGGGCGTGTTAGTGAAGGAAGAGGTGGATGGAAGACTAGCGATGGAATGAAAGAGGAAGGGGAGAAAGAAGAGGGAGAGGGAGGAGAAAGAGAGGAGGAAGGGGAGGGAGAAGAGGGTTGGGGAGATTAAAGGAGAACTAAGAATAAGGAAAAAAGTCTGGAAGAGGAAGAAAAAGGAGAAGAGAGGTGGAGAAATAAAGGGGATTTAAGAATAAGGAAATAAGTCAGTTAGAGGAAGAGAAAGGAGAAGAGAGGTGGGGAAATAAAGGAGAACTAAGAATAATGAGAATGGAAAACTGATAAAGGGAGAAGAAGAAGAAGAGAGGTGGGGAAATAAAGGAGAACTAAGAATAATGAGAATGGAAAACTGATAAAAGGAGAAGAAGAAGAAGAGAGGTGGGGAAAATGAAGAGAAAACCAAGGATAAGGAAAATGAAAGCTTAGAAGAGGAAGGGGAGGAAGAAGAGAGGTGGAGGTATGAAAGGAGAGGCAAGGGTAAGAAGAATGGAAAACTCGAAAAGGAAGAGAAAGGAGAGGAGAAGTGGGGAAATGGAATAAAGAACAGAGGGAAAGGAAAATGGAAGACTGGAAAAGAGAAAAGAAAAGAGAAATGGGGAAATAAAAGAAGAATGAAGATTGGAAAGAATGGAAAACTCGATAAGGAAGAGAAAGGAGAGGAGAAGTGGGGAAATGGAATAAAGAACAGAGGGTAAGGAAAATGAAAGACTGGTATAGGAAGAGAAAACAGAATTGGGGAAGTGAAAGGAGAAATAAGAGTAAGGAGAATGGAAGACAGGAAGAGGAAAAGAAAGGAAAAGAGGGATAGGGAAAAAAAAAAGAAAAATCAAGAGAATGGAAAATAGAATACTGGAAAAGAAAGAGAGAAGAAAAGAGAGATGGAGAAATAAAGAAGAGAGAGAAATAAGGATAAGGAAGATGGAGAGAAAGAATAAGAGAAATGGGAAAATAAAAGAAAAATCAAGAGAAAGGAAAATAGAAGACTGAAAAAGGAAGAGAGAATAAAACAGAATTGGGGAAATAAAGAAGAGAGAGAAATAAGGGTAAGGAAGATGGAGAGAAAGGAGGAATAATTAGTACTAGTTGGGTAGAGGAGAGAAGAGGAGGAGGAGGAGGAGAGAGAGTGAAAGGACAGGTGTGGGCGGCAGGGGGGGGGGGGCATCCCTAAGCGTCAGCCACTAACTCAGGTAATTACTCCTCGCCCCCCACCCCCCTTCTCCCCTCGGCTCCTCACCTGGGCCAGAAAACTCGCGGGAAATTCAACTTGGCGGGATGTAAGTTCGGGCAAAAAAGTTATGTGATCAAAGGTGTGGGAGACTATAAGGTGCCTCACACACACACACACACACACGCACACACACACACACACACACATATGACGTATATACCCCTCACCCCTCAAAAACCAAGCATATCCACCACGTAAGTAAAAAGTATATAGCCATAACCAATTATTATGAAGAAAAGAATGACAAAAAGTGGGAAAAATGAATCCAAGAAATTAACAGAAAATCACAACACAAACACAAAACAAACAGAAAAACACATAACAAACCCTAGAAATTAACAGAGAATCACAACACAAACAGAAAAAAGGAAACAGAAAAAGCAAAGAATAAAACATAAACAAACAAAATGCACCAAAGAATAACAAAAGAAAGACCAAAAACTTACCCAAAAAGTCAAACAGAAAATTGAGACATGAAGAGCAAGAGGGGGGGGGAGAGAGAGAGAGAGAGAGAGAGAGAGAGAGAGAGAGAGAGAGAGAGAGAGAGAGAGAGAGAGAGAGAGAGAGAGAGAGAGAGAGAGAGAGAGAGAGAGAGAGAGAGAGAGAGAGAGAGAGAGAAATACACATTGAGGACAAATAAAACAAGACAGAGAGTGAGAGAGAGAGAGAGAGAGAGAGATAAATACACACAGATGACAATAGAGATCAAGACAGTGAGAGAGTGAGGGAGAGAGATACACATAGAGGGCAAGATACTAACCAAAGCAGAGAGCAAAGAGAGGCGAGGCGAGACAGGGCAAGGTCGAGACGGTGTTCAGAGTGGTCGAGTGTCTAGCGAGCTTACACTCTCCCCGTCAAAAAAAATATGGTAAAAAAAAAACCCAACGCCGCTCCATTAGCAAAGCGTCAGAGAGCAAGAAGGAGAGAAAAGAAGAAAGGAGGAGAAAGGGCATAAGGGACAAGGAATGAACAGAAGGGAGGATGAAGGAAGAGGAGGGGAAAGGGACATTAGGGGAGGGAGGCAGAGGCAGGGAGAAGAAGAGGGGAGGATAAAGGGAGGGAGAGGAAATAAGGAGGGGCACAAGTGACAAGGAATGAACAGAAGGGAAGATGAAGGAAGAGGAGGGAAGAGGGACATTAGGGAAGGAAGAAAGAGGCAGGAAGGAGACAAGGAAGAGAAAAAGAAGAGAGGAAGATAAAGGGAGGGAGAGGAAAGGAGGGGGGGACAAGGGAGAAGGAATGGACAGAAGGGAAAATAAAGGAAGAGGAGGGGAGAGGGACATTAGGAGAGGAAGGGAGAGGCAGGGAGACCAGTAGGGAAAGGAGAAAGAAAGCGGATGAAATTACACGGAAAAGGAAGGAACAAGAAGCAAAGAATGGATAGAAGGGGAGGATGAAGGAGGAGAGGAGAGGGACATAACGAAAGGGAGGGAGAACCAGGGAGGAGAAGAAAACAGGAAAGACAAGAAAGATAGAAAAGTACAAGAAAGAGGAGGAAACAAAGGGCAAAGAATGGACAGAAGGGGGAATGAAGAAGGAGAGAAGAGAGACATCACTGAAGAGAGGGAGAACCAGGGAGGAGGAGAAGAAAGGGAAGAGAAGGAAGAGAGAAAAATACAAGAAAGAGGAGGAAACAAAGGGCAAAGAATGGACAGAAGGGAGAATGAAGAAGGAGAGAAGAGAGACATCACGAAGGAGAGGGAGAACCAAGAGAAGGAGAGAAGTAGAGAAAGGAGGAAGGAGAGAAGGGAAGGAAGAAAGAAGAGGAAACTACAAGGAAAAAAGGAAACAGGAGGGAAAAAATGGACAGAAGGGAGGAAGAAGGAGGAAGCGGAGAGATACATAACGAGAGGGAGGGAGAGGCAGGGATGAAAAGGAGTCAAGAATAGAGAGAAATAAAACAGGAAAGTGAAGGAAAAGGGGAAAGTACAAGGAAAATGAGGAAACGAGAGGCAAACAATGGACAGAAGGGAGGATTAAAGAGGAGGAGACGAGAGGGACATTACTAAAGAGAGGAAGAAAGAGGAGACAAGTACAAAGAGAGGAGGAAGCAAGGAAGTAAAGGAAGAGAGGAAAGGAAAAAATGGACGAGGTAGGAAATGGAGGTAAGAAAACGATGAAAGAAAAAGACAAGAAGCAGCAGGTGGTAAGCGGAGGAGGAGGAGGAGGAGGAGGAGGAGGAGGAGAGAGGAGAGGATAATGTTAGGTGAGAGAGGCGAGGTAAGACGAGGAAGAGGAGAGAAGAGGATTAAGAGGAAGCCAGAGGAAGAGAGGAAAAAATGGAGAGAGAGAGAGAGAGAGAGAGAGAGAGAGAGAGAGAGAGAGAGAGAGAGAGAGAGAGAGAGAGAGAGAGAGAGAGAGAGAGAGAGAGAGAGAGAGAGAGAGAGAGAGAGAGAGAGAGAGTAAAAAGAAGAAAAAGAAATGGCAGGAGTCAGAGGGGAAACTCAAATGGAGGGTAAAAAGAGAGGAGGTCGGTTGAGGAGGTAAAGAAGAGGGAGAAGAAGAAGGGGAGCTAGGAGGGGGCGGAGAAAGGAGAGGAGATAAACGAGGAGTCGAGAGGAAAGCAGTAAAGGAGGGAAGGGAGGCGGGGCGAGTGTGTGGAAGAGGAAAAAGAGGGAGATTTAGAGAGAGGGGGGAAAGAGAAGGGAGGGAGGAACATGTGGTGAGGAGGGAGAAACGAGAGGGAGAACGAGGAATATTTAGAGAGAGGGAAGGAAGAGGAGGGAGGGAAATGTAGAGTGGAAAGAACATGTGAAGAGGGAGAAAAGAGAGGGAGAAAAGAGAGTGAGAAACCGGTCAGGAAGAAGGAAAGAGGGAAAGAAAGGGAGGTAAGAAAGAAGGAAGGGAATAAGAGGGAAAGGAAAAAAACAAAAGGAGAAAGCGATGGAAAAATAACACACAGGCAACTTAAAGACAAATACAATAAAGAATAAAGGAAAGGAAAATCATAGAAGAGAAAATGATGGAAAATGAAGACACAGGAAACATAGAGACAAATATAACAGAGGAAAAATAAAGGAGAAACACAGAAGAGAAAGCGATAGAAAAAATAAAATGAAGGAAACTTGAGATACAAATATAATAGAGGAAAAAATAAAGGAGAAACACAGAAGAGAAAGCGATAGAAAAAATAAGACGCAGGAAACATAGAGACGAACATAATAGAGGAAAAAGGAAAGGAAAAACGCAGAAGAGAAAGCGATTGAAAAAATAATATGCAGGAAACATAGAGACGAACATAATAGAGGAAAAAGGAAAGGAAAAACGCAGAAGAGAAAGCGATAGAAAAAATAAGATGAAGGAAACTTGAGATACAAATATAATAGAGGAAAAAGGAAAGGAGAAACGCAGAAGAGAAAGCGATAGAAAAAATAAGACGCAGGAAACACAGAGACGAATATAATAGAGGAAAAAAGAAAGGAAAAACGCAGAAGAGAAAGCGATGGAAAAACAAAACACAGGAAACTTGAGATACAAATATAATTGAGGAAAAAGGAAAGGAGAAACGCAGAATAAGGAAAAACAAGACACAGGAAACTTGAGATACAAATATAATAGAGTAAAAAGGAAAGGAGAAACGCAGAAGAGAAAGCGATGGAAAAACAAGACACAGGAAACTTGAGATACAAATATAATTGAGGAAAAAGGAAAGGAGAAACGCAGAAGAGAAAGCGACGGAAAAACAAGACACAGGAAACTTGAGATACAAATATAATTGAGTAAAAAGGAAAGGAGAAACGCAGAAGAAGGAAAAACAAGACACAGGAAACTTGAGATACAAATATAATTGAGGAAAAAGAAAAGACGAAACGCAGGAGAGAAAGCGATAGAAAAAAATAGGATGTAGAAAACTCAAGATACAAATATAATACAGTTAAAAGAAGAGAAACGCAGAAGAGAAAGCGATGCGAAAACAAGACACAGTAAACTTGAGATATAAATACAATGAAAGGAAAATTATGCTCACCGATAAATTAATGTTGACAAAAGCGAACCAATATATTATCCACGAGCCAGCCAGACGCATCGGATGAGAGAGAGAGAAAGAGAGAGAGAGAGAGAGAGAGAGAGAGAGAGAGAGAGAGAGAGAGAGAGAGAGAGAGAGAGAGAGAGAGAGAGAGAGAGAGAGAGAGAGAGACACACACACACACACAGACACAGACACAGAGAGAGAGAGAGAGAGAGAGAGAGAGAGAGAGAGAGAGAGAGAGAGAGAGAGAGAGAGAGAGAGAGAGAGAGAGAGAGAGAGAGAGAGAGAGAGAGAGAGAGAGAGAGAGAGAGAGAGAGAGAGAGAGAGAGACGGGCAACACTCTCCCCGGCCTCCAAAACAGTGATTAGCGCCTCTTTAGCGTGAATTAAGGTGACGTAACTCTGGTACCTGCAGGGACCAGAGACATGAGTGCCGGTAAGCCTCGACTCACCTCATCCCTCCTCCTCCTCCTCCTCCTTCTTCTCCTTTTCCTCTTCCTCCTCTTAATCTCCTCTTCCCTCTCATTCTCGTCCTCTCATCCCTCTTCCTCCTCCTCCTCCTCCTCCCCCTTTTCCTCTTCCTCCTCCTCAATCTCCTCTTCCCTCTCATCCTCGTCCTTGGTCTACTCGTCCTCTTCCTCTTCCCACTCCCCCTCCTCCTCTTCCTCCGCCTCCTTCTCCCTCCCGCTCTTTCTCATTTTATTTCTATTTTTCTTCCCATTCCTCTTCCTCTTCCTCCACGTCCAAATCCTCTTTCTCTTTCTCATTTTTCTCTTTTTCCTTGTCATTTTCCTCCTTTTCCTTCTTCTCCTCCTTCCTGGTTCTCTCATCCAATTTACACTTCTCGTCCTTACCGCTCCTCCACCTGTGCGTCCAGTCCACCTGTCTTCTCCGTCTCGCTGTCCTTCATCGTGTAAGTTTCTGGACAGGTGACGCCCTTGGACACGACTAAGCTTTATCTCCCAAGTCTTTAATAGTTATCTTATGCCTTGAGGGTTGTGGATGTAAGTAGGTTGGAAGGTTTCTTATCTTTTATTATTTTTCTCCTTTTCATCTCCTTCATTCATTCTCTCTCTGCCTAAGTCTACGCTGAAACTTCTCTCGTATACATCTCGCAAGTTTCAGCTTCCAGCCTCCTTCATCATCCTCCTTCCCGAAATATATACGAGCGTTATATTTGTGGATGCTGAGGCTGTTTTTGTTGTTGTTGGCGGCGGTGGTAATGCGGGTGTTGGTTCCTGAGGCGTTATCATTAAGAAGCAGCAAAAACAACGGTATTAGCAACAACAGCATCTAAAGGAAAAGGCAAAAGGGAAGTTCGTCAGCACCTTAGCACCTTAGCACCAGTAGTAGCAGAGGCAGCACCGGTCAAAAGAGAGGTTCGTTAACACCTTAGCACCACAGTAGCAGAGGCAGCATCGGTCAAAAGAGAAGTTCGTCAGCGCTTTAGCACCTTAACACCAGCAATAGCAACAGCAGCAGCACCCACCCTATCGGTTTGTCAGCACTGGGTCGTGGCTGATGAATCCTGCTCGCGGCTTTAATAACACACGGCATCACAAAATCTCTGGAACTAATTAGTGGCGACACACGCTGGCCTCTGGGAGTAATTCAGTGTTTTTGTGGCTTGCTGGCTCACGGCGGCCGCTCGGAAGCCTCACAATTTTGTGGAGCTCAAACTTATTAATTTTACCCAAACCATAAAAGGGAACGAGGTAAATTATTAGTCCTCTACCTCGACGTGTGCCAAACAAACAACTGATATATAGATAAACGCAATTACTATTCAACCAAACTTTTATGTTATCTGTTTATAAAGTTAACGAAAAGGACGAAATGTAAAGAAAAAAAGGGACAGATTAAGGAGTTTACGCAACGCTACCGAAATATAGAAAAAAGGAAAGGTGAACAATCATGGACATAAAACGAGTCTGTACAGGCTTGTCCCGTAATGAATATTTTTTCGTACAATAAGTGAATAGAAAATGTAAGCTGCTATATATAAAAAATGGAGTAATTAAATGTTTTACTGTGTTGTGGTCAGGTGTAATCTAAAAGCCATACCTGACGACCGAGTAATTACAGGTGAGGGAGAACACGAAGCTTAAATAGAAGGGCTTGAAGAGGGAAGAAGATTTTTTTTATGCTAAATGACGGTGGAGGAGGAGGATGAAAAGGAAGGAGTGGATGATCTGGAGGTGAGAGAGAAGAGAAGCTGGAGAAGTGAGGCTCGGGAAGGGAGAGAGACTATTTGAAGGCGAGACTCTGAGGGAGAGGAAAGGGAGAGAGGGTTGAGAAGCTAATCCGGGGGCGAGGAGGGAATAAGAAGCTTGTGTAGGGAAGTTTGGGTGAAGGAGAAAATTCTGCAGCAAAGTGAGTATGGCGGAAGGAATGGGAGGATGAAGGAAAGGTTACCAGGGACACGTGGGGAGGGGGAGGATTTTTTATGCTATGAAATGGTGTGGAAGGAAGGGGAGAGAGGGAGAGGGAAGGGAAGGTTGTTTGGAGAGAGGCGTGGTGGAGGGCAGGATTCCCTAACGTTAGAGATTATATGGGATGAAGGGAGGATAAAAAGAGGGAGTAGAAAAGGGGAGTCAGTATGGGCAGATAAAGGAGAGGAGAGAGGCAAACAGTAATGCAGATAAGGAAAGCCGGATGAAAATGAATAAGGCAAAGAAGAGGAAAGAATATCAAAGGAAAAGTATGCGTGAAAGTGGAAGAAAGAGGAGAGGGAAGGGAAGGTCGTGTGGAAGCTGGGATGGTGAAGGGAGGAGCATTTTTTTTTTTTTTACAGCAGAGGAGACAGTTCAAGAGCGTTAAAAAAAAACAATAATGAAAAAAAAACGCTACTTACTGCTCCTGAAACGACAGTATGTATGGAATGAAGGAAAGATAAAAAGAGGAAGGAAAAAAAGGAAATTCAGCAGGAAACGTAGAAAGAAGAGAAGATGAAGCAGGAATCAAGGCAAGCAGTAAAGGAGTTAAGGAAAGCCGGGAGAAGATAAGGCAACGAGGAGGGAAGGTCAGCAAAGGAGAGGAGAGATTGAGAGAAAGTAAAAGGAAGGGAAGAGGGAAGGGAAGGACATATGTGAAGGGAGGAGTGATGGAGGGAGGGAGTTTTTAAGGGAGACTATGGGATGAAGCAAAGATAAAAAGAGAAAGAAGAAAAAGGGGATAAGTATAGAGTTTTTAGAGATTGTATGGAATGAAAGAGAGATAAAAAGAGGAAGAAAAAAAAGGAGGTGAGTAAAAAGCGGAGAAAGGGGAGGAGATAAACCAGTTAGAAGTAGTAAAGGAGAGCAGGGAAGAAGATGAATAAGGCAAAGAAGAGGGAAGGTGATCAAAGGAGAGGAGTGAGGGAGGGAAAGTAAAGGGAAGGGAACAGGGAAGGGAAGGTTATGTGTGAAGGGAGGAGTGAGGAGGGAGGGAGTTTTTAAGGAAGACTATGGGATGAAGGAAAGATAAAAAGAAGAAAAAAGGGGGTCAGTAGAGAGTTTTTAGAGAGATTGTTTGGAATGAAGGAGAGATAAAAAGAGGAAGAATAAAAACAGGGGTGAGTAAAAAGCGGAGAAAGGAGAGGAGATAAGCCAGTTAGAAGTAATAAAGGAGAGCGGGGAAGAAGAGGAATGATGCGAAGAAGAGGAAAGGATATCAGAGGAGAGTAAAGAGTAAGAGGAAGTGGAGGGAAGGCAAGGGAGAGGTGTGGATGGAAGGTGTGTGTGAGTCTTGATTACCTGGGGAAACACACCTTGATGTCTGATTAGGAGCTGCTGGAAAAAATAAAACGTAAAAAACAAAAAGGAAAAATGCAAAGCTCGCACATTCAGGAGTAAAAAGAGAGCGCGTCATCAAGTACACACACACACACACACACACACACACACACACACACACACACACACACACACACACACACACACACAAAGGAAAAAAAATGCCCCCAAAAATGAGCGAAAAAAAAACGCAAAAGAGAAAACAGCACCTGCCCACCCGCCTGCCTGGGAAACGTACAAACGAGATGAAAAAACGGAAGCAAAAGAGAAACAAAAGAAAGAGGTAAAAAAAGAAAAAATGGCAACAAAAAATAACGACAACAACAACAGCAGCAACCATTTGAGGCACTAGAGCAGCACCAACCACACGCGACTCAAAAAAAAAAAAAAAAAAAAATAACGTGCTTAATGAAACCTCGTTCGGAATTCTGATTAATGAACACGAGAAGAAGAAAGATTAACACGGTAACTTTTTTATTTTCATGTACTCGAAGTTCCAAGACCGACGGGAGTGTTCAGCGACGCCGGGATAGAAACGCCGACTGTTCAGAATTATGAGAGTCTTTAAAAACACGCTTTCATTCTTTTTTTTTTTTTGCTTTACACCTTCACCCGCAGATGCATTCACACCCACGCACTCTCTGTCTTCTCTGTCTTCTCTGTCTTCCGTATCTATCTATCTATCTATCTATCTATCTATCTATCTATCTATCTGTCTATCTATCTGTCTATCTACCTGTCTATTTATCTATTTATCTACCTATCTATCTGTTTATCTACCTATCTATTTATTTATCTACCTATCTTTATTTATCTATATTTCTATCTATCAATCTTTTCCATACACACACACATACACACACCGAACCGTGACAGTGTTTAGTAAATTAACCTTTATTTCACACAATCATTATCAATATAACAGTAATTTGCTCTTTTTTCCTCTCCTGTGAACTGAAAAATTACCCATCAGTCCGAACCCTCAGATTACACGCGGGGACGAAGCTTCATTAAAGAGATTATTTAGTTTCACTTTATGTATGTGTGAATATAGTTTTACGTTAACCTCAACACAACTCCATCCTTTGAACACCTCCAGTCTAGGTCAGGAATCCTACAATACCTCATCTTTCACTCACTCAACAACCTCCCCACAACATTATGCAGCCTCCGACCAGCACCCTAACCAATCCACTACTTTAACCCTCCCAAAACCCCAGCAGTATTCAACCACAAACCAGCTCCGTAACCTCACACTACCCCTTCCTTTAACCCCTCCTCAACCCCTCCTCAACTTAATCTCAGACCAACAACTTAACCTCTCTAAGCCCCATTCTTCAGCCCATTCACAACCCCACCACAGCTTATCCCCGGACGAGCATCCTAACCCCACACTAAGTCGTCCCTTATACACTCCACATCCCCTCCATAACCCTTCCTCTAATCCTCTTTCTTCAACCTCTTTACATCCCCAATACAACTCAGCCCCGGACCAACACACTAACCCCTCCTCAACTCAACCTCCGACCAGCATCTTAACCCACCAAACCTCATCCTTCAACCCCTTCCAAACCCCACTACAACGCAGCCCGAGACCAGCACCCTAACCCAACACTACAAAATACTTAACCCCTCCACAACCACTCCATATCTCAGCAGACCAGCTCCCTAAATCCACTGAACCACATCTTATAACCCTTTCCCAACCCCAGTACAACGCAGCCCAAGACCAGTACCCTAACCCCACACTACCCCATTCTTTAACCCCTCCACAACCCATCACTTAGTTAGCCTCAGATTAGAACCCTAAACCCTCTAAACCTCATCCTTTAACCCCTCTACAACCCTACCACCACGGACTCACCCTAAATTCATGTCCTATAACCAAGCACACGAACCTCCTTAACCCTTTCCCAACCCCCTACAACGCAGCCCTAGACTAGCACCCTAACCCCACGAATCCCCATTCTTTACCCCCTCCACAACCCACCACTTAGCCAGCCGCAGAGCCAGTAGACAACCGCAAGTATATCAACGTAACGAGGAAAGTCGGCCAGTTTAGACCCGCCTGACTTAGACTCGAACCCCGGGTCTCCCCCCTCAGGGCAAGGAGGCGGCAGGTGTCCCAAGCAACGCAGCCAACTTAACCTCTCAAGACGGCCTTCGATCGTAAAAGTTTCCGTCCATATTACTTTATCGGAAGAAATTGGAAGTCCCGGCATTAATGAGCGGGGGGGGGAGGGAATGGGGAGGGGGGAGGGGGGGAGGGGACGAGAAGGGTGAGGGTAAGGGGGAAGCGTATGAATTATGTGCCTGTTGTGTGTGTGTGTGTGTGTGTGTGTGTGTGTGCTCTTCTCAAGGATAACGCCTCAATAAAACCTGCCGGACCTGCTAACGAGTTTCAGTAGCAATACGAACGATACATAAAAATAATCGTTATCTCTCTCTCACCCACACAGGGACAATCATGACAACAACAACAGTAACAACAACAAAAACAACAACAACGACAACAACAACAATCGCTTCACCTTGTCTACCTTGATACCTTCACTTGAACGACTAATTACATGCCACAACCTCCCCCGCCCCCCCTCACACACACACACACACACACACACACACACACACACACACACACACGCCCCTCATTACCTGTATACATTAGTGAGGCGCGCTGAGTGGTGCTGAGAGCCGGGATGCATCATGGACGGGCGCTGAATAAAATAACTCCGCTGCGTGATTAAATAAAGCCGGCTCGGAGGAATGTGTGAGTGAGAGGGGAGGGGGATTGAGGCTTATGGCAGTACAGCTGAGTAGGTACAGGTGGTGGTGGTGGTGGTGGTAGGTGTTGTGGTGGTGGTGGTGGTGCTAGTTCTCGGTTTTAACGTTTTAATGATCAGTTCTATTTTGGGGTCATTTTGTTTTGTTATGTGAGATTATTTTGTGTGGATGCATATTTCTGTGGTCAAAAAAACTCTAGTAATAGTAGTAGTAGTAGTAGTAGTAGTAGTAGTAGTAGTAGTAGTAGTAGTAGTAGTAGTAGTAGTAGTAGTAGGTGGCTGAGTGGTTAGCGTGCCTGTCCCGAATTCGCCGCGTCGTCGATGGTGTGGGTTCGAGTCCCCCGCTACTACATGGAATTTTTCAGTCACCGCCGAGTGACCTAAGACTACCCACATGCTGTCCTGAAGACCACCTATCAACCCGGACTCTAGAGGAACTGTCCAAGGGAAATCAAGAATAAGCTCCGGTGGGCAGCATGAGCCAAGAATAGAAGGCGCCGCTATAAACACTTGCCTGCGCCACGACGGGCTCGGGCCGACCACCAGGCCCCCAAAAGAATGCCTACCGGTGCCATAGGCCAATATTTAAAAAAAATACTGCTATTACTACTATATAGCCGATGGTATTGAGGGTAAGATTCTACAGGTTTGAAGAGGAAGGAGGGAAAGTAAAGAGAGGAGAATAAGTTTTGGGGGGTAAGAGAAAAAAAGGGAGGTTTAAAGGGAAAAAAATGTGTAAGTGTGAAAAGAAAAGAAGGACTAAGACTGAAGAATGAAGGAGCAAGGCCAAGATGCGCCCCTTTTTCCACGCAGATGCACTCCCCCCTTACCCCTCCCTCCACCCACCTACCCACACACGCACAAGAAAATTCAAGCCACGGTCTCGGTAAAATTTCAACTGCACGAACGAGGAGGAAGAAAACTCACTGAGAGAATGACCACCTGGGGACGGGACGCAGTGAATGGAGAGGCAGGAGACAGAGTGTTCAGGTGTAAAGGCGCAGGACAGGTAATACTGGAGTCCTCGTCTTCCTGCTCCGACCCAAATGTGATATTGATTCTCTTGGGCACACGTAGTAAAAGAGAAAAAAGGATTATAATATACCCATTTACACTCTCCCTCTCTTTCTTTTTCTTTCTTTCTTTCCTCCTTTCCTTTTTTTTCTCTCCTTTTTTCTTTCCTTCGTTCTTTCCTTTTTTTCCTCCTTTACTTCTTTCCTTCTCTCCATATTTTCTTTCTCTCTCTCTCTCTCTCTCTCTCTCTCTCTCACCCCAAGATCACGCCACGAGCCAGTGATTACAAAAGCGTCATAATGTATGTATCCGGAGCCTCGGCAGCACGTAGCAATATTCACGGCGTCTATATTGCTTTGGGGACGAGAACTTAAATATTTCCGTTCACATTCACCTCCTACTGATGGCGCTGGTGCTGCTGTATCCTGCGGGGTATTAGAGTTAAACAATCAGTAGAGCGGGTCCGGAGAGTGAATGAATTATGTACACTACTCGACTTTGATATCCGGCCAAGGAGGAAGAACAAAACCCAAGAGTACTAACCGGAATATGATTACCTGGCGCACTGTTAACAAAACCGCGCCAGCCAACAGTCCCTCCAGCAGTCAGGGCGAGGCAGGGGAGTGAGTGAGGCAAAGGCTGTGCAATGCGCTGTAAAGATAACCGTTATCGGCCGCCCACCACCGACAGAGTTACCCCTGTCACGCCCCCACCCTCCACCCGCCGCCCACCGCCGCCTCCCACCCGCGACACCCTCCCGCCCATGTTCAATGTACACTTTATGCAGAGATAAGACCACCTTATCGCCACACACGCGGCTCACAGCGGGAACGAGTTGGCGGCACGTTGATTTTTTCCTCCCTGAGTCTGTATAGCGGAGGTGTTCCAATAGTCGGGTGTATGAACGCTTTTTATTCTTATCATCGGTATTGACTCTACTTTGGTACGCGACGGTTATAGTTTTTTTTACATTGGTGGTAGAAGTGAAAGCCGATTTTTATAGTGTTAGTTTTTCCCTCACCGGATGGAAATGGATGATTAATCTTTGAATAAACGAAGAAAAACTCTGTTGCACATTTTATGGCCCCATTCTTTTCATTTCACTAATTAGCGACACATTTTCTTACCAATTTACGGACTAATAAAAGAGAATATCGAAAAGTGTAAAAGGAGAAGCATTGTTGATTCATATTCTTTTTATCTTTTGCTTGAAATTGAAAAACGTGTTCGCTTTCGTTAATCCCAAAAAAACGAGTTAGCTCGCGCGTTTCCTGATTCCTAATTAACATTTTAATTCATGCACATCAAAAGACAGGAGCCCGTGTACACGTATTACGTCAGGCTTTGCACACACACACACACACACACACACACATACACACACACACACACACACGTCACATAGGGCCAGTCTTACAGTCCAACAATACAGGATGTTCGTAAGCTCCCTAACCAAACACAAAATACGACGAAATTCCTTGTAGTTCTAGTGTTTGTCGTTGATATAAAAAGGAGGGAATTTTCGAAAACCACACAGGAAATTTCTTTATTAGTATCTGGTTTTGAGTAGAAATAACGGATCATTGTGGTGGATATGGATTGGTTTGGGCGCTAACAACAATGACTATAATGGACTGTGGAACCGGCCTATAATCCCCATTGAGTAGCTACAAACGGAACTCGGCCAGACTTCAATTTCTAATAATCCCTTCCGCTAAAAAGACAATTTCATAATAATTTTCCTGGCAACACATCTGCACGACCGGCATCCAGGAATAACTTTAACAGCCCGGAACAGAAAACGAAAGGTAAATACAGACCGGCGGACGAGAAAGAACGCAAAAACCAAATGGCTTTCCTGAAACAATACAACAAAACTATGACGCCCGGGATGACACTTTTTCCCGCACCTGGTCACTCCGCCTCACCTGCCGCCCCCCCCCACCCCCACCCCCCGCCCCCCCACCGCGGGAAAAATGCTAGAAAGTTTTGGCGACTCGGTTCACGTGAGCAACTCCTCCTCCTCCTCCTCCTCCTCTTTCTCCTCCTCTTCCCTTTTTTCTTCCTCCTCATCCTCGACTTCATCCTCCTCCTTTTCCTCCTCCTCCTCCTCCTCCTCCTCCTCCTCCTCCTCTTCCTCTTCCTCCTCCTCCTCCTCCTCCTCCTCCTCCTCCTCCTCCTCCTCCTCCTCCTCCTCATCCTCCTCCTCCTCCTCCTCCTCCTCCTCTTCCTCCTCCTCCTCCTCTTCCTCCTCCTCCTCCTCCATCTCCTCTTCCTCCTCCTCACGAATCCCCCTTTAGGCTAAAACATTACGTGAGTTGAAATCAAACTCTTCCCTAAATAAATTAAGAAAGACTCAGATTTACAGAAACCTCTCTAACACTAGGCGAAGGTTAGCCCGGTGGATCTGGCTGAACCGGGGCTGACAGGCGCCTGAAATATCGGACGATTGGCCTTATTTCTCTCGCGTTTAGAGTTATGTAATCGCCTCCACTTGAAAACCACGCAGGCAATCACTTCTGCCTGGCTGGTGCTCGTATACAGCTCATGGAGGCGATAGTATAAAGTCCACACACGAGTTTCATAGCTTTTTAGATTTATATTATTTCTATATGCCTGTTGCCTTGTCTCTCTCTCTCTCTGTCTCTCTCTGTCTCTCTCTCTCTCTCTCTCTCCTCCAACGCCTGTAAACTGCAAAGGTACGTATATATTATTGCTCGAGCGCAGCCTTGAAAAACAAACTCAATTTCACGAGTGTGTAATTCCGAACTGCACGCTATCTGGAGGACTAAGAGGAGTAATATGAGGCCGGGGAGGGAGAAATGTCGGACAACCTGGTGTGCCTGAGAACGCCTGGCAGTAGTGAAGGTGTAAATTCATGCCTCACGGGTGTAGACATGCCGGGGAAGAAGAATGCATATAGTAACCCTGGGAAGGCAACAACTCAAGGTGCATGAAGAAGCCTTGAAAATCGAAAGCTGTCTCAATCTATTAAGTTTTTCCTCACACTATATTGATATGCACACCGACTTACATACACACAGACAGACGGACAGACACAGGCACAGACAGACCAACAGACCCCCCCACCCCACCCCACACACATACACAGAGCACCGTCCAGCCAGGTGTGTTCAGCAATCAGAGGGCGCCACATAACCTGTAATCCACGTGTTATTCAGCGCCGGGACGTCACAGGAAATCAATTCACTGTTTAAACTATTCTATCGCTTCACTTGCTCTGTTTAACTAATCAGTTGCTCCCATGCTCTACCTCTACCGGCGCTGGACTTGTTTCACGGTCCATCCCTCGTGTCTGTGAAGCTCTGGCGGAGTGCACATCCCTCGCCTTTCAAACAGCTGTAATCACCTTTTTCACTGAGTTCGTGTGATAATACAGGCGTCCGATTATAATGTAACCTATTGACTTCATTAGTTTGCTCATATGATTTTGTACAAACTAATTTTGCAGAGAACAACATTATTAAATTTGATAGTTATTGGAATTATGAACTCAACTGCCTGTAACACTTATCAGTTTAGTTGTGCCAAGGTAATTCTTGCCTGAATGAATGTATTTGATCATATAACTACATATCGGAATACTTCCTTCTATCTTAATTTGATACAAGTCTGAAAGGATTAAATTATGGTGTGTTGCTTACCAACATGACCAAAGAGCGAGACTTAAGCAAAAGCAGTAAAAGGAACGGCCAGGGAAGGAAACCAGCCAAAGAATCCCTTTAAAAATGTTAGATTCACGGATTAATCCTGCACGCTTTGAGGACGTGTTCATCCCTCGCTGCGGAAAATATGAACGCGGGTCAAAGCGAGGAAGAATAACGCCAAAGAGGATAAAGCAAAGTTCCGTTATTTTCCTGCGCGGGTGAATGAAGCAATACCACAGTGCTTAACTTTTGGCTTGCGGAGGAGAGAGGAAGGATGAAAAAAAAATGTAAAGTCTCTCTCTCTCTCTCGCTCGCGCGCCAAAGAAGATGGATGGGGCCAGTCAGCTTCGGCGGATTGCCTTCATGATAACACTGATGGTGAAAAGGAAAGACAGGGACGGAGGTGAGGGGGGAATGAAGGGGCGTCGAGGGAGTGACGGCATCCTGGTGACGTGATCGAAAGGCAAATGTAAATATTGAATGCCCCGATAGGAATCTTAGTGAAGGGTGATCAAAAAGCTGGGAAGGGAGATATGGACGACTGAAGGAGGAAGACGTTAAGGAATTGAAAGATAACAAAAAAGTCTTATGGATTAGTGTGTTGAATACAGCCATTTCGAAGATGTAAGTAAAGGAGGGGAAGATAAAGATATGGACGACTGAAGGAGGAAGACGTTAAGGAATTGATAGATAACATAAAAAGGTCTTAAGGATTAGTGTGATGAATACAGACATTTCGAAGATGTAAGCAGAAGAGGGGAAGATAAAGAGGGAAAAGATGAAATACCAAATGATGAAGTGGATACGGAATCATTTAATGAAGAAAAACCTTATTGATTATGGGATTAATTAGAGCCAGGGCGGAGGAGAGATAAGCTTAACGAGGGGACGTGATAACAGGAGCAGATTCTAAGCCCTTACAATGAATAGGAAGGTGATTATAAACAAACAAACAAATGAACTTTAAACAGGCAGAATCCAAACCCCTATAGAGGAGAAGGCAACAAGACGTGCTGAAAACAATACCGGAAAATCAACAATAATATAATGTACAAGGGATTTAGAACAGAACACAAACTAATTAGCAGGAAAATGATATAATGTAAACTTAGGTAATAATAATGACCGCAGGTGTGTGTGTGTGTGTGTGTGTGTGTGTGTGTGTGTGTGTGTGTGTGTGTGTGTGTGTGTGGTGCCATTGCCAAAACAGCACATTACGGCATCGATATGACCTTTAATGGCACACTTAGCGCAGTTTTATGGTATTTGGCACTCACTGGAGGACCAATACCGCCTCGGGTAATAATAATAATAATAATAATAATAATAATAATATTGAAACACATCGAACAAATCTGACTATGAGAAGACAAAACAGAAAAAGACAAAACAAAATACAAACGAGGAAGAGAAGCAGGAGGACTGAGGAGGAGGAAGAGAGGAGGGGAGGACGAGGAATATTAGGACGACAAGAATGAAAGGAAGAAGAGAAATCAAAGAAGAAAGTGAGACAGCTAACCTCCTAATCCTGTTCTTCCTTCCTTCCTTCCTTCCTTCCTTCCTCCTCCTCCTCCTTTCCTCCTTGGCCTATCGAGTAAGTGTGTCCCGATATCCAATGTGGCGCGAGACTTTATCGGAAAATGAGTCCCGGGTATTGTGCTTCCCGCTATCCTCGTGTTCCCCGTGATGGATACTCGCTTACGAGGCTGACGAGCAAATTACGTGTTGGGGGCAAGTCGTTCTGGAGGTGGAGGCGGGAGTTGTTTTCGCTTTTTATCTTGTCCTTGGATACGTTGGATACCAAAAGCGTCTAAGTGGAGCAGTGGTTTGCGAGTATAACTACGGATCTGCGGGCCTGGGCTGTCGACGCGCGACCAACCCAGCTGTCCATCCTTCCTTTTGGGATGGTCGATAAATAGGTACTTGGGGAAACCTGAGTAAGTTAAATTGTGGTGACCCGTACGGAGATGATCACCGCAGCAAGCTCAGCCAAAGCGTATTATTCATCCTTTAATGTACCTTCAATAATTATAACCGTATAAATGGAGATATCATTAGGAAGAAGAGGTAAATGAATTAATAGATATATATTCAACAAAACAACCATATCTATAAAACAGATACATAAATACTAATAAATTCCTATGATCCACCAATACGTTTTCTAGGAGAGGCGTTGAGAGACCAACTATCAGGCGCAGGTATGCTGACTCACAATTACCTGTATTTAATCTTGCACAAGTGGCTTCATTTGGGAGGTAACATCATATCGGCTTTTCATCGTGACGCATTGTTCCTGCGACACTCGAGGGGACGAGCAAACACGTTTCTTGCACACACACACAGTTGTCTTTATTGCTGCCAAGACAATATCGAGTTGCCCGGGGTTGTGAATATTGGAAACGCTACTTACTTGTATTTACGACTTTAGATGACTTTGATATTCCCCGGCCTGGAGCGTTGCCTTGTTTGTCTTGCAGCAACACACGCGAGAAAAACCTCACCTCAGTTATGTATTGCCGCCGCCGAGAGAATGCCTGAGTCGATTCATTTAATATTCGAAGCGTGCATTCCATTTACGATCCCGGTTGACTCTCCTGTATGTTACCCGCTTATATGGAGAGTGTTATTTATTCTAGTTTACATTATATTTCTCCCAGTATACATTTTTTTTATATATTTCCTCCTTTATATAAAGTTGTATACAATTTACATTATATTTTCCCAGTATATATAAGTTATCCAATATTCTTTCCCTTATATAAAACTGTCTATTCCAGTCACCTACAGAACAAAGAAATCTACCATTCCTTGTAAACGTTAGTCAGGTGTACAGTCGGCTAAAAGGTATCGAACACCCAAGAGTCGACTGAATAGAATTTGAGCGAAATCTGTGGACATGGTGTTGTGTTGGTTAGGTAGGTGGGTAGTGTAGCCCCCCCCAAAAAAAAATTCACAACACCATGCCTATAGATGACCCTCAAATTCTATGCAATCGACTCATGAGTGTTCGATACATTTTGCCGACTGTTCAGGAACGACAACAACGTCTCCTAACACTCTATTACCGTGTGTAGGAACCAAGTCCGAAACAACCACACTTAACCTCACACACAGGAACCAAAGCCGCCACTCCTACCATTTATATCCATGTGGGGTACAGGAGCCCTGCCGGCATACCTGACCTGTGACCACCGCCGCCAGCCACCACACCTGACACACACCTGCCATTGACGGGGTTCCCTGGAGCACGAGAGAGTCACTTCTGGACGGCTGCCTCACCTCTGCTTTGATCTCTCTCTCTCTCTCTCTCTCTCTCTCTCTCTCTCTCTCTCTTATTTTTACCTCTAACTCTGTCCTCTCTCTCTCTCTCTCTCTCTCTCTCTCTCTCTCTCTCTCTCTCTCTCTCTCTCTCTCTCTCTCTCTCTCTCTCTCTCTCTCTCTCTCTCTAACTGACTCTCTCTCTCTCTCTCTCTCTCTCTCTCTCTCTCTCTCTCTCTCTCTCTCTCTCTCTCTCTCTCTCTCTCTCTCTCTCTCTCTCTCTCTCTCTCTCTCTCTCTCTCTCTCTCTCTCTCTCTCTCCCCGTCACGTGCGGCTCCTGATCACCACGTGTCTCGCTTCTCGCCTTTCTCTCGCCTCTCGCCTTCACCTTTAGTGCCGCGGTCCGCCTCGGGCTCCTCGCGCTCAAGATGAAGAGTTCCTGAAACCCTCGGACTCGTAATAATCGTAGCGGGGGGATGGAAGTGGGTTTAGGCTTTTCATTTAGGCTTTTCATTCAGGCTTTTCATATAGGTTTTTCATTTAGGCTTTTCATTTAGGCTTTTCATTTATGCTTTTCGTTCTTACCTACTATTTCTTGAAGTCTTTGCATATTGAAATGATAATCGTGAAAGTAAATATATAAGTTCACATCTCTTCGGGCTTACTGTAAAAAAAAAAGTGTTTCATACTGCCTCACTAATCTTGAAACTATACTTTTAGATGGGTAATAAACTCCATCACTGAAGAGACTTATAATATTTTGAGTCACCTTTTCAATCACTACATCACAAAGGGAAAATAAAACGTATCACCAAAAATTTTACGTAAACAAAATAAATACGTTTTTCTGCACCGGTTACTTGATAAAATAGATGAACCGGTGCAGAAAAACGTATTTATTTTGTTAACGTAATTTTTTGGGTGACACACTTTATATTCCCTTTGTGATTTAGTAATTGAAAATGTGGCTCAAAATATTATAAGTCTCTTCAGTGTCTTATTGATTTTATTATCCATCTAAAAGTATAGTTTCAAGATTAGTGAGGCAGTATGACACTTTTTTTTACAGCAAAGGAGACAGTTCAAGGGCAAAAAAAAACGAAACAATAATGAAAAAAAGCCCGCTGTTCACTGCTCCTAAAAAGAGTCCATAGGAGTGGCCGAAAGATAGGTCAATTTCGGGATTAGAGGTGTCCTGATACACTGCTCGCATGTTTTCTTACAATATATACAAATGATCGTCAGAGGTAAGGATGGGGGAACAGCTTCAAAACGAACACCTTTACTTGGATCTATGATGGGTTAGGTATATTTTCATTCCCTTGTTCCTTTTAGATTGCACTATTCCACTCTATTATTCCATCACTGAGACGGTCATATATCGTCACCTTCGTAAACAAACCGCCTTAGTCATTATTTTCTACTTTACAGGAAATGCGAAAAGAACTGTCGTTATCTCATTTGGCTTAAGATTTTGGCAGAAACGAAAAGGCCAATTCTAGAACACTCAAACCCTGAATGACGAAGGCAACTATACAAAAATGGTAGTCGCATGTTAAAAAAATTGATGTAGAGAAAAATCTGGAAATCGCTGAAAAATGACTTAGGCGATTATTTTATGAGGGTGACGATATACTCCTTCAAACAAATACCTGTCCGTGGGGTCGTGAAGGAAAGAAGGACCCGTTCTACTTCAAGCTCCCTTTATTCACTATATTCAACTTATTATTCCTTCACTCAGACAGCTATATATGATCCCTCAAACAAATACCTCTCCGCGGGGTCGTGAAGGGAAGAAAGACTCGTTCTCCTTTGTCTTGGTGAACGAATAATGTGGAATATAGCAACGAATAAAAGAGAGAAGAAAGGAGAACGAGTCTTTCTTCCCTTCACGACCTATTTACGATCCCTCTTTTCGTTCTTATACTCCACTTTATCATTCCATTACCAAGACAGCAATATATAATCCCTCAAATAGATACCTTTCCGGGAGGCCGTGAAGGAAAAAAAGACACATATTATTTTTTTCTCAACTCCTTAACTCTAATCCTCGTTCACTAAGGAACCATATTTAATTCCTCAAACAAATACCTTTCCGAGGGGCCGTGAAGGAAAGAAAGAGCAGTTCGCCTTTCTGCTCCCTTTTTTCTTTGCTATATTCCGCGTCATCAGCAGCGAAGTGGAAAAGCACAGTGAAAGAGGGAAGGAAAAGGTAATACTGGCCCTCCTCGCCTCTCCTCGCCCCTCGCCTTGCCCTCCTCGCCCCTCGCCTCGCCGTCCCTTCCTCGCCCTCCCCTGCCCGCCAGCCTATTCCAGCACCAACGGCCGGGATCAGACAATATTGCCCTTTTGCATATTTCACATTTGTGTGGAAATTCTACCATCACAGCGAGGCAAATGCGACCTAACGGCTGACTTCCCAGTTTTCGTATATTATCATTCACGAATTCCGTTCATGTGCGCGTGTTCAAACTTATTTCTTCCGCTGTGCTGCTGTTACAAAGGCCCGCTTGCTACTTTTAAAGGGGAAAATAGAGATGTATTAATAGGCTATTGGAATCAGTTGAGTATAGGTACCATGTGAGAATATAAGTCCACTTGTTAGTAAACCATACACACACACACACACACACACACACACACACACACACATAGACACACAAACACAAACACCCCCCCCCCCCACACACACACACAAACACACAGAAACGCACATATAGACACAGACACAGACCTAAACCCACACACACACACACACACACACACACACACACACACACACACACACACACACACACACACACACAGGATCGGAAGCCATCTCCTGCACGCACATTTTTACTCGCCGCATTCCGGTAAGCGGGTTTGAACGAATATTTCGGAGTTTGATTCTTGTCATGAAAAAGAAAAAAAATAGTATCTCAAACTCCCAGTCGTTCTGCATACAAAATAGCTGAACCAAGAGCCGATATATATATATTTTTTTAGACGGTCGTTTTTTAAATGTTGAATTTTTTTTATATGCGAGAAGGTTTGCAGTTTTTCCTCTCGCTCTCTCACGTACACACCGATATACATGTTTTTCTTTTTCTCTTCCTCCGATTATTCCCACAGAGAGAGAGAGAGATAAAGGAAATTGCTTGCTCGTAAAATGACCGGAATTCCTTGTCAGAACGTACGGGAAAGAGTACAAAGAGTAACACAAGAAAATAGAAGAGAAAGGGGGAGAAGTAGAAACACACACACACACACACACACACACACTACTAGAATTCACTATTAAACTCACATAAAAGAACCAAAAGCGAAAATAACACAAGAAAATAACACAAAAGCTTCTTAAGGCTTATCTACTTCCTTATCTCACTTCTCGATAAGAGGCTAAAACAGGATAAGCCATTTCCCCCTCTTTTATCCCTTCCTCTTTAGCTCTTCCCTCTGGATTATGCCCGAGTTCCGTTTTCTTCCAAATTAGCGAGTCCGTGCGATTCCTTTCCATGCAGGGGAGACCCGTTTGTGGATGATTAGTTTCGGGGAACACAGAAAAAGACTTACTCATTCCCTTTCATGCGTAAGCCTCCACATGCTAGATTCTCATTCTCTCTGATCTCATTTTCTCTCTCTCTCTCTCTCTCTCTCTCTCTCTCTCTCTCTCTCTGCTTATCTATGTATCTGCTTTAACATTTTTCCTCCTCCCCTTTTCTTCCTTGTTCACTTTATCTTCTAACCCTCTTCACCTCCTCCCTCCATTCCCCCTCTTCTCCTATTCCGTCCTCTTCCTTGCCTTCCTTTTCTCCTCTTCCTTTTCTTACTCTTTCCCTCCTCTGTTCCTGCCCCTTACTATCATTGTTTCCTTCCTTCATTCGTCTTCTTATCTCTTCCTTTCCCTCTTCCAAACCTAATTTAAACCTATCTTCTTCCTTCCTCTCTTTTCCTTCTTTATCTTCTAACCCTCTTCTGTTCCTGCCCTTTACTATTACCGTTTCCTTCCTCCATTCGTCTTCTCATCTCTTCCTTTCCCTCCTCCAAACCTAATCTAAAACTATCTTCTTCCTTTCTCTCTTTTCCTTCTTCATCTTCCTTCGTTTATTTCTTTTCCTCCCAACCTACCTTTTATTTTCTACATTTTCTCTGCCTTCTACACCTCATGACCTCTTCTCCCTCCTCCGTTTTTCCTTCCCTACCTTCCTGCTATTTTCTTTTCCTTATCTAACTTTTACTCTCTCCCTCTTCCCTTCATTTTCCCACAATCTGACCCTTCCTGTCCTCCCTGTCTCTCCCTTTCTCCCTTTTTCATTTCCTATCTTCCCTTTATCTCTTCCTTTCCTTTGCTAGAAAGTACCCTCTTTTTTCTTCCCTTCCCCACCTGATGACCCTTTCTTTCTTTCCTTTATCTCCACCTCTCCCTCCTCCCTTCTTTTCCCCACTTTCTGACCCTTTTTTCCCTCCCTTTACCTCCCTCTCTCCCTTGCCTCTTCTCTTCCCCACCTCCTGATCGTTTCTTTCCTCCCTTTATCTCCCCCTCTCCCTCCTTCTTTCCCTTTCCTTCCCCACCTGACCCTTTCTTTCCTCTCTTCTCCCTTTCTCCCTTCTCCTTTCTTCTTCCTTCCTCTTATCTTCTCGTGGCCTTTGCAGCGTTTCTGTGCCCGTCACACGCCGCGCCGGGCCTGTATTGCATCATCGTGTTTTAACCCTTATCTGTGACGCTCAAAGGGGCGGTTATTAAGTGAAGGTTTCTGGCTCACTCGACTGTAAAAAACGCGTGAGGAAAGCCATTTCATTAAGGTATTTAGAGCCGCTTAAATTTGCTTATTAAATGCATCAAGCTTGACTAATCTGTATCCAGCTTTTCCTACCTAGTGTTCCTTTACTCCTTCCTCCTCTTCCCCTTCCCTTTCCCTTCCGTGTTCAGGGTTAATGATTTTGGATATCTGACCACCTGGAAAATACTTAACGGAATTTGATGCTTAATTTGTTTTTGTTTTTTAGTCGAGTTATCACGTAAAAGTCTTCTAAACTCTTTCCATTCCATCCTATCGTTCCTCATCTCAGGTTTTCACACTAATTATTGCTTCTTATTTCACATTTTTTTCAGTATTTTACTCTTCATATAGCTGCTTATTCTCACAACTCTTCCTTCTTTAACCCAAACTTGTCATCTCCTCTGAAAGGTCCTCTCATTTTTCATCTCTGCCAAAAACACATCTTACTTCACATTTTTTTTTCAGTCTTTTACATGTCATACTGCTGCTTATCCTCACGGCTATTCTTTTTTTTTTTACCCAAACTTGTCATCTTCTCTCAAAGGTTCTCTCATTTTCCATCTCTGCCAAAAAAATAGTCTTCTTATTTCACATTTTTTCAGTCTTTTACTCGTCATACTGCTGCTTATCCTCACGGCTATTCCTTTTTTTTTTTTTTACCCAAACTTGTCATCTTCTCTCAAAGGTCCTCTCATTTTTCATCTCTGCCAAAAACACGTCTTATTTCACATTTTTTTCAGTCTTTTACATGTCATACTGCTGCTTATCCTCACGGCTATTCCTTTTTTTTTTTTACCCAAACTTGTCATCTCCTCTCAAAAGGTCCTCTCATTTTCCATCTCTGCCAAAAACACATCTTATTTCACATTTTTTTCAGTCTTTTACATGTCATACTGCTGCTTATTCTCACGGCTATTCCTATATTTTACACAAACTTGTCATCTTCTCTCAAAAGGTCCTCTCATTTTCCATCTCTGCCAAAAACACATCTTATTTCACATTTTTTTCAATCTTTTACTCGTCATACTGCTGCTAATCCTCACGGCTATTCCTTTTTTTTTTTTTTACCCAAACTTGTCATCTTCTCTCAAAAGGTCCTCTCATTTTCCATCTCTGCCAAAAACACATCTTATTTCACATTTTTTTCAATCTTTTACTCGTCATACTGCTGCTAATCCTCACGGCTATTCCTTTTTTTTTTTTTTACCCAAACTTGTCATCTTCTCTCAAAGGTCCTCTCATTTTCCATCTCTGCCAAAAACACATCTTCTTATTTCACATTTTTTTCAGTCTTTTACTCGGCATACAGCTGCTTATTCTCACGGCTATTCCTTTTTTTTACACAAACTTGTCATCTTCTCTCAAAGGTCCTCTCATTTTCCATCTCTGCCAAAAACACGTCTTATTTCACATTTTTTTCAGTTCCTCACGGCTATTCCTTTTTTTTTTTTACCCAAACTTGTCATCTTCTCTCAAAAGGTCCTCTCATTTTCCATCTCTGCCAAAAACACATCATATTTCACATTTTTTTCAGTCTTTTACTCGGCATACTGCTGCTTATCCTCACGGCTATTCCTTTTTTTTTTTTTACCCAAACTTGTCATCTTCTCTCAAAAGGTCCTCTCATTTTCCATCTCTGCCAAAAACACATCTTATTTCACATTTTTTTCAGTCTTTTACTCTTCATACTGCTCCTTATTCACACAACTCTCCCTTCTTTTACCCAAACTTGTCATCTTCTCTCAAAAGTCTTTCATTTTCCATCTCTGCCAAAAACACTAACACACATTACTATTATTTCTACCAGTTTAGTCACCGCCATTCCTTTCAAGTCCAGTCTTACAAATCTCACCACCACCACCACCACCACCACTACCACCACCACCACCATCACAGTTTTCAGCGGCAGTTCAAAACATTAACACAATTTTTTATTTTTTGTTTCTGCAAGTTTAGTCACCTCCATTCCTTTCATATCCATCCGCACCACCATCACCACCTCCATCACCACCACCGTCACCACTAAGGCACAGTTTTCAGCAGTGGCAGAGTCCATTCGAAGGTCTCTCAGGAGGAGGAAGAGGAGGAGGAGGAGGAGGAGGACTCACACCAAACCGGGTTAAGGAATTTATTTGATTTGGAGCGCCACCCAGACCCGACCTTGCCCCTCGGGAAGCAGCGCCACTCTCTTCCTATTCTTCCGATTCCTCCTAGTTTTCTTTTTCCTCCTCCTCCTCCTCCTCCTCCTCCTCCTCCTCCTTCTCCTCCTCCTCTTTCTCTCCCAACTCCTCTTTCTCTTTCTCTTCCTTTTCTCCTCCTTTTATCCCTCCTATTCCTCTTCCAGCTCATTCTCTCCCTCTTTTTGTTCTTGTTCTTCTTCTTT
This sequence comes from Eriocheir sinensis, assembly GCF_024679095.1. Taxonomy (NCBI): domain Eukaryota; kingdom Metazoa; phylum Arthropoda; class Malacostraca; order Decapoda; family Varunidae; genus Eriocheir; species Eriocheir sinensis. Next base: position 22,828,628 of record NC_066513.1, on the reverse strand, counting down.
CAATTTCTCTTCCTCTTCCTCCTCCTATTCCTCCTCTTCCTCCTCCTCTTACTCTTCTTTCTTCTACCTATAGTCTGACCTGTGGCGCCATCTTCCTCATTTTCTTTCATCACAACTCCCCTTACTTCACCCACGTCCACTCAGCCCTAATCTGCCCCCCTTCCTTTCATCCCTAAGAACTCTTAGTACTGCCCCAACCCAAATATCAGCCCAACGCCCCGAGACACCCCAGGGATGTAAAAAAACAAACCGTGATGTTCCCCTGACCGTGCATTCTCCTGCCTCGCCTTACCTTGCCTTACCCCTCCCTTGCACTCTCCTCGCCTCGTCCTCGCCCTCTCCTCGCCTCGCCCTAGCCCTCTCCTCGCCTCGTCTTTGCCTTCTCCTCGCCTCGCCCTTGCCTCGCCTCGCCCTCCCATCACAAGTAAGAGAGTATAAAGTAACGGCGATGTGTTTTTTTTCCTCATTACAAATTGCATACGATAAAGGGATTTAACACGTAAGTCATTCATAGAAACACACAAACACACACACACACACACACACACACACACACACACACACACACACACACACACACACACACACACACACACACACACACACACAAAACCTTTTTTCTCCCTTCCTCAAATGGGAAACCAAAAGCTGACGGCAGCATTTAAACTTGTGGTCGGTCGCTCCCGCCCTGTCCCCAGCTCTGGGCGGTGTGGCGTGGCTGGGCGCTGGCCAAGAGGGTGGCGCGCGCTCGTCCGTCAGGTGATGTGGCTGCGGGTGGGTGGGAGGGAGTGGGGAGGGGGAAGGAGGAAGAGGAAAGGGGAGGGGTGTGGGTGCGGATAAAAGGTGTGTCCATAAAGTGTCTGTCTGGTGGGTCTGATCACATTGTAGCACGTCACACCTTTTCTCTAATTTGCTATTATAAAATTTTATTAACCTGGCTTTTTTTTTTATCTTACTACCGACGATTATGATGATGTTTTCGAATCTCATAACGTGTGTGTGTGTGTGTGTGTGTGTGTGTGTGTGTGTGTGTGTGTGTGTGTGTGTGTGTGTGTGTGTGTGTGTGTGCTCTAAAAAAATACGAGAAAAATGAAGGAACACTGCAAGGATTTTCGTCTTGAAGGTCGCTCTTCCTATCTCACTCGTTAACCTCATCCATGCCCCTCTGCTGCTTCCTCCTACTCCTCCTCCTCCTCCTCCTTTTCCAACCCCCTCCGATCACAGCCAGATGCCGCCCAAGGCAAGGATTCCGTCGACAGAGTATTTGTGATTTTAGCGGAATTTCTACTCGGAAAATTCAATAACAACCTGCAGCGTTTTTGCTCTGTGCGTCGCTTTGCCAAACGAGCAGGTGGCTGGATGGCTGGATGGCTGGCTGACTGGCTGGGTGGCTGACCGGGTGGCTGGGAGGGTGGGTACATGAATGGCTGGGTGAATGTATGAATATAGATGGATAGATGGGTGGTTGACTGGAAGGGTTAATGGATGGCATGGGTGGATAAATGGCTGCGTAAATGTATGGATATAGATGGATGGATGGGCGGATGGCTAGGTGGCTTACTGGCTGGAGGAATGGTTGGATGAATGTAAGGAGAAAGATGGAGGAATGGGTGGCTTGGTAAATGTATGGATGAATAGATGGATGGTTAGGGAGAGGAAGGGAGAGATAGATAGCTTCCCCGGAATGACAAGGATCAGTTTTGTATCGTGTTCCGGCGGGAGAAAATGTGGAATACTTGTCATATAAACGCTTGTTATTAATACCGCGCCGGGCCGTCATGCGCGGGGAAGGTTAGTGTGTTGGTAATGCCGTTATTGGACGAGATGTCAAGTCTTGATTGAAACGGTGCCAGGCAGGTAAAAAAAAAAAGTGCTATGTGATATATGTTTTTCCCTACGTTCGTTTAGAGTGGGCAGGGAGGGACGTGTGTATGTGTGTGTATTGGACGGACACACACACACACACACACACACACACACACACACACACAAACAAACACACCCACCCACACACACTGTAGGAGGCGGGAAAGAATGACTCGGATACGCAAGAACAATAATATCCACAACAAATTGCGATTGCCGTCACATAAAGTCTTTTTTCCACTTTCCTCGTGCATTATAGGCGCGTGTAAGTCGGTGAGGGATGAGGGAGAGGGCGATAAAAGTGAGTTACGTGCTCCGGAGCGTTAGTCACCCTTAGGCCCGTCTGGAGGTGTGTGGGGGGGGGGGGGGAGTGGGGGGGATTGCGAGTATGGTAGTTATGGAAAAGTGGCGGTGATGATGCAGGTGATTTTGATGAAGATGGTAAAGAGAGAAAAAAGGTGAAGTAAGTAGTGACGGTGGAGACAGAAGTGGAGGTGGTGCAGATGGATGTGGTGTAGATACGAGTGGTTGTGCAGGTGGAGGTGAAAATGGTGGTGGTGCTGGTGGTTAAGTTGGTTCTTGAGAAAGTAGTAGAAGTGATGTGACAAGCTGTGGTAATGCAGGTAGTGGTGGAAGTGATGGTGCAGGTGGTAATGGTGGAGGCGACGGTGAAGGTAATGAAGCCTGAGGAAGAGCCGGTGTAACAACTTGTGGGGGTGGTGTTGAAGGTGATGAAGGTGGATGTGGAGGTGTAATTTTATGTGTTGCAACAGTAAAAAGGATGATCTTTATCTTAGCAAAACTTGTGTGTGTATGTTTTCTTTATGTTTAAATTCTTTTTACTCACTGTCTTTGTTTAACGGCGCTATGAACGTGTCTTCCCACAGGTCTGCTCCTTCCGTTTGTTGCTCAGGACGTTTTAAAAATAGGATAGTCTTCATCTTTATAAATTTTGTGTGCTCTTCTTTATGTAGTTTTAACCTGTTTTTAACCTTTTAGTATTAGTCAGGTTATATCGTCTATAGCTCAGGACGCTTTACAATAAGTGACGTGTTTTTTTTTCAGATGAGCGTTGAGTGTGATGGGCTGGGGGTGGCGGCCTGCGGCGTGCGGTGGGCGTGGCGGCCCTGCGCGGGTGTGGGCGTGGGTGTGCCTGCTGGCGTGGGCTGGCTGCTGGGCGGCGCGGGCTGAGGGCTGCGGCATGGGCGAGCTACGGTGCCACGACGGGAGCTGCGTTTCCGCCGACCAGTACTGCGACGGCGAGGCGGACTGTGCGGGCAGCGAGGACGAGCCAGCGCACTGCACGCGTGAGTACTGCTGGCCTGGCCAGATTATATCTTTTGTTCTTTGTCTAAACGGCCCTGGAACGTGGGATGTTTCCTTAGTGGGAAGTGGAAGATAATAAATGGATCTAAGACACCTGATTTACCGCTCTCCCTAATATCATACAGGGACTACTGGCTTGTTCCGGATCTCCTAGTTCTTTCTGTGTCTATTTTGGGTGTTCAAAGGATGAGTCGGCAAACGTCACGTAAAATTATCTCGCCTCACGTTCTCTGCAGGACTATAAAGCTGCTAATGCGTGACCTGTGTTTTTCTGACTACTGGATCTGTTTTAGGTGTTTAATTCAAGGGTCTTGCTCTGTAACATTCCCTTCCCACTCTGTATGAGTTTAAGAAAATTAATCTACTACTACCCCTACCTCACCCTGTGGCTACTCCTGGCCTAGATGTGTGACGCTTAACGACATACTTAAACTCTTACTAAATACCGCCGCTGTTGTACTTTTACCAGGGTAACAATAAATATGGGTGGAGCAGTAGTAGTAGTAGTAGTAGTAGTAAACATAGCGGCAGTAGCAGTGACAAAAGCAAAAATTACGACAATACAAATGTAAAATCTGCAGTGAAAGTCTACGGTAAAAACCAGCAGATTTCATTACTTCCACGTTCTTCTCTTACCCCCATAAAGCAACACAGTACTATGGAAGGAAAATCATGTACCACTCCCAAAACAGAAGGGCCGTTGACAGGGAAGAGCAAAAAAATATCGCACATTTAATACACAGCGTCGTAACGTTATAACAGTGTCAGGGCGCGGCGGAGGGGAGGCGATACGAGTATTAATAATTGCAGGTTGTGGCTCATTTTATGCTGCTTTTTTTTAATCTTATAAAAAAATAAGTAGCAGACGGTAATAATAGTAAGCCGCTGCATTTTTAAACAAACTTCTTGCAAAATATATAACTGAAGAGTTATTTAGAGAGAGAGTGAGAGATTGAGATTGATTTAGAGAGTCAGATTGATTTTGAGAGAGAGAGAGAGAGAGAGAGAGAGAGAGAGAGAGAGAGAGAGAGAGAGAGAGAGAGAGAGAGAGAGAGAGAGAGAGAGAGAGAGAGAGAGAGAGAAACAAATAAAAATCACGAGATGACTGACAATAGAGGGTATAGTTTTAGCAGTTTAAACAAAGGATTAACTACTGATACCAACAATGGAAAGGTATAAGCAAGTAACTATTGAAATAACATATAACAACAAATACAGGTGCCAGTTTTTCCAGTTTAAAGCAAGATTATGTTCTTTTACCTTTAAGTGCTAGTTCAAATATTCCTCCCTCTTATGTATACCTGCACAGGGCTACGTCAGGTGAAAGGGAGGCAAAATAAAATGACTCAGAAGCAGCTCAAGAGGGAGAGAGCAGCGTGCGTCTGGCGGAGTCTGGAAACTGAGGCGTAGAATCATTATCCGCGAATTAAGTTCAGAAGGAAAAAGCGAGAGATTATAACTTAATCGCCATAGCCTTAATTTAATGACACTGGATCCTCCTCCTCGTCTTCATCATAAGCAAATTTCGCGCGGCGGTAATTTATGTCAAAGAATTTATCTGGCCGAGGAGAGGAACTTTTTCCCGCCGCGAGAAGGAAGGAAAAAGGAACGAGAAGAGGAACACGAAACGCTCCGACCAACTCAACAGTGTGATGAGAGAATTAAAACTTCGTCAACGGTGCCGGGATAACGTTAAGAAGCTTACAGTAGCGGCGAACACTTACTTCTTTCTTTTTGGCGAGCGAGAAAAGATTGAGATACGATTTTGTTTTAAGAAAGACTCACCATTTTCTTTCTTATCTCGATGTTTGCAGTAAAGTGGCATCTTGTTATTTGTATAGGAAAAGTGTTTATAGAGTTATTATTCACCAGATAGAAAGATAAATGAAGAGAAGAAAGAAGTGTGGAAAGATAGGAAGTAGAAAAAGCGTAGAAGGGAGGAAGAAAAGGATAGTGATGGAAAGGGTAGATAGGAAGATTACAGGAGAGAGATAAAGGAGGTAGAAGGAACGGAAAGAGATGGAAAGATGGAGGAAAGATAAGAGAAACATGAGGCAAAAAGGCAGGATGGGAAGAAGAGTAAGAATGAAGTGATGGACGGAGGGAGGGAGGTATGAAGGTGTGAGCGGCAGGTAATATACATAAAAAAGCCGGTTTGAATATTAAAGAAGCCGTGGATCACAACACCTGCCCAACGCAACGCAGCGCTCAAATATTAACAGCCGCTCCTCTGTAATATTCCGCTGGACAGGTGTCGGGCTGAATATTTTACGCTGAGGCTTAAATGGTGTTTTCTTTAATTCCTAAGTCTGTCAAAGCCGGTTATTAAGCTCTGTATACATGAGGAATGAAAGGAAAATTATCTCACTCAGCGCAAGAGGAGGATTATAAGATGAAAAAACAAGAGGAAAAATCTGATGCCTGAGCGTAAAAGATACAAACTTTCCCTCTTAATTCTTCAATCAGTCGACGCACAACCGAGATGAAAGTGTTTGACGAAGAAAAGAAAAATGTAATCACTTAACACAATGGCATTTTTTTTTTTCATTTTTACTATCTGTCCAGGCCCATGTGTCAACGTCGAACTGGAAAATATATATGCAATAAGAAATATGAGGAAAGATTACGCATTAAGCACAAAAGAGATCACAACATTTCTTTATCTACTGTCTGTTTAGGTCCATCCGTCGACGACCACCTGAAATATTTATATGCGAAAGGAAATAAAAAAGAAAGACTGTCTCACTTAGCAAACGATTTCAGTTTCCCTCCATGAAGAATTAAAAACTACAGAAAGAAAGAAAACAGAAGGGAAATGAGAAAATAAAATGGAAAATTTCTCACTAAACTCAAGGGAACTGACAAACTTTTCCTCTTTTAAATCCTTAATCTGTCGACGCCTAATAAGTGGATTTAAATGCAAAACGAAATGAATGGAATATTATCTCCTTCACCCGAGAGAATAGGTACACAGAAAAACGTATTAAAACCAAGATTACGAAGGCGTGGAGCAGTGTGTTTTGCCTCAGGTGGGTAATTAGCATAACCCAGGTACGGGGAAAGCCAGGTAAGCGAGGAGCCAGGTAAGGGTAAGATAGGTGAGGGGAAGCCAGGTGAAAGAATGGCTATACAGAAGATTAACATTCCCCGCATAACTCCTCTAATTCAGAGCGGTAAAAAACTGTAAACTTAATCTTAATGCAAGTCTCACATTTTCTCATCTGCATTTCCATGGAAACTTTCTTTCTCTGTAATATACTCAGTTTAACAGACGAGAGGAGAGGCGGTGAGCGAAGGGAGGACTGAAAGAAGGAAGACTTAGAGGGAATGGATGGAGAAGGAGGGGATAAATTAGACTGTGGGAACTTGCGGTGCGATGCAAGCGTTGGACGAGATGGGAGGAGGAAAAGGAGTGAGGAGGAGGAAAGAGTGAAGGATACAGAAAAGAGGTGTAGACTCATGTCGGAGGAGAGAAGAGAAAGAAGAGGATGGAATAAGAAGAGAAAGAGAGGTAGCAGAAAGTAGTGAAGGTGGGAAATTGAATGTGAAGTGAAAACGAGATAAGAGGAGAATAGATAGGATAAAGAAGTGGGGGGAAAAGGAGAAAGAGAAGGAAGAGAGGGATGAGAGTTGGAAGACTGTGTTCGGGAGACTTACATAAGATAGAAGACAGAGAAGAAGGAAAAGCTAGAAGAGGAGTAAGAAGGAGAGGTAAGGGGTGGAAGATAGGAAATAAATGAGCGAAGGAAATAAGAAAGGGGGGGAAGAAAAGAGGGAATGAAGGAGAAGAAAGGTGAGAGATGGACGAAAGGAAAGTGGAGGAGTTGAGATGAAGGAAAGAGGAAAAGAAAGGCGAGGTGGAGGAGAGTCGGAGAGGGAGGGGAGGGAGAAGGACTTGCCTGGTTATCATAAGTTCGCACAGCTCCGAAAACTAATTATGTAACTTGAACAAACTTCCTCAAAAACAATCAGAGCGTGTTGAGGCTTCAGTAATGGACAGCAGCAGACTTGTTATTTGTAGCCTTTCCGAACTATATTCTTCGAGTTTAATGCGAGTTAGTGTTACCTGTATTATTAAGGCCTACTTTTAACGGATACTTATGCATTCCTTAAAACACCATCACCATTATATTTACCCCCCACCCCCCCCACTACCACCACTACCACCATCATCACCACCACCACCAACAATAACAATAACAGTAACAACACAACCAATAACAACAACGCAACCACCGCCACCAATAAAACCACCAACACCATCGCCAACACCAACAGCAGCAACATCGCCACCACCATTATCACCACCACCACCACCACCACCACCACCACGATCATTTATAAAACTCAGTAATCTTGTTCTTCTCGCGCTGCAAGCAAGGAGTCGGCACCACTGCTTCCTGGGATCAATTTTCGTCCAGTGTTTTCCGTCCCTTCATACAAGAGAACGGTACTTAAAAAAAATATATACAGTGTTCTATTTTACAATACCCGCTGCTTCTCCGATCATTTCTTCTGCTTACTTTACTTAAATAACAGTGCTTAACTTTTCTTTCCATCCAGCATGTCCGTTATGTTAAGTTACTTTAATTCTTTCCCATTCTTATTTCCATGCTTACCACAGTCCAAGGCAAGTACACCTGCTCGCCCATCTACTACTGCCTGCTCCACTGCTTTCATTTACTACTTTATCGGCTTCTGCTTCCTTCCTTAGTGTCTGCGGCAAGTACATCTGACCTCGCACTCCCTATATTGGCTCCTCCAACGCTTTCTTGTACCTCTCCGTCATCACCACTAATTAACTTTTGCACGCTACTTTTCCTCAATACAGTATTTCCCTTCCTTTCACTCTTTTCCCGAGCCACCCGTCTTTACTATGGCTTCGCTGGGATCTTTTAATGAAGTCTTAACCCTATTAACATGTTTTCCTGGTCTCCTGTTTTTCTCTCTCCCCAGGTCCTCAGAGCATCTATAAAATATTAGTCTCCCAATCAGATATTTCTAAGGCCTCATATTTCTTTTCGTCCTGCCCTCCGCCCTTACGGCTATACCTTCCCATTCCTCAACCACCTCCTCAGTCCCTCCGTTCCCTCATTATCAAAACCTTCTCTCCTCTCCTTCTCTCCTCCCCTCCATCCCTTCCTTCCGTTCCCTCCTCGCGCCCTTTGTTGAAGCCCTCCCCTCCCCCACCCCCTTTGTCCCCACCACCTGTGTCGCGTCTCATTACTCACCTTATTAACGTCACCTTCCCGCCTCCAACCCGACACCCAACACCGTAAAAAGGCCTAAGTGAGTGACCTTGCTTCTCCTCGCTTGCCCTCAGGTTCTCCCCTTCACTCAGTTCACATACCCTCGAAAAGCCCGGAATACTGAGCTTTAGCCTACGGTAAATTCATCAGCATTACCTAACATTACCTTCCGTCTTCATTACTCCTCCAGCCAGATTTTCCTTTCCCTTTTAAACCCACGACAAAAGCCTCCATACAATTACAGCCGTGAATACCGAGCCCTAACCTACATTAGATTCATTAGCATCCCTTTACCGTCTTTAATACTCCTCAAGTCACCCTTTCCTTTTCCTCCAGCCAGCCTCTCCTTTCCTCTCCTACCTCTACATACCTTCCGTGCACTTAAAACCTTGAATACTGACCTGGAAACTCCATAAACACACACAATAGGCCTTTCCCTACCCGCGTCCTGGGCTGTAGAGGGAATTATGTACTCAGGACCCGTATACGTAGCTCTCCCGTTCGCCTGAGTGACTAATTACTTGCCCGCATCAGCCCAGGAGGAGGAAAGGGTGGCGGCGAAGTGGTGGCGGAAAGGTTAGGGTGAGGAAGCGGTATAGTAGTGGTTGTTGATGATGGTGACGGAAGTAATGAGATAGTGGTTGGTGGTATTGAGAGTAGGCTACTGATAGGTGATGGAGTTCAGGGGAGTAAAGTAGTGGTTAGTGGTGATGAGAGAAGTGATAGGTGGTGGTGTTATACTGAGGGAGTAATTATGTGGATAGTGGTGTTGTCGGTAGCGAGATGAGTGGTATGGGTGGTGTTTCTGTGAGGGAAATGTGATTGATATAGTGGTGGTGGTGGTGGTGGTGGTGAGAAAAGCTGTAGGTAATGGTGGTTGTTGTGGTGGATGAGGTTTGTGTGAGAGTGAAAGAATCGAGTATTAGTGAAAGATTATTTACTAGTGTAGTAATAAAGGGTGAACGAAAGGCTGAAATGAAAGTAATACAGTAGGTGAAGTGTGGTGAGATGAGGTGACATGATGGGAGATTTGTGAGAAAACAGAGTAAGGTGAAGGTCGGTGAAAGAATGAGGTGAGGTAGGTGAAAAAGTGAAGTGAGGTGAGATAGGCGGAAGAATGAAGTGAGCTGAAGTGCATGAAAGACTGAAGTGAGGTAAGATAAGTGAAAGAACGAAATCAGGTGAGGTAGGTAAGAAATTTAAGTAATGTCTGGTAGGTAAAAGAGTTAAGTGAGGTGAGGTAAAGTGAATAAGTGAGGAGAGGTGAGGTAGGTGAAAGAATGAGATAAGATGAGGTAAAACAGAGAATAAAATGGGGAGTGGTAGAGGAAATAATGAGGTGAGTTGACGCAGGTGAAATAATGAGGTCAGGTGAGATGGGGTTGGCGAAAAATATATTGCAATGCGTCTGTATACGTGTGTTGCAAGGTGAGGTGTTGCAGTATGTAATATGCGAGTGATGATAAGCGGTTTTTCAGCTGGATAAAACTATGGCATTCTTCTATATAAAAATTAATCTCTGCCACTATATATGAAACATTGGTATCAGTTGTACTGCAAAAAACACCGAAAGGAAAATTCACACACACACACACACACACACACACACACACACACACACACACACACACACACACACACACACACACACACACTGCAATGGATTAAACCTATTTTTCTCACCACTGAGCATAAAAAAAAGGAATAAAAGAATGGGGAAAAAAGCAAAGCGTTTCACACATTATAACCCAACACGGTATGTCACCTGCCTGCAACAGAACCTCAGGTGGGGAGAGAAGGGAGATGAAGGGGCGTGGAGGGAGAGTGATGGGAGGGAGGAGAAGGGGAGAGAAGGGAAGAGGAAGCGGGGACGTGAGAGGAGAGGGTAAGGGAGGTAGGGTGGGAAAGTGGAGAAGGGGAGAGAGTAGCTGGAACATATAGAGGAAGGACGGAGGGAATATGAAGTGTGAAGGAAGTGAGGGGAAAAGGGAGACAAATAAAATGGAAGATGGACTGGATCGTAAAGTGGAAACGTAAAGGAAACATGCGGGGTGGAAAAAAAATGAGGAGCAAGAAGGAAGTGGAAAGGTAAAGGAAACATATAGGGAGAAAAAACTATGAGAAACAAGGAGGAAGTAAAGGTAAGTAGGTAGGGAAAAAAATGAGAGGAGTTAGTATGCCAGGAACAGGTAGAGAGAGGGAAGGGAAGTGTGATGGGACGGGGAGGCGGCGGGCAAGGGGAGGCTGTCATCACGCTCTTGACAAGCCATGAAAACAATATTGCAACACATTAACACCTTCCCCACGTCCAAAACATGTTCAACAGTCGTGTATCAAAACAAAGCACGTTGTCGACGCTCCAGAGATAATAATATTTACTTTTTCACGAACCAAAATGCTGCACATGAACACTAAATAGACAAGTCGGTACTCACTCATAAAGGTGACGTCTGTTCCTCGCTGCGACGGCCTTGTACTGGAAGAAAAGGGAAATACATATGAACGAAAAAATATACATAACTGACAGAAATAGAAACGACTGAGACCAAATATAACTGCCAGAAGTAATTTTTAAACGGTGCTTTAAAGACTAACAAATAAATCATGAATGCCTCTGAAACACAAGTATATATATATTAGTGATTTATTATTTAGTTGAGTTCGTGATGTGATAATACACTTTGGCAGTCATTGAATAAATACACGTGAATGGTATCGAAAAAAAATATATTATTCTATCGAGTTATCATATCAGGTAATGACGTGAATGGTTAATTTGCTATCACCCACACACACACACACACACACACACACACACACACGCACACCCGTACCCACCAACACAAACACCCGTACCCCCGCACCCACACAAAAAAGTAATAAATCCATCTATACAATACATCACATCCACCTTCCCTCTTCATCCAAGTTGGGTTTGCCGAGTCATATCCTTTCTCCATCCCATCCATCCCTCCTCCCCTTCTTTGCTTACTACTTTTCATTCCTATCTTTTCCCTTCTCTCGCTTCCTCTCTCGTCCTTCCCTTGCCCTTCCGTTCTTTGCCTTTCCTCGCCTCTTTCCTCCCTTCCGTTCTTCCTCCCTTCGCCCTAAGGCTTGCCAAGTTATATCCTTCCTCCCGCTCATCCATCCCTCCTTCCCTTCCGTCCTTACTACTCTCCTTTGCTTTCCTATCTTTTCCTTTCTTCGCTTCTTTCCCTGTCCTTCCCTTGTCTGTCCTCTCTTTCCCTGCCATTCTCGCATGTTTCCTCACTCCCTTTCTTCCCTCAGATCCTTTTTCCATCCCATTCATTACCCCTTTCCTCCTTTCTTAACACTTTCCTTTGCATTCCTACCCTTTCCCCTCCGTCGCTTCCTCTCCCGTCCTCTTCCTAGCCCTACCGTGTTTTCCCTTCCAATCCTTCTCTTCCTTCGCTTCTTCTCCTGTCCTCTTCCTAGCCCTACCGTTTTCTCCCTTCCAGTCCATCTCCCCTGCTTCCCTTCCTTCCTTCCTTCCATACTACTTTCCTGTTCTTTCCTATCGTTTCCCTTCTCCGGCTTCCTCTCCAGTCCTTTCCTTGCCCTTCCGTTCTTTCCCTGTCCTCCTCGCGCTCATTCCTTCCTCCCTCCCGCTCTTCCTCCCTACGCCCTCCGCCCTTTTCAAGCACTACGCCGCGTATTTGCTTTGCTCGTGAGTCACGCGTCGTGTCTCGGGCGGCGCCACACACTCCTTACGTGCCCTGTTTAACCTTCTGATTTATCTCCGACCCAAACTCAGGCGCCGTCCTCGACTCTTTTGCCCGAGTGTGTGAGCGCCGCCGAACTCGCAAAGATAGACAGATAGATAGATAGAGATAGATAGACAGAGAGATGGATATAGAGAGACAAAGCGAAAGAGGCAGATACAAAATTAATATAAAGATAGATAGATAGATAGATGGGAAGATAGACTGATAAATAGATAGATATAAATAGACATTGTGGGCTGAAGATAGATAGATAGAGAGAGAGAGAGAGAGAGAGAGAGAGAGAGAGAGAGAGAGAGAGAGAGAGAGAGAGAGAGAGAGAGAGAGAGAGAGAGAGAGAGAGAAATGAGGAAGGAGAATCTTTATAACGATGTTTAACTTTCATTATTAAGGAGTTATCTAAAAACGGGCAGCCTTCAACACTACGTTTCCTCTTTTGATCCCGTTAATGAGGATGGATGGGACGAGCTCGGATTTTTGAGACATTCTAAAGACATTCCTCAGACATTTTTAAAAACATTCCACTCACACGATCTTCACAACTCAGCCGACACGACCTAAACTCATCCAAACACACTTTCACACATTTTTTTTTTTTTTACATCAGAGGACACGGCTCAAGGGTAACAAAAAGAGTACAAAAAAAAAACGCTACTCGCCGCTCCTATAAAAGTAAAGAGTAGCCAAAAGAGAGGTCAATTTCGAGTGGAGAGGTGTCTTGATATCATCCTCTCCCCTCCGAACGACCACCCCTTACCTGTAGCCCCTTACCTGCTCCCTTACCTACCTGGATATCCATAGTGACCAAATGAAAGAACTGGCCACTTGCTATAGGGTGTTAATGAAGAGAAAACAAACACTAAATAAGAAGAGCAGCCTACACTGATACCAATACAATAATCTTCCTTCGTCTTTATTTCCTCCTGCCTACGACTTGAACTTTTTCGAGGGGAGGGTATCGAGACACCTTTCCATCCGAAATTGACCTCTCTTTTGGCCATTCTTCTAATTTTTTTTTTATAGGGGCAGTGATTAGCGGGCTTTTTTCTCTTTTTTTTTTTTGCCCTTGAGCTGCTTCCTTAACTGTAGAAAAAAAACTTCCACACATCACACACCATCCCTTCCTCTGATACCAATACTAAACCTAAACTGATACCAACACATGAACCTAAACTTATCCAAACACAAAACTTTAACACATCTAATATCATCCCTTCCTCTGATACCAATACTAAACCTAAACTGATACCAACACATGAACCTAAACTTATCCAAACACAAAACTTTAACACATTTAATATCATCCCTTCCACTGATACCGATACAAAGAACAGGATCGCCACTTTTCTTTTTTTTTTACAACAAAGGAGACAGCTCAAGGGCACAAAAAAAGGAAATAATAATATGAAAAAGCCCGCTACTCGCTGCTCCTAAAAAGAATCAAAAGAGGTGGCCGAAAGAGGGGTCAATTTCGGGAGGAGAGGTGTCCTGATACCCTCCTCTTGAAAGAGTTTAAGTCGTAGGCAGGAGGAAATACAGATGAAGGAAGATTGTTCCAGAGTTTACCAGCGTAAGGGATGAAAGAGTGAAGATGCTGGTTAACTCGTGCGTAAGGGATTTGGATAGTATAGGGATGAGCATGAGTAGAAAGTCGCGTGCAGCGGGGCCGCGAGAGGGGAGGAGGCGTGGAGTTAGCAAGTTCAGAAGAGCAGTCAGCGTGAAAATAACGATAGAAGATAGAAAGAGAGGCAACATAACGCGGAAATTAAGAGGTAGAAGACTACCAGTAAGAAGAGGAGAGCTGATGAGATGAAGAGCCTTAGACTCCACTCACTCCACTCTGTCCAAGAGAGCTGTGTGAGTGGAGCCCCCCCCACACGTGAGAGGCATACTCCATACGAAGCTTCACTAAACAGAACGCTTCACTGTTACACTGGGTACAAGAGAGGATGAGGGCGGGGAAGGGAAGGCGAGGAAGAGGCAGGAGGGAAGTGAATGCAGCTCGTGTATTTTTCCATTAGTGTGGGATCTTAGGAGGAGGCTTAAAGAGACTCAGCACAGGGCGGCCGAGCAACTGGGGAAGAGCAGCCACAAGCACCACACCTGCCCTGACGCCCACCTTACCTGTCGCCCCTTACCTGTCCCTCTTACCTACCTGCATACCTATAGTGACTTAATCAGCGTACTTGCCACTTATTATAGGATGTTAAATAAGAGACAACAAACACTGGGAAAGAAGAACAAGAGCAGAAACAAGAACAAGAACACGTAGAGTAGAGAGACAGGTAAGGTGAAAAGACCATCACATACACACACACACACACGTACACACAGGTAAGGCAGAGTCACCTGGACACTACCGCCTCACCTGTGCACCGTGGCGGCAGGCAGGCAGGTGTGTCAAGGAAGCCAGATCAGTAAATAAAGCAGACGGTCTCCTTTAAGCCCAACATTTGTCCGCTCCCGTGAAAACCCCCAGGTCTCTCTCTCTCTCTCTCTCTCTCTCTCTCTCTCTCTCTCTCTCTCTCTCTCTCTCTCTCTCTCTCTCTCTCTCTCTCTCTCTCTCTCTCTCTCTCTCTCTCTCTCTCTCTCTCTCTCTCTCTCTCTCTCTTCTTTTTCTTTATTCTTTCTGGGGTTTTTTTCTTTTTTCTTTCTTTCACTTTTTTCTCTCTCGTCCTTTCTCTCTCTCTCTCTCTCTCTCTCTCTCTCTCTCTCTCTCTCTCTCTCTCTCTCTGTGTGTCTGTCTGTCTGTCTGTCTGTCTCTCTCTCTCTCTGTCTGTCTGTCTGTCTCTCTCTCTCTCTCTCTCTCTCTCTCTCTCTCAGTAAGGTAGGAGCAGCTCGTTAAATATTGTATTATCCACTACGGTAGCACAAGACAAAGCTCTGGGTTAGGTAATCTCATTTGAAATTCCATTGTGTGTATCTACGTTGAGAGGAGTTCATTAAATATTTATGGGCAGCACGCATAGGGCTGAGACCAGAAGGCTTTTGTTACGGGGTCTATGGTATAAGATTTCCCCCAATCATATACGAGACGCTAAGAGGCAGATGTAATTTTTTTCTACCTTAGTCTGTCTTTGTTTCCTTGTGTTCTACTTTCAAACGTATAGAGAACAGTTGTATTTATCGTCTCTCTGTGGCTTGTGTTGAACGTCTCCACAGTTTCCCTTCTTGAGTGTGTGACAGGAAACCATTATCAGGTAAAAAATTGGGTCTGATAATCCCCTTCCGAGACAGGGAAAAATAATTATCTTTTATATTGGTGACAAGGGGAGACCGAGAGAGAGAGAGAGAGAGAGAGAGAGAGAGAGAGAGAGAGAGAGAGAGAGAGAGAGAGTACAATATAAAAGGTAAAGTAGGAAAGAGAGAAAGAAAGAAAGAAAGAAAGAAAGAAAGAAAGAACGAAAAAGAAAGAAAAAAGAAAAAGAAAGAAAAAGGAAAAAGAAAAGAAAGGAAAGGAGAGAGAGAGAGAGAGAGAGAGAGAGAGAGAGAGAGAGAGAGAGAGAGAGAGAGAGAGAATGCTTGGGAATTGTTACTCGTGAGCCCTCTAATAAGATACAATGAAAAGGAAATACTGGAACCCATCAATAAAAGATAACATTGAAGGAGAACGAAAATATATAAAATTGTGAAATGACCCTAAAAGATATTCAGAAAAAAATATTTGAATGTTGTGGAAGTAGATTCAAGTTCACGGGAAACTGAATAGTCGCGGCGCAGAAAGTGAAAATTTCGTTAAAAATGCGTAAATTTCAGGGAACGAGTAAACTTTCCGTGAAACACTCGAGTCCACGGAAAGTAAAGTTCAGGCGAAGGGTTAAAAACAATAAAATTCAACTAAAAATAAAAGTTTGCACGGAAAGGTGGAGTCAACAAGAAAAAAGAAAAAAAACAGGAAAAATAAACGTGGGAAACGAAGCACGAAAACAGAACAACAAAATCCGCACACAGCAAGTTAGGCGGAAACACACACACACACACACACACACACACACACACACACACACACACACACACATACAGATACATACACTAATAACACAGGAAGGAAACACAACAATGAAATATTTCCCTTCCTGACTCTCTCTCTCTCTCTCTCTCTCTTAGGTCTGCACTCAATACTCTCCTCACACACACACACACACACACACACACACACACACACACACACACACACACACACACACACACACACACACACACACACACACACAACCAAGCTTCTCAACCAGCCCAGACACAGACACATCCTCCCACCCGCAGTGAACCGCCCTCAGCAATCAGTGCGACACCACAACATTATTGCCCCGATACGGGCACGGACTGACCGCTATAAGAACAGCGCAGTGCCCGTGATGGTCAAATATATCAACAATGCAAACTAAGAGCAGCACAATTTGTATGTTTTGTAAATATTTTTCATTAGGACTTATTGTTGTTGTTATGATTATTATTATTATTATTATTATGATTACTATTATTATTATCATTATTATTATCGTGATTATTATTATTATCTTTACTATGATTATTGCTATTATTGTTATTTCTATTTTCCTTTTTATTTTCGATCATACTACTTTGTTCATTTGTCTCATTCATTTCATTTCATCTTCCATTGATGTATATTTTCAGCTCTAGGGCTGCCTGGTACTTCATGAAATAAACCGTTTATTATTATTATTATTTATTATTACACACACACACACACACACACACACACACACACAAAGGGACCCTATAACCCTCCATCCTCTCCCCTTTCTCTCTCTCTCTCACTCCCTTCCCATCGTTCACTCACACACATGCACCTTATAACTCTCTCTCTCTCTCTCTCTCTCTCTCTCCTTAAGATTCCCCTTCTTCGGCACTCCACTTCCCGAGGACCGAAAGCGTTCAACGAGCCGAAGAAGCGTGCAGACAAGTAAATAATGGCTTCTTGCCTTCAACACCAGCCACGCCACACTTCCACCGACCTAACAAGTGGCTGTTCTTTTATGACTCTCTCTCTCTCTCTCTCTCTCTCTCTCTCTCTCTCATCCCATTTTCCTCCATCCTCAATGATGTTTATCGTGTTTTGTTCTTTCTTCGCTTTGTTTGTTTGCTTCTTTCGTTCTCTTTAACTACGTCATCGTTTTCCTTATGGTTATTCTCTCTCTCTCTCTCTCTCTCTCTCTCTTCATTTTGCTGACGTCGTGATGTGGAAAGTTTAGCCAGCTGGAGCGTGGAGTGTGTGTGTGTGTGTGTGTGTGTGTGTGTGTGTGTAAACATATTATAACCAACATCCTGTGTGTGGGGGTTTAGATTACAGACACGTGGCTTAACTGAGACATTAACTAAAAGGGGAGGGAGCAAGTGGCCGTGTGGCGGGACAAGGCGAGTGTTTGGTGCGTGTGGGCGGAGAGGAACCTTTATTAGTACTGCCTCGAGTGTTGTGGCCGCTGGGAACGTGTCTACAGAGCCGTCCAGTGTACTTGAGTGTGTGTATGTGTGAGGAAAGGGGAAAGATATGAGTGTGTGAGTGGATGATTATTTCTTTTTGGTTTAATTATTTTTTGTTGTTATTATCAGGTGTGTGTGTGTGTGTGTGTGTGTGAGAGAGAGAGAGAGAGAGAGAGAGAGAGAGAGAGAGAGAGAGAGAGAGAGAGAGAGAGAGAGAGAGAGAGAGAGAGAGAGAGAGAGAGAGAGAGAGAGAGAGAGAGAGAGAGAGAGAGAGAGAGAATAAGAGAAGATACATTGAAAGAAGAGAAAGAAAAGAGAAGATAAGTTGAAAGAAAAGAAAATAATGAAAAGATAAATTAAGAAAAGAGAAAGTAAAGCAGAGAGAGAGAGAGAGAGAGAGAGAGAGAGAGAGAGAGAGAGAGAGAGAGAGAGAGAGAGAGAGAGAGAGAGAGAGAGAGAGAGAGAGAGAGAGAGAGAGAGAGAGAGAGAGAGAGAGAGAGAGAGAGAGAGAGAGAGAGAGAGAGAGAGAGAGAGAGAGAGAGAGAGAGTCAAGGGGTGCATAGGGCGTGAGTGAAATGAGAATTAAGGCCAAGGAACTATAAACCAAAGACAAACAAACACACACACACACACACACACACACACACACACACACACACACACACACACACACACACACACACACACACACTCACACACACACACGAATACGAGACCATAAATGAGTGAGTAATTGAGTGAGAAATGGAGTCAGGAAGGGCAGAGGTGGAGGAAAGGTATAGCGGAAACGGAGGGGAAGGAGGAAGAGAGGGAGGAGAAAACATTTAACTCAAAGGAACATTATTTAGACTCTCCCTTTTTGACCTCTGACAAATATGTATACACAGCCATTAGCTCGAGGGGCGGAGAGAAGGAGGGAGTGAGCGAGTGACGCGCGAGGAGGGGAGAGCAGTGGAAAGAGGAAAACATTGCATCAAGACCAACATTGCACCCTTTCTCCTTCTCTAACGACTGACAGGCATGTACAGACCCATACCCTTATTGACTGACAAGCCGACTGACGGACAAACTAACGACTGGCTAATTGCGCGGGTGGATGAGCCAGTTGCTGAGTAAATAAATAAGTGAATGAAAGAATGAAGGACGAAGTGAGTATAATGAAAGTATGACAAAGAAATGAATGGCTGAATGAGAAAATGTCCAGAATATGACTGACTGGCTAACTGACTGACTGACTGATTGAATGAATGAATGAGTACATGAGTTACTTAAAGAATGACTGATGAATAGCTAAATGAGTAAATGTCCCAAATATATGACAAGCTAAATGAACAAGTGAATGACGCATGCAAACAAGGGGAAGAAGACAGGGTAGGAAAAGGGACAGCGAAGTGATGGGAAGGGAAATGGTGTGACAGGGGAGGAAAGGGGGCAAGTGAGAGGTCCTTTCCTTTCTATTCCTTTCCTTCCCTTTCCTTTTCCCTCCTCTGTTTGTGGCAGGATTATTATGTTAGTGAGCATGAAATGAGACGTTCACACCGCTAACCCATTATCTCTCTCTCTCTCTCTCTCTCTCTCATTGTTTCTTTCTTTCCTAGTTCCTCCGTTCTCTCTTTCATTCTTTTCTTTTTTTCATTCATTCTCTCTCTCTCTCTCTCTCTCTCTCTCTCTCTCTCTCTCTCTCTCTCAAGGAATTAATTCAGCGTGTCTGCTCAAGCCTTTCATCCTGGCCTCTCTCCGCGCCGTGACTTAATTATCATGAGTTTATTGCCGAGGTTCATTCATTTATATTTATTAGGCCCGGTAAACACTTCCTCGACCTTATTACCAGCACGAGGCTTACTACTTTTCATTACTTTACACGTTTTGACACTTGTTTTTTTTATTACTTGTTTTTATTATGTTTTTTTCCGATTTATTTAACACCTGCCTGGCTCATTAATATCCAAAACCACTTGATAGATTTTACTTATTCCTCCATTGCTTTACTTTTTTTTATTACTTGCTTTTTATTTTCGTTACTTATTTACTTGTTTTTTTCTAATTCATTTCACACCATCATGATTCATTAAATTTCCGATACCACTGATAGATTCTACTTATTACTCTATTACTTTACTTTAATATTACTTGCTCTTTATTTTTGTTACTGAATTTTATCACATTTTTAGTTATATTCATTTCACACCATCACGATTCATTAATGACCAATACCACTTGATAGATTTTACTCTGACTCCATTACTTTACTTTTTTATTACTTTTTCATCTTTATTACTTATTTTTATTGTATTTTTATCTATATTTATTTCACACCATCACGACTCATTAATGTCCAATACCACTTGATAGATTTTACTTTCATTCCATTACTTTACTTCTTGATTACTTGCTTTATATTTTTGTTACTTAATTTTATCACATTTTTATTTATATTTTCTCACACCTTCACGATTCATTAAGGCCCAATACCACTTGATGCTGAGCTTGATCGATGTTACACTCTTGCTCGATTTTTACCCAACTTTTGGTGTCGATTTGAGGGTTCGCGGAAAAAACTAGGAACTCATTTAGTGCTCCATATTTTTAACCTCATTTTGTGGCTCATTTGAGAGGCAGCGTAAATACCTGGAGACTCTGGCAGGTAAATGTTAAATGGATGCGATTAATTAATATGATTTTGATTTCCCTTTCATCCACTTTCACACAGGTGTTGATTTTGATTAACCTATGTTGGTAAAGAAAGAAAGAAAGAAAGAAAAAAAAATAGATAAAGAAAGAAAGAAAGAATGAATGAATGAAAGAGGATGAAAAAAGGAAAAAAGAAAGATAAAAGGAAGGACTAAAAAAGAAAGAAAAAAGAAAGAAAGGAAAAATAAGAGAGAGAGAGAGAGAGAGAGAGAGAGAGAGAGAGAGAGAGAGAGAGAGAGAGAGAGAGAGAGAGAGAGAGAGAGAGAGAGAGAGAGAGAGAGAGAGAGAGAGAGAGAGAGAGAGAGAGAGAGAGAGAGAGCAAAAATATTACATGAGGATGAGGAGACTAAATGAAAGCAAGGCAAAAGATTAAGTGGCGCAAGACGAGAGGGAGATGAGAGAAAAAATGAGACGAAAGAAAAAGAAATGAGAAGAAAAACGCGATGAAAAGGAAGAGGCGAAACACACACACACACACACACACACACACACACACACACACACACACACACACACAGAGGATAGATTAAACGAGGAGACGAGAGGTCAAAAAAAAAAAAACGCAATCACGTGAACTGCCAAACAGCGAAGCGAAATTTTCTACCTGTGAAGATGAAACAGGTGAGAGGAGGAGGAGGAGGAGGAGGAGGAGGAGGAGGAGGGTCACACAAACACACATACACACTCACCACTTTTCTCTCCCTTGCAAACGTGTCGAGTGTTTTCCTCTTGGTTCATATTCACTCTTTACCCTTCCTCTTCTCTCCCCCTCCTCTTTAATTTCCCTCCTCCCCCACTTTTAATTTTCCTCCCTGGCACTCTCCCTCTCCCTCCATTATTCTTATTCTTTTTCCTTCTCCATTTTTTTTATATTTTCCTTCTTACCTTCTACTTTATCTAATCATCTCTTCCTTCAACTTTCACTTCCTGTTTCTCCTGCTCTCTTTCCTCTGTTTCCCCAGTTACTTTATTTATTCAACTTCTCCCATCTACCCTTCATATTCCATCTATTCAATTCCCTGCTCCTCCTTCTCCTTTAGTTCACTGATTTCTTTCCTCTTCTTTCCCCTCTTCTATCTATCTCTTGTCCATTCAGTCTCATTAATTTCCTTCTTCCCCGCCTCCGCTTCCTCATTCTACGCCTACTATTACTACTAAACACACACACACACGCACGCAAACAATTACAAGTACCCTCCAGACTCTCTCTCTCAATGCCTTTCTACACGAGTTCAACTTTCCCACACTCACGCGAAACCAGAACCCAACCAAGCACTCCTACTCCTCCTCCTCCTACTCCTCCTCTCACATCCCCCTCCTCCTCCTCCTCCTCCCCCTCCTCCTCACCTCCTCGTCATCATCACATTCATTATATCAGCATCGTGGTAGTGGTGGTGGCGGTGTTCTCATATTTCGTTAACATGACATCTTTATGCGCCTTTCTTTTGTTCTCTCTCTCTCTCTCTCTCTCTCCCGCTCTCTTTTATACGCCGCTGCGTCAGCCTCTAATTGTTTTTATTAAACTATAACATCTCTCTTTTATTGGCTCGTATTGTTGCTCATACTCACACCCACCTACCCACACCCACCTACCTACACTCACACTCCCCCACACCCATACATCCCCCCCTCCACCCCCCACCCCCCACACACACACACCACATTCACACTTTTTCGCACTCCTTTCTGGTCAGTAATTCAGTATCACAATACATTATTACAGTTCTTATATCCTCTCTTATCCAAGTGGTAAGAACATAAATTAAAATGTTATAAAGTGAAAACTCGTGTGAATGTTGTGAGGGGATTCATTACACTCTTTGTGTGAGAAAGACGCGTAATTTTCAGACAATTAATAGAGAAATTATTATAGAAATCAAGGTGGACAGACGACAAAGGAAAGATATGAAATTAGAGCATTTGGGGGGGAGAGGATAGAGTCAGCTTTGGCAAATTATCGTACTCATCGCATTTCATTTTCGTAGTTGCTGACCGATAACTATAACAACAAAGAACGAAAAACATCAATATTCAACAGCTTCAGCACTAACTTTGATTTTCTCACGTTATTTGTGTAGGTACGAGAGTTTGAGGCATAAAAATGATTAATACGATATGTGGTTAATACGATAATTTGGCAACGCTGGATAGAGTACATCAATATCAGACAGAGGTGGATGTCGCTGTGAAAAACTTTTGTCCTACAGTGAACTAGTAGCGGCTTTAGATGATGATAACGATGATGATGACTATTCAGGCCATGTTGAGGAATTTGCTTCAGTAATTTTCCAGATACATATATTTAGGAGACTTTTTCTCGGTAATCATTTCGGGAACATTTTTTCTTCTGATAATATTTTCTTTTGGAGACATTATCCAATCCCCGAGGCGCCCCTTCGCAAATCCCTCTTACGTAAGGCTGATTGAATCTCGGGGCTGGAAATGAAAAAAAAATGCGTATACTTAAGCCTTAACCCGCCACACCGAGCACTGAGGGAACGAAAGTGTGTGTGCGATTTGGGGATGTGGGGAGGGGGGGCGAGGGGAGGAGAGGGGGGGCGAGAAGGGGAGGGGGCAGTAATATGGTCCTTGCCAGACTTATCTCTACCCTCTCTCTCTCTCTCTCACCTAATGAAACCAGGTACATAAATACACACGGACGTTATATAGAGTGGCCGAAACGATGCACAAATCATACCCTGGAGGAGTAGGAGGAGGGGGAGGAGGAGGAGAAAGAAGAAGAAGAAGAAGAAGAAAAAGAACAAGAAGAAGAACAACAACAACAAGAAGAACAAGAACAAGAACAAGACAAAGGAAACTAACACGAAACAAAGGGGATGATGATGAGGAGGAGGAGGAAGAATAAAGAGAAAAAAAACGAAGAGAAAAGGAACACCATAGTCTTCACCGACACCCTCCAGAGCACAAGAGAAGTCGTGATCTAAAGTGGACGGAAGGAAAAGAAAAGAAAAGAACACGAGCAAAAGAAAAACTAAAGCTCTGGGCGCCGAACTACCATGCGAACAACTATATGGGTGGATAAACCAGCTGGAAAGAGGATGAAGGACACGCTGGTAAAAGTGATGATATGGAAATGAGAGGAAGGGAAGAAGAGGGTATGGAGGAGCGAGAGAAGCCATTAGAAAGGAAGAGCAACTAAATAGGAGAGTGGAGGAAGAGAAAGGGGAGAAATAGAAGGAGTAGGGAGGAAGAGATGGGAGAAGTAGATTGCTTAGAATAGGAAAGAGGAGGAAAGAGGAGACTGAAGAGACTAAAAGAAAAAAAGAGAGGAGAAGTAAGAAAAGAATAAGAAAGAAGGATGAAACCGGGAGAGGAAATGAGACTGAATAAGAGCAAAATGTACGAAAGATATGAGAGGAAAGGAAAAAAAAAGGCAGGGTGAGAGAGTGAGAGAAGCAACGACAGAGAAATAGCATGCAGAGGAACGACAATGCGAAAGAGAAAAAGGGAATGAGACGAGATGAGAGAAAATGAGGACGAGAGTGATGAGAGAAAAGAGAGGCTGGGTGAGAGAGGGAAGGAGAGAGGGAGGGAGAGAGAGAAGCAGAGGGAGAGAAATGACTGTAACAATAGCATGCAGCACAAAGGACAGCGGAGGCAACAGGCCATTAGCTTGTAACGAGCTTGTTGGTGGGCCATTTAACTCACTAAACGACGAGGCGGGCGAGAAGGAGGGCGATGAAATAATGTATGGCCCGGAAGGAGAAGCAAGGAAGTGAAGGAGAAAATGTGAGCCTCTCCAGAAAATGAGAAAAAAGAGGAAAGAATGGAAAACTTAAAAGAAAACGGAGGATATTTGTTTAAGATTGTGTTGGTGATGGTAGGAAAGGAGAAGAGGAGGGGAAGCAGAGAATATATGAGTCTCTCCTGAAACTGAGAAAAGGGGAAGTACTCAAAGAAACAAGGAAGATGTCTTTTTACTATGATGATGTTGATAAGAAAAGAAAGAGGAGACTGAGGTAACATATGACCCTCTCCAAAAAAATAAGAAATGGATAATAAGGAATGGAAAACTTGAAAGAAAACGGAAGATATATTTTTAGAAGTGTGTTGGTGATAGCAAGAAAGAGGAGGTTAAGGTGACATTATAATCCTCTTCAGAAAGTAAGGAGAAAAACGGGAAGGAATGTAAAGCTTAAAGAAAACGAAAGATGTTATATTTAAAGTTTGGTGGTGATGGTGAGCGTGAAAGAGAAGACTAAATAAGAAAATAAGAAAAAAAGGAAAGGAATCTAAAACTTGAAAGAAAACGGAAGATATTTATAAGACTGTGGTGGTGATGGGGAGCATGAAAGGGGAAGCTTAAAAGAAATGACGCCCTGCAGAAAATAAGAAAAAAGGAAAGGAATAGAAAACTTGAAAGAAAACGGAAGATATAAGACTGTGAATGTGATGGTGAGAAAGAAAGAGGGTCAGGCGACATATGACCCTCGTAAGAAAATAAGAAGAAAAAAAAGGAAGAACTAGAAAGCTTACAGGAAAAGAAAGGTCAAGACTCGTGGTGTTGGTGAGAAAGAAAGAAGTGGAAAGAGGAAGTTAAGATGACATTTGACCCTCTTCAGAAAATAAGAAAAAGGGAAATGAATGGAAAACTTAAACAAAAGGCTAAGGTGACATAACCCTCCAGAAAACAAAAAGAAAAAAGGAAAGGAATGGAAAGCGTAAAGTGTATAGATGTTTTCTTAAGACTGTGGTGATGTTGGTGAAAAAGGAGGAAGAGGGAAGAGAGGGGGGGGGAAGGAAACATATGACCCTTTCCAAAAAAATAAGAAAAATGGGAAGGAAGGAAAAGCTTAAAAAATACGGAAAATATTGAAAAGACTGTGGTGGCGATAATGAGAAAGGAAGAGCAGGGAGGAGGAGACTGTGGAGACAAATTTCCCTCTCCAAAAAAAATAAGAAAAATATGAAAGGTATGAAAAGTTTAAACAGAGAGAACGACATTTTTAAGACTGATGGTGATTAGTGAGGGAGAAAGAGGAGGCTAAAGATACATATGACCCTCTCAAAAAATAAAAAATAAATTAGAGGAATGAAAAGATTAAAAAAAAGAAAGGCGGTTTTATATCTGTGGTGGTGTCGGTGAAAAAGAAAAAAGAGGGAAGAGGAGAGGAAGCAGAAAATTTGACCCACTCCAGAACATGGGATTAAAAGAAGGAATGAAAAACTTGAAAGAAAAAGGAGGATATTTTTTTTTACGACTGTGTTGGTGAGAAAGAAGAGGCTAACGTGATATATGACCCTCGGAAGAAACAGAAACAGAAAAAAAGGAAAGGAATGGAAAGCTTAGAGTATACAGATGTTTTCTTACGACTGTGGTGATGTTGGTGAAAGAAAGAAGAGAGAAGAGGAAGTAAAGGAAGACATATAACCCTCTTCGGAAAAATAAAGAAAAAGGGAAGAAATGGATACCTTAAAGAAAACGAGGTATATTTAAAGAAAACGAGAGGTATTTTTCAAGGCCTTGCTGATGTTGGTAGGGAAGGAAGAAGAGGGAAGGAGCTAAGGCGGACACATGACCCTCTTCGGAAAAAAATTTAAAAGGGGAGAAATGGAAAGACTTAAATATAAAGTCAGCTATTTTAAGATTATGGAGTTGGTGTTCGTGAGTTTCTATTTAGGGATGAGAAATAAGAACAAGATAGTCATGCATGGAAGACGGCAAAGGTACAGTTGAGAGAATACAATAAATCTGTGTGTTGGAAGATGAAAGAGAAAAAGTTGTGAACACCAGAGAAATTTAGAAAGGAAAGGAGCACGAGCGATACAATGAGATGAATCAAAATTACGAAGAGCGAAGATTACAGCGGCAACGATTAATTAATGGAAACAATAAAAATGTACAAGATTTTAAAAAGAACAAAGATTAAATGTACGACCATACTTTATCTTCCTTTAATTAGTGGTGTAATTGCCCATAAATACTCATTAATTGGCAACTTCCAGACGTCAAAAGACAAGGGAGGAGGAGGAGGAGGAGGAGGGGAAAAAGGAGGAGGTGGAGAACAAAACAGGAGGAAGAGAGGGAAGAGGAGGAAGAACGGGGAAGGGAGCAGAGGAACAGGAAGAAGGGGAAGGAAACAAAAGAGGAAGAGGAAGAGAAAAATAAGTAGAACAAGGACAAGGAAGATGAGGAGGAGGAGAAGGAGATGAACAAAGACAAGTATTAAGACGAAGAAAGAGAAAGACGAAAAAAAGACAAAATAGGAGGAGAAGAAGAACAGACACAGGGAATATAAATGAGACTAAAGAAACAAGAAAATAGGGAACACTAAAGTAAAGATAAAACAAGTTAGAAAATTTACTAGCGAGAGCAGGAAAAAATAAAAACAGAGAGGAAGGAGAGTCGGATCATAAGTACCAGAATCAGAACCCTTGCGCCCCGAGACATCTATTCAAGTCGTACACAAGGACAATCTGAGCCTTCCGCTAATCTGCATATTGACGAGGCTGAGGACGCTCCACTGTTGACTGCCTCCACACAGCGACCACCACCACCACCACCACCACCACCTCAACCACCACCACCACCACCACTACCACGACCACCACCACACCTCCATCATCACCATCTCCACCACTAGCCCATGTTGACCTCCAATGCCCTGAGTCATGAGGTGGCCTGGTGATAGGTTAAATAGATAGATAGATAGATAGAGAGATAGAGAGAGAGAGAGAGAGAGAGAGAGAGAGAGAGAGAGAGAGAGAGAGAGAGAGAGAGAGAGAGAGAGAGAGAGAGAAGCAGGCAATTAGAGGATGAAAAAGAAACAAGGGCAGGTGAAGGGGAGAGAAAGGAAGGGTGAGAGAACTAAACAGGAGCAAGAAGGAAGGAAGGAAGGAAGGAAGAGAAGACGGAAAATAAGGAAGGAAAGAAGGAAGGAAGGAAGAGGGGCGAAACTTGTGGCGAGAGAGGAAGGAAGAAGAAGCGAGGAACGGTGGATTTAGAGGAAGGATCTGGAGGTGAGTGACGCGTGAGGAGAACAAGAGGAAGAAAATACAATGACCATAAGAGGAAAATTATATAAGGCTAGAGGACACAGCAGCAGGAGGAGGAGGAGGAGGAAGAGGACCAGGTAGAGGAGGAGGCGGAGGGGAAGGAATAGAAGGAGAAGCAACAGGAGGGATAAACTTAGACAAAGGGGTGCAGTGAAGCTGAGGGGTTAAGGGGCTGTGAGGCTGGTCTGCTAGAGCGCCTCCATTCACGGGAACTGTTGAGGGCAGAGGGGAGCAAACGGAGGAAGGAGAGAGGCGGAAAGGAGGGAAGGAGGGATGGAAGGGGGGATTGGAAGAAATTGGGAGAATGGACAAGAGGGAGGAAGAATAGGAGGAGAAGGAAGGTGTGGAGGTAAGCGAAGGATGGGAGGGAGATGAGGATGGATGGATGAGTAGAGGAGATGAAATAAGAAGCGGAGGAAAATAGAAATACACAAGAGGGAGGAAAAATGGGAGGGGAAGGAAAGTGTGGAGGTAAGCGAAGGATGGGAGAGAGATGAAGATGGATGGTTGAGTAGAGAAGATGAAATGAGGAGCGGAGGAAAATAGAAATAAAGTGATAATAGAAGGAGTGAGATGAAGGAGGATAGGTAGAGAAGAGGAAATGAAATGAGGATGAAGGAATATAGGAAAAAAAGGTAAGAATAGAAGGAAGGAGATGAAGGAGAATGGAAGAGAAGAAAGCGAGAGGGAAGAATAATGTCATAAGGATGGAGAAGAGTGGAAGAATAGGGATGAAGGAGAATGGAAGAGCAGAAAGCGAGAGGGAAGAATAATGTAAGAAGAATGGAGAAGAGTGGAAGAATAGGGAATGAAGTAGAATGGGAAGGAGTGGAGAGAAGAGATGAAAAGAAGAAAGGAGGGAGGGAAAAAGCAATATAAATGTAATAGGCTGAAGGAAAATAGGCAAAGGGTAGGAAGATGGGAGAAAGAAGAAGAAGAAGGAGAAGTGGAAGAAGGAGCTAAAGGAATTAATCTTACTCCACCTCCCTCCACCTTCCTTCCAACCGCGCCTCACTTCCTTACTCCTTCCCACTTCTTTCCGCCACTTCCTCCACCTCCCCCCCCCTCCTAAGCCTCCTTCCCCTTGAGGCTTCCAAACTCCTCCAATTACGTTCTGTGGGATTCAGGCAAAGGATTGGCTGCTGCTTGAAACAATGGTCTTATTTGGGCAGCCTCTTGCAGGTGTGTGCGTTCGTCTGTTTGTTTGTGCGGGCCTTTCTTCCTCTCTTCCTTCATTCGTTCTTCTCTCTTTCACTCTGTTTCCTTTTCCTTCTTTGTCTATCTTTCTGTCTCTGTGTATTTGTCTGGCTGTCATTTTGTTTATTTGTTTTCTGTTGCGGCCATTGTGTGTGAGTCTATCTGTCTGTCTCTGTCTGTCTCTGTCGGTATCTGTCTGTCTGTTTGTATCTGTCTGAATGTTTGTCTGTGTCTATCTTTCTATCTGTCTATCTATATCTGTCCTTCTATGTCTGTCTATCTGTTTGCCTCTGTCTCTCTCTTTCTATGTCTTTCTATTCATCTCCGCCACGAGTCGAGTACGTGATCAGAACTTGGTGAATCCCACACATGCATTAATTTACGCTACAATGGCGTCAGTGTCACGAGTCCCATTAATATTATACTTCAAAGGCATCTTGGGCTTGAGACGCTAATTTCGAGGCGGAGGTAAGTGTGGGAGCGAGACAAGAGGAGGAGGAGGAGGAGGAAGAGAATGTAAGGTAAGGTTGATTAGGAGGCAAGGTAGGAAGAGGGAGGGAAGTGGCTTAGACGAAGGTTATGAAAGGTGTGTGGGGGGGGGGAGGGAGGGGTGATTGGAGGAAGGGAGGCATTGGTAGGGAGGGAATATGGTGACAAGACATACAAGAGAGATAGCTGGAAAGAAGAGAAAATAGTGGAAGACAGGGAGGAGGGGGAGGTTGATGGAAGAAAAACACATGGGTGGATGGCAGGGAGGAAGGTGGGAAGGGACCACAGGTAGGGAAGACAGAGGAAGGGTGAGCAGAAGGAAGGTGAGGAGGCTGGGATGTTGTCTCCTTGCATCTTAGTCCGTCTCATGATGCTAATGGAAGCTGGGGGAGGCGGGAGGTGTGTAGGAGAGTCAGAATGAGGGGGAGTGCAAGGTAAGGGCAAACAATGATCAAATTAAGTCTCACAGGTGTCTTAATAAATATCAGGTTAAAGATTTTTGTGGAAAGTGAGGGTAATAATGTGGGGGAAAAATAAAATTGAAGAAAAATAGATCAACTGAATATGATAGTTGAAATAATATAGTTACACGTGAGTCTTTATTATTTAGTGTGAAGTTTATGTATTTCGTGTAATGTGAGACTACCGACGTGAGAAAAATATTAAAAAATGAGTACAAAATATATAACTAAAAAAAGTGTACATTAAAAAAATTTACATAAGTGTTTGTATTTTTATCAATTAACAGTATTGTCTTGTTAGTATTATTACGCTTAAGTACTGTTTGTAAAGTGAGACAATCAACGTGAAAAAAAAGTAAATAAGAATAAGAAAAAATACAAACTGAATCAAATAAGTGAATAATTTAAGCTTGCAAACAGCGGCTCGTACGGTAATACAAGAAACAAACCTGTAAAAGCAAACGGCCTGCGAGATTACGTGTGCTGAATTTTAAAAGCATATTTTAATTACCTGCACTGCTACACGAATAATTACCTTACTTAATTGGGGGAAAATATTCCATTTATATTTTTCTATAATCAGCACGCGCCGCCCACACGGTTACGGATGTATTTATTTAAGGACGCAGTAAAAACGCAACGGAGCAATTTATCGTGTAGTAAAAGGGACAAGCGATATAAAAAAGAGATGAAGAGGAGGAAGGATTTAAAGTGTGAAAACCCGCTACAAAAAACAGGAGCGTGAAGAGATAAGTGACGGGAAACCAATATTATAGACATCTGGCGGGAGAGAGCGACCACTTCATTTGCATAAAAGATAAAAAGTATGAAGTATTAAGGATAAAAAGTATGAAGGCCCGCAACAAAAAAAAAGGAAACACGAAGAGATAAATGACAGGACACCAGTATTATAGAGACATCTGGTGAAGGAGGGCGACATCACTTCGTTCATATAAAAGAGAAAAAGTATGGGGTATTAAGGATGAAAAAGTATGAAAAACCGCAACAAGCCAGAACAACAACGCGCAGAGCTAAATGACGAACACCAACATTACAGAGCCATCTAGTGGGAGAAAGCGACACACCACTTCGTCTGCATAAAGCCTGGACGATGATGATCACAGGTGATGAGGAAGAGAATAACGCAACAGATGATTCAAGACGTAAATGATAACTGGTAAAACACCCGGACTGGAAAGAGAGACACCTGGTGGGGGGGAGCAGCGCCACCTTGAACAAAATAAAGCATACCTGGGCCTGATAACCAGTGATTGTAAAAGACGTGACGGCTACACTCGAGTACGACGAAGGTGAGGACACAATGCAATGGCTAAGTAGAGAACATGAGAGTAACATCTTATAGTACCAAACATCGTAGAAAAGAGTCTGTCAGTGAATGTTTTAATGCACAAAAACAGTTATTACAAAAGAAATTAACTTAAAACCAGGGAGATTAAGGACATTTCTTGAGGGTCAGGAGGCAGGTAAAGAGCTGTAGTAATATATAAAAGAAGACGGAGCAAGATGCCGAAAGAATTATCAGTTTGGGTTAGAGAGGCGACGTGGTACAGGAAACATATAAATAACACTAAAGGAAATGAGAAACAATGAACAAAGAAGACGAGATACACAGAACAACACATAGGCACCACTCAGACTGACAAACAAAGAACACAGGTGACGTGAAACAGGTAAAAACACACAGGTAACACCGAGGCTACCAAGCAGAGAACACAGGTGACGTGATACAAAGAAAACTAGCAGAGAACAGAGGCGACGTGGTGGAGAGAACAACACACAGGTAACACTCAGGCTAACACACAAAGGACACAGGTAACAACACACAGGTAACACTCAGGCTAACAAACAGAGGACACAGGTAACAACACACAGGTAACACTCAGGCTAACAAACAAAGGACACAGGTAACAACACACAGGTAACACTCAGGCTAACAAACAAAGGACACAGGTAACAACACACAGGTAACACTCAGGCTAACACACAAATGACACAGGTAACAACACACAGGTAACACTCAGGCTAACAAACAAAGGACACAGGTAACAACACACAGGTAACACTCAGGCTAACAAAGGACACAGGTAACAACACACAGGTAACACTCAGGCTAACACACAAAGGACACAGGTAACAACACACAGGAAACACTCACACTAACACACAGGTAACACTCAGGCTAACACACAAAGGACACAGGTAACAACACACAGGTAACACTCAGGCTAACACACAAAGGACACAGGTAACAACACACAGGTAACACTCAGGCTAACACACAAAGGACACAGGTAACAACACACAGGTAACACTCAGGCTAACACACAAAGGACACAGGTAACAACACACAGGTAACACTCAGGCTAACACACAAAGGACACAGGTAACAACACACAGGTAACACTCAGACTAACACACAAAGGACACAGGTAACAACACACAGGTAACACTCAGGCTAACACACAAAGGACACAGGTAACAACACACAGGTAACACTCAGGCTAACACACAAAGGACACAGGTAGCAACACACAGGTAACACTCAGGCTAACACACAAAGGACACAGGTAACAACACACAGGTAACACTCAGGCTAACAAACAGAGAACACAGGTAACAACACACAGGTAACACTCAGGCTAACAAACAGAGAACACAGGTAACAACACACAGGTAACACTCAGGCTAACAAACAGAGGACACAGGTAACAACACACAGGTAGCAGGTCATGCCATCAAACAAAGGAAAAAAAACTGTCGGCCGTGAATGCTGTAATGTATTTAAATTTTATTCGGCAATAAGGTCGGCCTCCAGCGAGTGGCCGCGCCTCGTCCCCGCCGCCGCCGCCGCAGTGCCCAATTAGTTATACGCGAGGCATAAATATTTAGCAGCCATGATGAGCTCACCTGTGCCATTATGTCACACACACACACACACACACACACACACACACACACACACACACACAAGCCTTTATTTTAATGGAACTTGAAAACAAAGAACACTAATTATGAATCTACTAATCACTGGCCATACTTTGCTGAACTAATCCAGACAAGTTCACACCAACAAACGGTCTCAATGGGCGCCACGGTATCCCTTAAACGGACCTGCCGCGCTGTCCCGAGAGATGTGAGAGAACGCAAATCCTCAGTAATACATAACAAGGTAATTACAGACGCGGGGGACATGCAGAGCTTAGACACCTTAGGCAAACTTCCAAATACTAAATTCAGAGGTCGGGAAGGCAAAACACTCAGTAACAAATAGGAAAGCATAGGCAGCATCCAGGTGTTCAATTCAGTGTCCAGCTCACCTGTTGAAGCACCGCGTTAGTGTGTACCTTAAGAAGACTCACACACACAGTTTATATATAATGGTTCAAGAAGTAAATCGTTGCCCTCGAATTTTCTACTATTTTTTTTTTGTCTTGTACGTGTTTTTATTTTTATTTTTTTGGTTTAAGTGTATACGTACTAATTTTATGGCTTAAGGATTATTATTATTAGCGTAAGTCTTTTATTTGTGTTAATATTATGTTCATTACCGTTATTATTAGTGCCAATGTTATCTATATCATCAACTTTACTAGTCCCATTAACTATATTGCTTCCTCTTACCCCGGAAGATACAAATTACACGCATTAACCGGAGTGACAAGATAAAACACCTGAGACAAAACTCATTACCCTCACCTATTTTCCGCTCTGAAATAGGCTTAGAAATAGGCTTAGGCCGGCGGGAAGGACAGGATAAAGGAAGACTTTGGGATGGACTCGCGTAGGATAAAACCCCATTATAACTAAGGAAAAGGGCGGGTCTACTCGAAGGCGGCGGACCCAGCGAAGGAAATGACGCGCAGAAGGAAAGAAGATTCGAGTCCAATTACGTAGCGAATGAGATTATTACGCGTTAAGGGATGAGAAGGAGGAGAGTAGAGGGAGACTGGAGGGGTTGTAGGGGGAAGAGGAAGGGGTAGATGTGGGATACTGGAAGGGGAGGAGAGGAGGACGGTTTGTAGTGGGAGTGGAAGAGGTGGTAGTAGGAGACTGAAAAGTAGTGGGAGAGTGGAGGGGTTGGGGGTGACGGGAAGGGTTTGCGAGGGGAGGAGAGAAGGGGAGAGATTTGGGGTAGAACGAAAGTGTAAGGGGGAGGAGGAGAGGGGGGAGATGCGATGCGTGAATAGGAACGAGAGAAATGTGGTGAATGTAGTGGTAGATTATTATGCATAGTTAACGATGGAGCGGCAAGGGAGAGGCGGAAGGGGAGAGGGAAGGAGCTCTGGTGGGAGAAGGGGAGAGTGGAAGAAGAAGAAGAAGAAGAAGAAGAAGAAGAAGAAGAAGATGAAGACGAAGATGAAGAAGAAGAAGAAGAAAAAGAAGAAGAGCAAGAACAAGAACAAGAAGAATATGAACGACAAGAAGAAGAAAAAGAAGAAGAAGAAGAAGCGAAAAAGAGAGACCATCATGTATATTATCTCCCAGTAAAGAAGCTGAACAAACAAACAAAACTCTACGCCATCCCAACACCTCTAAGTAGGTACATTTATATTTGTCTCAAGTCAATTTGCCTTGAGAGAGACAAATAGGTAGAGAGAGTCAGAGCGAATATTAATACTTTATCACTATTTTCCACCCCTGAGAAAGCTGCACAGACAAAGATTTACGTCCCCTCAGAAAAGGCGAAATCATTTAGTTGTAAATCGCATTAGCTTGGACGGCGAGGGCAGGGGCGAGGCGAGGCGAGGAGGGCGATGCGAGGAGGGCGTGGCGAGGGCTTAAGCGAGGGCGAGGGCTGGCATGAGAGGTGGCGTGAGGGCGAGGGTGAGACGCAGGCTAAGAGAAGGGCAAGAGGGCCGGACTAAAGACGGAGACCACCTGGAGGAAGGGTGAAGTGAGAGGTACAATGGGTGCTAGTTAAGGAGGAAATAGGAGACAGAATTAGAGGTATCAGGTTAGTAATGAAGGTTTAAATAGGAGAAGGTTTAAATGTAAGACCAGGTGCATATAAAGGTCTTGATACGGAGGGTGTGAGGGGTGGAATAAGATATATATTGAAGGGTTGAATTAAGGATTG
The DNA here is from genome assembly GCF_024679095.1 of Eriocheir sinensis. Lineage (NCBI taxonomy): Eukaryota > Metazoa > Arthropoda > Malacostraca > Decapoda > Varunidae > Eriocheir > Eriocheir sinensis. Next base: position 22,794,049 of record NC_066513.1, on the reverse strand, counting down.
ATTGTGAGTGAAGACTGGAATAGAGAAAGCAAACTGGAAACATGGAAGAGGCTGCAATGAAAGTAGGGAGAAGGAATGAAGTGACAAGTGTAATATAGACAGGAATGAAGGAATGAAGGGTGTGATGAATGATGAGGAATGGAGTAAAGACTGGAATGAGGGAAGAGAGAAGGAGTATAGGCTGGAATGAACGTTTAAATGAAGGGCGGAATGAGGAATGGAAGATGAAGTGTAGGCTGGAATGGGAGCTTGAAGGAGGACTGGAATAGCTAATAAAGACAAGGAGACTGGAATCAGGTAGAGAGAGCCTTGGAAGTAGCGCCTCGCCAGGACAAGGAGAGCTACAATGAGGGAGCTTGAAGAGGCGTAACCATGACAATACACAAGGCAGGAAAACACACACACACACACACACACACACACACACACACACACACACACACACACACACACGTATACCTGTTCATTATAGTCCCAAGCCAATGAGAACACCTGCTTTGCATATTAATTGTCACCTTGTTTACAGGCATTGTTACACCTTGATAACCAAATTAGTGTCGCTATTATTCCTGTTTTTTTTTGTTTTTGTTTTCAAGGAACTTAAGTAGAGGAGGTTTGTTGAGTTCATTTACCTTTTTATTTGTGTTAAGTATGATTTGTGGTGCTTTTTGTCTTGTTTCTTGGAGGGAGGACGAAAGGGGAGTAGGAAGAAAGGCAGGAGAGAGAGGAGGAAGGATGGAGGGCAGGGTAAAGGGTTGGGATATACAAGGTTCATGCAGTATTCATATGTGTTATATCGTAGGTCTCTCTCTCTCTCTCTCTCTCTGTAAATATATATTACAGGCATTGCGTGAAACTCATGTATGGTATACAATAATTAGGCCTTCTAGTTCTACAGGATCTGTACTCAATTTTTGCCAAAGTTTTAAATACGCGTATCTTATTAGAACTTTATATACTTTACCCAGGATTTCATTAGTGACCTTGTTACACAATGCACATGTGTACATAGGAAGAGTAGATAATAAAACACAGGGGTGTGGCTCTGTATTAACATGTTGCGATAATGGCGAGAGGAGAGGGTTGGCACAACGCCTAAAACGAGCGCGGAGGCGCCTTGTTTGCTACTGTTTGTTCATTTAACACAGTGCCCAGAATTAACTCGGTAAGCTACAGGATCCATAGGAAATGTTAACAAATTTTTTATTCCATAACTTGCCTTAACGTTTTAGGTAGTAAAGATAATGGCTTTGTATTCTATACAATGCCGGGTTCCTCAGTTTGCCGAAAACATACACGTGTGTGTGTGTGCATATATATATATATATATATATATATATATATATATATATATATATATATATATATATATATATATATATATATATATATATGAGACTGATTTCATCCCCACACAGGTTTTTGTCACCCTAAAAATCTGCTTTTCATATTCTATTTTTCTCTCCTAAACCACTGCACAAACTTTTCAATATTTTCATCATAATTCCAAGCACTCTCTCTCTCTCTCTCTCTCTCTCTCTCTCTCTCTCTCTCTCTCTCGAGACGGCAACTGGGAGAGAGCAAAGGCAAAGACGACGAAGAAAATAAGGTCGAGAGAGAGAGAGAGAGAGAGAGAGAGAGAGAGAGAGAGAGAGAGAGAGAGAGAGAGAGAGAGAGAGAGAGAGAGAGAGAGAGAGAGAGAGAGAGAGAGAGAGAGAGAGAGAGAGAGAGAGAGAGAGAGAGAGAGAGAGAGAGAGAGAGAGAGAGAGAGAGAGAGAGAGAGAGAGAGAGAGAGAGAGAGAGAGAGAGAGAGAGAGAGAGAGAGAGAGAGAGAGAGAGAGAGAGAGAGAGAGAGAGAGAGAGAGAGAGAGAGAGAGAGAGAGAGAGAGAGAGAGAGAGAGAGAGGATGAGGGAAATGTTTTAATGGATGCTGCAAACAAAAATGGAATAGTTATTTCTCTGTTTTGAATTAGAATGAGAGAGGGAAGCAGAGAGAGAGAGAGAGAGAGAGAGAGAGAGAGAGAGAGAGAGAGAGAGAGAGAGAGAGAGAGAGAGAGAGAGAGAGAGAGAGAGAGAGAGAGAGAGAGAGAGAGAGAGAGAGAGAGAGAGAGAGAGAGAGAGTAATGGTGATGATGGGTATTAACGAGGAGAACGATGGCAATGACGAAGATGCTGCAGCCGTTTGTGTGTCGCTGTGGAGGAGGCGACACGCGGCACAAAGGGAGACACTAATGGAAGCACTTACACCTGAACACACCCGTCGCTCAACACACTCCTAAAACACAACAGGTATCCAGGTATTCGCTACACGCCCAAAAGTTACGCTCCTGGTCATGTAAAAGAAATTGGGTTACTCTTTGGGGCATGTACATCTCAACACACCCGTCGCTCAACACACTCCTAAAACACAACAGGTCTTCAGGTATTCGCAACACGCCCAAAAGTTACGCTCCTGGTCATGTAAAAGAAATTGGGTCACTCTTTGGGGCATGTACATCTCAACACACCCGTCGCTCAACACACTCCGAAAACACAGCTGGTCTTCAGGTATTCGCAACACGCCCAAAAGTTACGCTCCTGGTCATGTAAAAGAGATTGGGTCACTCTTTGGGGCATGTACATCTCAACACACCCGTCGCTCAACACACTCCTAAAACACAACAGGTCTTCAGGTATTCGCAACACGCCCAAAAGTTACGCTCCTGGTCATGTAAAAGAGATTGGGTCATTCTTTAGGGCACTTACATCTCTTCACAGCCGTTCTTCAAAACTCTCCTAAAAAACATAAGGTATCCAGGTATTCGCTACACGCCCTGAAGTCACGCTGCTGGTTGGGTCACTTTTCACACTTATTTTTATTTGGGCGAGCAAAATATTTTAGGTAAAAGAGGAAAGAAAGAAGAAAAAAAAAAAGTAGAAAGAAGTAAATGATAAAAGGAACAACAAGGGTTTTAATATATGTGTTTAGTTCTCCCCTTAGCAACTTTCCTTCACCGTATAAAAAAATAGCAGAACAGTACTCAGGAAAAGGAAAACATTCTCCCCTTTCTCTCTTCAGTTTTAGAAGTAGAAAAAAACATGAGCGTTACTGCATTCACCAACAATAATAAACTGAAATAAATAGAAACATTTGCTCGTCTGTATTTTAGCTTTTAAAAGTAAATCATAACTTTGACTCCCTTGTATTAATGTTTTAGATGAACACACACACACACACACAAAAAAAAAAAAAAACGTGCCCTCCACCTCCATCAAACATTTTAATTTATACACAAAATCTACACACAACAAACTTTAAACACTGAAAAAAAGATGATACCGTCACTTTTTTTCCCTCGCTGCCAAGTCTAAACAGGATCAGCCATTCAGTAAACAGCTTAACTGAGAGGCAATGCTGACGTGTAACTCGCTAGTGCTATAAGAGTGCTGGGTGTCACCTCCTATGAGCTTAACAGAGGTAGAGGTGGGGAGTACAGCAGCAGTGGGCGCGTCATGAGAGAGGAAGGAAGGGGGAAAGTAGAGGTAGTGGTGGTGATGGAGTGGTGTTATTGGGCGTGACATGGGAGAGGAAAAAAGGGAAAGAGTAGAGGTAGTGGTGGTGATGGAGTGGTATTATTGGGCGTGTCATGGGAGAGGAAGGAAGGGGAAGAGTAGAGGTAGTGGTGGTGATGGAGTGGTATTATTGGGCGTGTCATGGGAGAGAAAGGAAGGGGGAAAGTAGAGGTAGTGGTGGTGATGGAGTGGTGTTATTGGGCGTGTCATGGGAGAGGAAAGAAGGGGAAGGGTAGAGGTAGTGGTGGTGATGGAGTGGTATTATTGGGCGTGTCATGGGAGAGGAAGGAAGGGGTTAGGGTAGCGATATTGATACATAATGATGGAGTGGGAGCATTGGGGTTGTCATGGGAGAGGAAGGAATGGGAAGGATAGTGGAAGGAAGGATATTATGATGGAGGGCAAGGTGTTTGGGAAAAGACACAGAAATACAGGAAGAAGGTAAATGCAAAATAGAAGCAACAAGGTGATGGAATATAAAAAAAAAGACGAGGAAAAAATACATATTAAAATGGAAATGAAGGTTAAGGGGCAGGGATGGTTAGGGAAAGTGAGGCACAGCGGGAAAGTCACTGATGCACAGCCGTTTTTCGCGCATCACACCGCAAGAAGAAAAGGGGTAAAAAGGCGGCACAGCAACAGGTCAGGCCGGGGCAATGACTAAGAAGCATATGACAACCACACAGAGGGATATGGGCACAGAAAAGCAGCTAGAAAAGGAAGAAGAGGTACAGATTGAGTGGGAAGGAGCGACAGAGGAAAAAGGTACATACATACAACTGAAAAGTGAAATAGGACAGAAATAAAATATAAAAATGTCGTAAAAAGACAGCGCGCAGAAGGAACAAGAGTGGAGGGCAAGGGACTCCGAGACACAGACGAGGCGGCAAACAGAGGGAAGGAGCCATTGATGCACCGTGGGGGAGGGGGTTGGGGAGGGGACAGACGCTGCAGCAGACAAGGTGTGCCGGGGGGAGTGACTATAAGGTGCAGATCAAAAGAACACGCGTCGCCGTGAGCCGCGGGAAACAGACGTTCTCGTAATTAAGCTTCTTACCTTAGGCTGCTTACCGCCGGGCCCGGGTAATGGACCTCAGGTAAGCGGTTTTAGAGTTTCGCGCTAAAGGAAATCGATTTCACACACATTTTTTACGCGAGTGCTCCGGTCGAACTCAACAAACTGGTCTGTATATATATCTTTGTGTTGTTTAATGATATGTAAAGTATATTCATGAAGATTTTCTTGCCGGTGAGTAAATAAACACAACGATGTCCTGAAAAGTAAGTTTTTATTGTGCATTAATGAGTTAATCAGTGTTGGTGAGTCTCCGCAGTTTCCCATTGTGCAGAAGACTGACGTGGCACTGAGCGCTAATTATTAAAGTTCAGTCATTATTCTGATGTTAAAAAAGAAGATACTGCACATCTATAAAGAACATATTTTGCTTTTGATTTATTTAACGCTGGTAAATGCGAATATTGTTTTTTTTAATGGCGAGCTAAATATTGACAGAATTGTACGTTAATCAATACATTTTTTTACTACGCTGCAAGCCGAAATCATCGCGATCATTAAAAGGCATACATTTCGCTTCCACGGACGTACAAAACAGTGCCGGGGCGGACAAGGTGTCAATTAACGAGCATATTTTATTGTGGACCGTGTATGAAAAACAGACGTGGATACAATGCGTTAATAAGGTCATATATTTCGCACTGAACACAATAAAAAGTACATAACGAAACTACGTAATAAATTCACGAAAATATATTGTTTTATGTTCGCGGAATCAGGAAATAAACGATTAATCAATGCATTATTGGAGTAATGAATGAAGCTTTGAGTGAATGTGAATAACGTGACGAGACTGAAAATTTGTGTTCCAAAAACCTAATGCATTTCACTGTTGTTGAGATAAATGATAAAAATGAGTATTCGAGAAAGGCTTTAGCAGTGGTTCGGAAAAAGAGTGAAAGAAGGAGAAGAAGAAGAAGAAGAAGAAGAAGAAGAAGAAGAAGAAGAAGAAGAAGAAGAAGAAGAAGAAGAAAAATAAGAAAACTAAGAAAAAGAAAAAGAAGAAAAAGAAGTAGAAAAGGAAAAAAATACAAAAACCAACAACAAAAGAAAGAAAGACGGAAAGAGAGAAGAGAGGGAGGAAAAAAATAAGTAAAACAAACATGAACAACAATACAAACAACAACAACAAAACCATAAACAACAACAAAACCATAAACAACAAAAACAAAAACATAACAGAGGACTAAAAGAAGAAGAAAAGAAAGAAAAGAGAGGCAGAAAAAGAAGGAGCAAAACAAACATCTCTCTCTCCCCGGCCCCTCCATTAAATATTCTTCATTATAATCAGAGCCAAACTTGCCTTGTGCTTGAACTTGTCTGCAAAAGTTTGTGGAGGTGAGGAACAAAGGACACGAGGGCACATTCTCCCTGGCTGGCTGGGGAGAGGGGGAGGGAGAAGGGAAGGAGAAGGGGGGGGGGTAGAGGGAGAGGGAAAACTTTTAGAGAGAACGAAAATGATGGCCGAAAAAAGGGCAGTGAGTGTGTAAGAGAGGGGGATGAGGCCACACCATTTTTAGAACCACCCAACAAAGATACATACCCTCATACATACATACATACATATATATAAGTACAAAACACCTCTCCTCCCGAAATTGACCTCTCTTTTGGCCTCTCATTATTTTTTTCTTTGTGGGAACAGCGATTAACGTTTTTTTTTTTTTTACACTTTTTTTGTTGTTGCCCTTGAGCTGTTTCTTAAGCTGTAAAAAAAAAAATCCACACAACATACCCATAAGAACAAAGTATTCAATTCTTGTTCTGCTTTTTTTTTTTTTTTTTTACATATAGTACATTAGAGTCAGGTCTTGTTTCTATAATGTAAGGTTTGCACGGGTATATATCTGTAGGTATGTCTATCTCGATCTATTTCTTTATCTCTAACTTTCTTTCTAACGCTCTTTCCCTCGTTCTAACTCTTTCTTTTAGTCTCTCTCTCTCTCTCTCTCTTCTAATAAATTTGCAAAGCCCAGGGAGATTTACCGAGATTACTTTTTCCACGAAGCCAAGAAATGCGGTACAGTAAATCAGGGAGTAATCAGCGAGGAGAAACAGTCAATACGTCATGCCCGGCCCCTCACCTGCCGGCAAAATCAATCAGTGGGGAAGGTAAGGAATCAAGGAAAATACTCGTACTAAAAATAAGAAAATAGTGAATGGCCACGAAGTAATTCCCACACAATCGCCTCGCCTGGTAATGAATCTCGGCAAGGAAAGCAAATAACTCGGGTGTAAGTATGGTAAAGAAAAAGCATTAGTTAACCAAGGGATTCGGCAAGCCTAACCTAACCTAACTTAACCTAACCTAACCTAACCTGACCTAAGCAAACCTAACCAAACCTAACCTAGCCAAACCTAACCTAACAACTTAATATACCTAACGAACTAACCTAACCTAACCTAACCTAACCTAAGCAAACCTAACCAAACCTAACTTAACCAAACCTAACCTAGCCAAACCTAACCTAACAACTTAATATACCTAACGAACTAACCTAACCTAACCTAACCTAACCTAGCCTAAGCAAACCTAACCAAACCTAACTTAACCAAACCTAACCTAGCCAAACCTAACCTAACAACCTAATATACCTAACGAACTAATCTAACCTAACCTAACCTAACCTAACCTAAGCAAACCTAACCAAACCTAATCAAACCTAACCTAACTACCTAAAATACCTAACAAAATAACCTAGCCTAACTTAATCTAACCTACCCTAACCTAATCTAACTTCCGCTTACCTACCCAAACCTATCATGAATTCCTCACCTGGTTATCAAGTGACCCAACAGGTAAAGGCGAGCAAAAAAGTTAAATCATCATGTTAAAATAAAGAAAATAAAGACTAACATGAAAAAAATCTTGCCTCATATTCTTTTCACAAACATTGAAAGTCTCACATCATGTTCTCCCCACAAACATGAAAAGAATCTTGCCTCACGTTCTTCTCACAAACATTGAAAGTCTTACATCATGTTCTCCCCACAAACATGAAAAGAATCTTGCCTCATGTTCTTCTCACAAACATTGAAAGTCTTACATCATGTTCTCCCCACAAACATGAAAAGAATCTTGCCTCACGTTCTTCTCACAAACATTGAAAGTCTTACATCATGTTCTCCCCACAAACATGAAAAGAATCTTGCCTCATGTTCTTCTCACAAACATTGAAAGCCTCACATCATGTTCTCCCCACAAACATGAAAAGAATCTTGCCTCACGTTCTTCTCACAAACATTGAAAGTCTTACATCATGTTCTCCCCACAAACATGAAAAGAATCTTGCCTCACGTTCTCCCCACAAACATTGAAAGTCTTACATCATGTTCTCCCCACAAACATGAAAAGAATCTTGCCTCACGTTCTCCCCACAAACATTGAAAGTCTTACATCATGTTCTCCCCACAAACATGAAAAGAATCTTGCCTCACGTTCTTCTCATAAACATTGAAAGTCTCACATCATGTTCTCCCCACAAAACATGAAAAGAATCTTGCCTCATGTTCTTCTCATAAACATTGAAAGCCTCACATCATGTTCTCCCCACAAACATGAAAAGAATCTTGCCTCATGTTCTTCTCACAAACATTGAAAGCCTCACATCATGTTCTCCCCACAAAACATGAAAAGAATCTTGCCTCACGTTCTCCCCAGCTCATGAATTCAAGAAAGAGGTAAAAATACGACGTGACAAAATAAAGATCACAGTAAAAACAAACGGTAGAAAAATACAGACCCACAATTTTTCTTACACGCTTTGCTTTTCTCTGGAGGCTGAGGGAGAATCGGAACCTAGATCCTAACAAAGGCAACAAAAAGGAAACGGAAAGATTAAAACTCAGAACAGAAAATGAAAAAAACAAAACACGCAGCAGAAAAAAAAAATAGAGCGCGGACAGGAAACGCAAAGAAAACGACACACATAATAAAGAGAAAGAAAAAAATACAAGCGGGATATAATTTTGCTTTACTCCTCCCTCGGGTTGGAGCAACAGAGAAGGTTTATGTTATGCAAATATGTACCAAATGCAGTGTACAGAGAGAGAGAGAGAGAGAGAGAGAGAGAGAGAGAGAGAGAGAGAGAGAGAGAGAGAGAGAGAGAGAGAGAGAGAAGAGAGAGATAGAGAGAGAGAGAGAGAGAGAGAGAGAGAGAGAGAGAGAGAGAGAGAGAGAGAGAGAGAGAGAGAGAGAGAGAGAGAGAGAGAGAGAGAGAGAGAATCATGACAGTATATATAAACGACTTCATGTGATAAATAGAGAGGGACAGGAAGAGAAAGAGAGGGATATAGAGAGAGACAGAGAGGGAGGGAGGAGAAATAGGTCGGAATAGGAGAGAGAGAGAGAGAGAGAGAGAGAGAGAGAGAGAGAGAGAGAGAGAGAGAGAGAGGAGTGCGAGGCATCCACTCATAGTTATTTAGTTTACTCATAATATCTTTCCGTGTTCGACTCGCAGGGAGAACGCGTGTGTTGAGTGGTGAGCCGTTTACCGCTAAGCTACGCGGCCTGACTTATGCTGGGTGATGGTTTGAAGGGGGGGGGGGGAGAAAGAGTAGGAGAAGGAAGAGGAAGAGGGGGAGGAAAGGGGGGAGAGGTAGGAGGAGGAGGAAGAGGAGGAGGTGAAGGAGTAACAAGGAGAAACAAAACGAGTCATCTAAAGTAAAATGATGATGATTATGAGGAAGAGGATAAGGAGGAAGAGGAGGAAGGGGATCAGGTAAGAACACAAGTGATTAGAAATAGAATAGTGATGATTGCAATAAGGAGGAGCGGGAAGGAGCAGGAGGGGGCGAGGAGGAGGAAAAATAGGATAACTAGGAAATAAAAGCGATTAGGAGTAGAATGATGATGGTGATAATGATGATGATAATGATGATGATAATGATGATGATGAGGAGGAGGAGGAAGAGGAAGAGGAGGAGAAAGGACTAGGAGGAGAAAAAGAAAAGAGAACCGAGAAGGAAGAAAAAACGCGAAAGAAAAGAGAAAGACGAGATTTGAATGATGGTGATGATGATGATAATGATGATGATGATGATGACAAGGGGGAGGAGGAGGAAGAGGAGGAGAGATGACTAGGAGGAGAAAGAGAAAGAAAAGAGAACCGAGAAGGAAGAAAAAACGCGAAAGAAAAGAGAAAGACGAGATTTGAATGATGGTGATAATGATGATAATGATGATGACAAGGAGGAGGAGGAGGAGGAGGAGGAGGAAAAGAGAGGACTAGGAGAAAGAAAAGAGAACCGAGAAGGGAGAGAAAACGCGAAAGAGAAGATTTAAATAGCAAGCAGAGGAAGACAAAGAACATCATGAAGAGGTAACAGCCCCATGGTAGTTATGGAGACAACATATGAACAACCAGGCCAGAAAACCAACCTCGAGGCCTTCCAAAGCTCACCCTCGGCACCGACCTTGCCTTCCAACGCCCTACGTCCACTGATATCACGACACACGGTACAAGCCTAGCATAACACTCTGAATAATTAAACTTTAGCCTCACCCGCGCACCGGTGGGTCTGACCAACGAAATGACATGGTGCAAGGAAACGCCGGCGTGCCCAAAGGTGTGTAGATGTCAGATGCCACCTTTCACTGTCTCTTCACCCGTATAAAACAAAATAATCTTAATCATATGGATGAAAACCAATATACAGTCTTAAAACTCCTGCCCAACTCTATTCTTACGGAGTATTTCAGGAGTTATACATCTCAAGTTATGGAAATATGTATAATAACGAAGGTAAAAAGCGCAGAAGGGTAACCATAAACTTCGTTGCGTCTTTTCTCTCTCCAGTGTTGCCATATCTCAAAAGGTCAAGTGAATATGTTTATGACGCGAGGTTCTGGCAAGTATTACTGTCCTCAGCACTTCCGTTTACCATTCCTTCCTTCCTTCCTTCCCTCCCTTATCTCCTCACAAATGTGGATTATAGTTCGTCATGACGTGGAAGGATGTAGGTTTAGGTAGTCATATGAAGATGTATTAGCATGGACAGCGAAAAGGCAGGGACCCGTATTCTCAAACCTTTCGGCGCCCAATTACACATATTTTACAAGGCTTTCGCAGGCGTTTCGGGCATTTTCAGGGGTAGTTTAATGGCCCTGGTGGTTGTTTAACTCTTCTTCTGTACCATGAATGTGAAAAAATCCTCATGAAGGCCCGATTAATCTCCATTTTGACCTTTGAAAGTAGTTAATGTGCGAGGTGGAAGCGTCTGAGAATACCGCCCAAGGTCATTTCAAGGACAAGAGTCACGCATCCCACCAATATGACCTATAAGTCTCTCTCCTATTGGTCTAGAGTCCCTCACGCGCAATACGGAAGCCCTCATTGGTCAGGCGGGTGGTGAGCGGCAGAGGCGAGGCAGAGGCGAGGTGGTCAGGCGGACGGCGAGCGGCAGGGGCGATGCAGAGCGAGGTGCTTCGTCCGAGGCTCCGACACATCAAACCAACCACTAGTTCGCCCGAGTGTTGCCGACGCGTTGTCACTTAATTATTTTTCTTTCTCCCTTAGCTTGGTCACGTATGCCATTATATTTACCCATTACCTCGATTTCTTGACTTCTCCCTTCACTTACTCCTCCTTTACCTCTTTTCCAAATCTCATCATCCTTAGTTTTTTCTCTTCCCTATTTTCGTTATATTTTCCTTTTTTTTCTCTCTTCCTCAACTCCTCTCCCTCTTTGTATTACTTTTTTTTCCTCTTTACCTTGCTTTCCGATCCCTTTCTCACCTATTTGTTTCTTTACCTATCTTCTTGAACTCCTCCTAATTACCTTACCTTCACCTTTGCCTACCTTTCCAAACCCTCTTCCCTCGTGCTTATTCTTTCACCCTCTATATAGGTCACGTTCTGAGCTGTGTGTGTGTGTGTGTGTGTGTGTCCTTCCCACTCTCTCACCCGGAACCGTCACACGAGGGCAGCGGCTCTTCCTCTCACGCTCCTTGCGCAAATTTAGTTAAGTCTGTCCGTATTAAGTTAGCGGGAGTGTGTCATGCAAAATTATATTATATATGACGGACGGAGAACGGTGCCGCGCGGGCGCTTAGTGAAGCTATTCCTGGCATTAATAAGATGACGGCCATGTTCTCCTCCTACATCTTCCTCTTCCCTCTTCACCTTCACCTTATTAACATTTTTCCTCTTCCTCTTCCTATTTCATCAGTTTCTTTTTTCTTATTCCCCTCCTTTGATCTTTATTATATTTATTTTTCTTCCTCTTCTTCATATCCTCCTCCTCCTCCTCCTCCTCCTCATCATCATCATCATCATCATCATCATCATTATCATCATCATCATCATCATTCTCTTCCTCACTCCCATCCTCCTCCTCCTCCTCCTCCTCCTCCTTAACCAACACGTTCAGCATTAATTAGTAGGCAATTACGTGCTACTGTTGCTTATTGTATTAGTGGCAATTAATAGTATCCCGCTGCCAATCACCGTTATTGATGCTCAAGGACCAACAACACTGATGAGACTCAAATAGATTCCCTCGTGCACGTGTTTGCCGGTAAGGGTTTGGCACGATTATAATCATTATGCTTCCTTCTGTGCTTTTGTTCTTCTTGTTCCTCTTGCTATTATTCTTCCGTGCTTTGTTCTTATTTGACGTCTTTATTGTGAAACTTAATACTTCACTGAAAATGCTTTCTTCGCTACTACTGATGTCTGAATTTGAATCGGCTATTTTATTATCATTCTCATAATTATATCCACGGAATGATGGCGAACAGATAAATAAGTGTTCATGCTTTTTTATTGTTCATTGTTGTTGTTGTTGTTGTTGTTGTTGTTTCTTGCCCTTGAGCTTTTCCTTTACTGTAAAATAAATCAGGTTCTTCACAACTTTCCCATTTCACTCTTGCCTCGGAAAACCTGCACTGACACACATTGGCTCACATGGACATCACAAATTTAAACCATAAACAAATTCATCTCTCTTCTGGCCTCCCATTCTTTACTCTCTTACTGGAAATGCGCTTGGTGGGCTTTTGTTTTTCTCTGTTATAATTATCTATGCCCTTCAGCTGTTTTCATTCATGTAAAAAAAACAACTCGGAAAAAAACTCAAATGTAACACTTTTATCCATCACTCACTCATTCATTCATATTTTTCGCACTTTTTTTCTCACCTGGTCAACGTACCGAAACAAACTCCTTTTCGTCCTTTTTTCTTTTCCTCGGAACAGCGTTTAGTGGATTTTTTTTTTTTTTGCCCTTTTGTTGAGCTGCCTCCCTTGCCGTAAAAACAAACAAAAAATATCATCATCATCATCATCAGCGGCTACAGTGGTGGTGGCCCTTCCCTCACGCCGTCACCCGCCCCGCCTAGTTTATACAGCACCGTCTCATTATACACGCAAATGTACAAGAACGTCCGAAATTACTACGCGGGATTTATTGTCGGTGTGTCTTCTGCATCACAAATAACTAGCGCGGCAGATTTTACTCTCTCTCTCTCTCTCTCTCTCTCTCTCTCTCACACACACACACACACACACACACACAAGAATCTGCATCTCATTTGGAATTGAATGAAACACAAAATGGAGAGCATACTGTATTCTGTTCTTGCTAATTTTCCACTTTAATTATTTCTGTCACGAATCACATTAAAAATCCAGCATACTAAAGTGGCGCGGATACTTTGCTTGAAAAGGACGAGTAATTTACATTGTTACCAGGAAATTAGTTTAAAAGATTTCCTTATACGAGTGCGTGAGAAGTATGGGAACACGATTTTTTTTATTATAACAACATATCTAGACAGTATTCTCTCTCTCTCTCTCTCTCTCTCTCTCTCTCTCTCTCTCTCTCTCTCTCTCTCTCTCTCTCTCACTTGGCTGGTTCTTAAAGACGTCCAGAGAAGGCTGAAGGTTACCTCTGTATGTGTGTGTGTGTGTGTGTGTGTGTGTGTGTGTGTGTGTGTGTGTGTGTGTGTGTCTTGCTGCTTGTCTGTAAACTCATGTCGAAAGAGTTAATGACTACCTCCTCCTCCTCCTCCTCCTCCTCCTCCTCCCCCCATTTTGTATACCCTCCCTGTCCCTTTCCTGTTATACGTTTCGTCCTCATTTCCCTTGCCTATTACTTTTACTTCTTCTCCTCTCTCCATTCCACTTTCTTTTTATTCCCTCATAACCTGACGCCCTTCACTTCCCACGCAGCGTTACTCCCATCCATTCCCTTCACTATCACACTCCCGCTCTCACCCCCTCACTCTCACTCTCACACACTCACTCTCACACATTCCCCTCCGTCCTGTACACAAGCCCTAAACTCTCTCTAAACTCTTACACACGTGACAGCCTCTCTCTCTCTCCCTTAAAATAAACAACCCCGCCAGTGTACCGTTCTCCGGCTCTCCTGACGCAGGTATTGCAGCCATCAGCGTACCTGTCGCGGCCCAGGTGAGGAAAGGCGCGGAATGGCTCACAGGTGGTAATGACTTCAGGTGTGTGAATGGGTCAGGTGTAGGTGTGCATGGGTGATGTGTGGGGATAGGGAAAGTGTTAATGGTTTTAGGTTTCATCGAGTTTTGTTGTGAGTGGTGTGGTTGTTGTAGGTGTGGAATGAAGGTGTAAATGGTTCCAGGTTAAGTGTGGAAGTGTTGATTGGTTATGCCGTTGATTGATTGTGGTACAGCCCTAAAGTGTGGATCGCAGGTGTTAATGGTTACAGGTAGAGTGTGGTGTTCATGGGTTCTGTTGTGGATTGGTGTTGTTATTGTCTATAGATGTGAAATAGAGGTGTTACTGGTGTAGAGTGGAGTGGAGGTGTTAATGGGTTAAAGAGATACTACTAGTCTTAGGTGTTGTTGGGTTCAGATACGGAATAGAGGTGTTAATGGTTACTGGTGTAGAGTGGAGTGGTGTTAATGAGTTAGAGGAACGTGGAGTGGTGTTAATGGGTTAGAGGTACAACTAGTCTTAGGTGTTACTGGGTTCAGATGCGGAATAGAGGCGTTAAATGTTACAAGTGTAGAGTGGAGGTGGTGGAGGTGTTAATGGGTTACAGAGGTACTACTAGTCTTGGGTGTTATTGGGTTCAGGTGTAGAATGGAAGATGTAATTAGGTTCAGGTGTAGAAAGGAGGAGCTGGTAATGGGTTTAGGCGTGGACCAGAAAACATTTTAATGGTTTTAGAGGTGGATATGGTGGAGCTGATGACTGGTTTAAGTGCAAATGAGTTCAAGTAATGGTAAGGTTTTCGTACAGATGTCTGATGTTACGCGTTAATTACAGAGACGAACACGAAGTTGAATTATAAGCAAACGAGTAAAAAGAGTTTAGAACCTTCAACAATATTTCTTTCAACAATAATAATAACGATGGCGATGATAATATAAAGTTGATGAAGGTAAAACTAAAAGCAATGAGCCACACACTGATCCCCTCCCTCCTGAAGCCTCTCTCTCTCTCCACCCAATCCTTGCCAATCCTGCGCCCGGAAGAAAGAGATTCACTTCCCCGAGTCACCCGCTTCGCTTTAAGATTCGTAGCAGTGCGGCTCAGTCCAGGAAATAGATTTTGATCCGGAGTTCGTTCCCTGGAGATGTTTCGCTGCGGGCTTTGGAGGGCTCGGAAGGGGGGGGGGAAGGGAGGAAGAGAGGCCGTGAGGGAAAAAAAAAAGAAGGCTGTGAGGAAAAAAAACGGGGAGATGAGGGGCGAAGATAATGCAACAGGGGTGAGGAGGAGGTGCAAGGAAGGGGAGAGGAGGAGAGAGAAAGAGAGGCAGGAAAAGGTTTGGGCATAAAGAGGAGAAAGAGAGCCGGAGAAAGAGAGAAATACAGGAAAAGTGGGAGAGAGAGAGAAAAGGAGAATTACGTTACCAGGGAAAAAGGATAAAGAAGAGAGGCAGAGAGCAGAGGGACAGGATGAGAGGACGGCGGGTTAGGAGATAGGCAAAAAAATCCTCCTCGATCTCCTACTTTAGCGGTGCCGTCCTCCCTCCCTCGCTTGTTGTGGTTGCCCCGCTTATTGTAACACTGAGGCGCGGCTACACGGCGGCTCACTGCGGCAAAGGGTGCTACTGCTACACAGGGGGACTACCAGGGTGTAGGGGAAGGGGGGTAGTTGCTGAACGTTTGTGTTGAAAGGGGGAAAAGGGTGTGATGGGGGGTAGGGGTAAGAGGGGTCAAAAGAGAAGTAAATTAGTGCGGTTTGCCGTATACTCGAGATGCAACACAGAGAGAAAGAAGGGAAAAAGAACGTTGGGGGAGGGATGCTGCAAACTGGTAATGGAAGGGGAAGGGGGTGTTGAGGAGTAGGGGTGAGAGAAGGGTCAAAGGAGAAGTAAATTGGTTTGGGTTTGCTATATAGGCGATGCGACACAGAGAGAGAAGGGAAAGAGAATGTTGGGGAAAGGAAGGGGGCGTTGGAGGCTTGTGTTTGAAGGGGGGAAGGGGATGATGGGGTGGGGTTGAAAGGGTCAAAGGAGAAGTAAATTGGCGGGGTTTGCTATATAGGCGATGCGACACACAGAGAGAGAAGGGGAAAAAGAAATTGTTGACGTTCAAAAAAGAAATAAACGCAGGTAATGTTGTATTTTTATTTTCACTCTCCCTCTCTCTCGTTTTCTATGAGGTGCTGTATGGGTACCGTGAGGGAGACGGGTGAAGTGTGAGGAAGAGAGGGAAGGAGAAAAGAAACGTTGACGCCGAAAGAGAGAGAAATGCAGAGACAGTTTAGAGACAGAAAGAAAGAGAAAGAGGGAGGCAGAGTAAGCGAGGGAAAGAGAGGGGAGTTGATGGAGACATATGGAGTGAACGAATATAGGAAAACATGGGAGGGAGAAGAAAGAAGAGAGGTAGAGGAGGAGGAAGAGGAGGAGGTGAAGGAGTACAGCGCATGAGAACGAATAGGGTGGGACCGAAAAAGGGAGAGGGATGGACAGAATGCTCTAGACAACAAATGGCGGATGTCAGGAGAAAGGAAAAAGGGAAGCAGAAAGTGACAGGACAAATATAAAGGCAAGAGAGAAACAATAAAGAAGAGAAGAAGAATGCAGCGAGACAGGAAGGAAAGAGAGAGACATTGGGGGACAGAAATAATAAAAGAGAAGAAAGGAAGAAAGTGCATTAAAAGAGAAGAGGAGGTAGGATAGAAACAAAAAGAGGAGGAAGAAATGAGAACAGTAAACTAGAGATGGACGAAAAAATGGAGAACGATAAGAGAGTTTACACAGGAGGAAAGAAGAGAAGAAAGGAGAGGAGAAAAGAACACTAGTGGAGGAAAGGAAAGGAGGGGAAGGAGAACGATACGAGAGGACAAAGGTAAAAGAGGAGGAGGGAAGAGGAGAAAAGATCACTATTGGAGGAGGAAGAGGAGGAGAAGGAGAATGAAGAGGAGAAAGAAGAGAACAGAGAATAGGAGAAAGGACACTAGAGGGAGAGGAAAGGAGGGAAAACGTGGACAGGAAAAAGGGAAAATAGAAACACACACACACACACACACACACACACACACACACACACACAATCTGCGGGGGGCCTAAGGGTGTATGGAGGTAATCAAGTGCTGATTAGGTGACAGGATTGGACGGGAGCGATATTAAACTCCCTCGCCTTGAGCGGAATCAATTTTACGCGACAAAAATCTCCTCCGATCACCATCCAATACGTGCGTGTCCTGCAGCTGTTGTTGTTGTTGTTGTTGTTGTGGTGTTTTTTTGTTTTGTATTCGTTTTGTGGTTGCTGTTTTTGTTGTTGCTGTTGTTTTTATTTTTTTCGTTTTGTTGTTGTTGTTGTTGATGATGATGTTTTTGTTTTGTTTTCGTTTTGTTGTTGTTTTTGTTGTTGCTGTTGATGTTTTTTTGTTTTGTATTCATTTTGTTGTTGTTGTTGTTGTTGTTGTTGTTGTTGCTTTGCGGGACATTGCAACTTTATCAAGGCCTCTAGCTATACAATAGTTCATGTCAGTATATTTTTTTTCTAGTTTATTTATTAGTTTTTACATTGAAACATACAGCGCTATGGAGGCATTTATTTTCACTAAAGTTATTGAGAGATATTTGGCTGTTTATTCAGGTTTATTTTTTCGTTCTTTTTATGCCGTGTTGTATTTGTTTAAAGCCAGCATGCAATAATTAAGGTTAACACACACACACACACACACACACACACACACACACACACACACACACAGTCAATCAACCAAAAGACAAGGGATGAAGAGACGCAAAAACACGAGTTAAGAAAATAAAATAAAAAAGCGAAAAAAGTGGAATTAGGAGAATGTGAAAGAAATGGAAGGGAAATAAGTTCGAATACCTCCATTCCCTTCCCTCCAATTCTCTTCCTTGCCTTTGCTCCTCGAATCTCTTCTTCCCTTCCCTTCCTGCTCCTTCAGACGCTGCTCCGGAACTGTTCACATCAGCTGATTGAAGTAGTTGAATTCTTGGCACGCTTTGTTAGTCATGAGGGGAATCAAAGTAAAAAGCTTTTATAATCAAGTGTATGCTCTCTCTCTCTCTCTCTCTCTCTCTCTCTCTCTCTTGCATGTCGTTTCATCCCTTATTTCTCGTTTATTGTTTCTTTCTCCTCGTTTCCTTTAATTCTTGTCTTTAAATACTCTCTCTCTCTCTCTCTCTCTCTCTCTCTCTCTCTCTCTCTCTCTCTCTCTCTCTCTCTCTCTCTCTCTCTCTCTCTCTCTCTCTCTCTCTCTCTCTCTCTCTCTCCCCATTCGAACATTCTCATTGGACTCAATTTATCCAAAGTAATTTAATTTGCTCTTCATTCTTTTATTACGTTTTCAACTTTTCCATTCTGCATATTACACAGAAACCTTTCCCATTACACTGAATCTATTTACTAGTCTGTCCATTATCGTCACACACCGTTATTAGAAGTAGCAGAAGTAGTAGTAGTAGTAGTAGTAGTAGTAGTAGTAGTAGTAGTGGTGATGGTGGTGGTACTGTGGAGAATGGGAATAGGAGGAGAGATCTATCCTGGCATACTAAACATTATCTAACCTAACCAAATCGCCCAAGTAACCCTTCACCCTTTCACCACCTTGATGTCCTATAACCTGACCTAATCTAACCCCTCCACACAACCCACCTCCACCATCTTGACGCCTAACTACGACCTAACCAAACCTAACCCCTCCACACACAAATGTATATACTATTTTAATGGAGGCAGCGATTAACGGGCTTTTTTTCCTCACCTTTATTTTTCCCTTGAACTGTTTCCTTTACAATAACAAAAAAAAAAAAAAACATATCCTAGCCTAGCCTAGCATAACCTAACCTGACTTATAACCTGACCTAACCTAACCTAATTTATAACCTAACCTAACTTATAACCTAACCTAACCTAGCTTATAACCTAATCTAACATAATCTAACCTAACCTAACCTATAACATAACATAACCTAACCTAGCTTATAACCTAACCTAACCTAACCTAAACAAACCTAACTTACAACCTAACCTAACCTAACTTATAACCTAACATAAACTAGTCCCCCTGAACACCTTCCCCTTACCACCTAACCTAACTTACCTAACCCCCTTGAATAACCCCTTTCCTCCACCCCTCTGAGCCCAAACACCTCGACGCCTCACAAACTCACCTGCAAACAGCCGAAATTTTAGGACCCAAGAGCCTGATTAATATTTATCGGCGCCTCTCAACACACGAACTGATGGAAAGAAAACAGGATATTGCCTCCCAGTGTTGCATAACAGCTTGACGATGAAGGCGTGTGTACCTTACCGCGGGGAGGTGAGGAGGAGGAGGAGGAGGAGGAAGAGGAAGAGGAAGAGGAAGAGGAGGAGGAGGAGGAGGAGGAGGAGGAGGAGGAAGAGGAAGAGGAAGAGGACGAGGAGAAGGAGAAGGAGAAGGAGGAGGAGGAGGAGGAGGAGAAAGAGGAGGAAGACGAAAATAAACAAGAAGATGAAGGCGAAGAGCACACCGAGGAGGACAAGGAGGAGGAGGAGGAAAAAGAGGAAGAGGAAATGCTTATGTTGCGACCATGCAAGGGAAAAAATAAAAACAGATAAAATATATATTCTAGGTAAAAAATAAATTGCGCTCCATAACTAAATAGGGAAACTAATAAAATCACGCATAACTCTCCTTTTTTAATGATCAAAGTTGGTTTCATAATATTACGCGTGTTCAAAGTCTAGATTCAACCCAGGCCAGAGCTTTAGAGAGGGGGAGGAGGGGGGAGGAAGGGGAGGAGGAGGAGGGGGAAGAGGGGCAGCAGGGGAGGAGGAGGAGGAGAAGGAAGGAAAGGGAGAAGGGGAGGGGATGAGACTGAACATATTTCCGCTATTTATTCCACACACACTCACTAAATATAATATTCCCGGACCACTAATATGCACGGCGAGGCCCCTATACTAAAACTCCCCTTCCGGACTTTTGCGTATGTGTGTGTGTGTGTGTGTGTGTGTGTGTGTGTGTGTGGGATGAAAGCGAACAGATGGAGAGTAGAGCTGGTGGTTGATAGTTTGGGTGTGTCTGTCTGATTGAGGAGGGGACGTAGAGCCTAGGGGAGGGGAGGGGAGGTCATAGGTGTGGGTGAGGGCGAGGAAAACGTAGCAGAGGTGGGTAAGGAGACAGATGGTAGATAGGTGTGAGAGGTAACGTTGCCAGATTGTCTAACTTGCCTCTTACTTTTACCAGCTTCCGACCCAAAAACTGCCTCGTGGACCCCAATAAGAAGATTCACTTATAATTATCGTTAAAATAGTTAATTCCTGATGTTTCTTGGCAATAGTTAGGCGTCAGAAGCCGGTAAATACTATGCTCTGAGTACGACAATCTGGCAACGGTGGTGAGAGGATCGGGGTTAGGTAAAGGAGGAAAACAGGTGACGCACAGGTGTTGGCGTAGGGCGAAGGTATATAATAGGGTTAGGACGATGAATGGAAAGCTGCAGAAAAGGAGAGGGTATGTAGGTGGACAGGGTGGGTGTGGATATAGGAAAACAGGAGGGAAAGGAGAATGACACTGGAGGAGGAAGTAGAAGCACAGTGGAATCGCGAGAGGTATGGATGAGAGAGGGAAACCTAGATAAACATTACATATAAAATCAGAAGGAAAAGGAAGATACTGGAAGGGGAAGAAGAAGAAAGAAAATGGAGAGGCAAAAGGTATGGAGGAGGGGGACAGCTAAATGGACAGAAATTAACTTTACCCATAAAACCAGCTCGGTAATGAGTGCCCGGAAAATAAAACAGAGAGACAAGCCACACAAAGATCCATTAACTCGTGTGGCGCAGAGGGAAAAATGGTAAGAACACACAACGTTGAACCCCTTCTTTACACACTCCCTCCTCCGTGTGGATCTTTGAAAAGCGATATGTCTTGTGTGGAAGGTGAGACGAGGGGAGGAAAGGAGGAGGAGGAGAAGGAGGAGGAGGAGGAGAAGGAGGAGGAGGAGAAGGAGGAGGAGGAGGAGGAGGAGGAGCTGTATGGATTGAGTGAAGGGGAAAGACGAAGCAAAACCAATGAGGAGGAAGAAAGGAAGAAAAAAGAGAGAGAGAGAGAGAGAGAGAGAGAGAGAGAGAAGAAAAAGAAAAAGAAAAAGCAGGAAAGCAAGAAAAGAAGCAAGAAAAGAAGCAAAAAAAGAAAAAAAGAAAAAGACAGAAAAAGAAAGACAGAGAATGAAGGAAAGTGAGAAAGAAAGAAAAATAAAGAAAGAGAGTGAGGGACGCATTCTCGGGGTCACAGCAAGACAAAGAAGGGGCGGCCAGCAAGCAGAGTGGGCGGCCCAGGTACTCGCGGGAGAAGCTTTACTTGGTTATACATTAAAAAGTGCATTTCCCAGCGGGGCCGTCGGGGTGCGCGGGAAGAATGGTGCGGCGGGAGGCAGTGATGGCCGCGGGATTGAAACAAATGGGGGGCATGCAGACGAGGGCGATGAAGAAGGTGTGAAGGTGTGAACGGAGACGTGAAGAAGGTGTGAAGGTGTGAACGGAGACGGGAAGAAGGTGAATATTGAACAGGGAATAGGAGGACGACTAGAAAGGAGAAAAAACAATAGGAAACACTCACTGAGGAGGTGGAAACTGAGCAGGGATAAAAAGAAGAAAATGTGGTAAACAGGACTTAGATACGGGGTGTAGGTACTGATGCAAAGGTAAAGCTGCTAAAGAGAAGGTGAAAGGTGGATAAACAAACGGTCACAGGGAACGTGGAAACAGAGAATGTGCAAAGTAGAGCATAAAGAAGGTAGAAAGGTAACGGAAATAAGGAGAACGTGAAGGGGAAAAAAGGAAGCTGGAAGAAAAAATGGGAAGTGAAAGAACATGGAAGGTTAATAAGGTGAAAGGTAGACAGCAGGAAATAGAAATCGTGGGAAATGAAGAGCCAGGAAATTAAGAGCTAGAGGTGGAAGGTGAGAAGGTCATGGAAAAGAAAGAAGCTGAACGGGAAAGAGGGAAGCGATGATCACGACGGAAAGATTAAGCGTTGGATGGAAGAAGACGAAATGATGGTTTAGCTAAAGTGCAAAATTTAATGGGGAGGAGGAGGAGGAAGATTAATCGAGGAGGAGGAAGCTTGAAGTTCTGATAGAGGAAAAGCGGGAAGGAGAGGGAAAGGAGCAATGGAGGAATACCAGGAGGGAAGATGGGGGCGTCGACGGAGAAGGAGGAGGAGAAAATCGAGGCTAAGAAGAAGCGAAAGAGAGAAAACCGAAGGCGTAATGACAATGAAAAGATTATTATTATTTTTTTACAACAAAGGAGACAGCTCAAGGGCACAAAAAAAAGTAAACAATAATAAATAAATAAAAAAGCCCGCTACTCGCTGCTCCCAAAAAGAATCCAAAGAGGTGGCCGAAAGAGAGGTTATTATTATATTAAAGAGAGAAAGAGAAAGAGAGAGGGAAGGAAAGAAGAGAGGGGAGTTTATGGAGACGTATGGCATGAACGAGTAAAGGAAAAAATGGGAGGGAGAAGAGGGAATAGAGGCGAAAAGGAACAGTGGACAAGGAAGAGGAATTTGATTTTAAGGTGAAGCGGAAAAGGGTAAACAGAAGGAAAGTTTAAATGGCGGACAAAAATAATCAGATCACTAAAAAAGAAAAGATGGAGTGAACAGAAGACAAGGCGACAAGGTCAGGACAAAACTAATGAAAAGAGGGAAACAGAAGGAAAGGCGAAATGGACTAAAATAAGGTTGATCACTAAAGCGAGAAAAGATGGTGGTGTCAACAGCGGCGAGGCGGCGGCGGAAAAAAGGAAGAGTGATGTGGATCGCCGTGGATATAATTAACATGCAGTGACGTTTAATAAGGTAAACTGCCGCTTGATCGTCACCGGAGCCTTCATTATATTACTAAAACACTCAGCAGCGGCGTTACATTACTCACTGTCCAGCTGACCGAGCAGGAAAATATATCTTTAGGCACGCCATTCATGAAGTGTGATTGAAAAAATGAAAAAAAAGTTAGCGAAGATTGAATCAGCGACAGAAAAGGATTGAAGAGAAAATGAAAGTGAAAGAACAGGAACAAAGAGTGAACGAAATAATCAGATGAAAAAAAATGAGTGAATGGATTAGTGATTTTAGAGTGAATGTAACAGGGAGAGAAAAAAATAACTGAATTACAGATAAAAGAGAAATTAGAATGAATGAAAGAGAGACAATGAAAGACTCAGTGAAATGATTAGTGACATTAGAGGAGTGAATGAAACAGGAAAAGAAAAAATAAATGTACCAGAAAAGTAATAAATGAAAAAATGAGAATAGATAAAAGAGTTTGAGGAAAAAAATAGTGTGAAAAAAAGACAGACAAAAAGAGAGAATGAAAGAAAGTGAGAAAGAAAGAAAAATAGGAGGACAAAAAGAAATGAACCAAAGTAGTAAAACAAAAAAAAACGAATAATAGATGAAACAGAAACAGGAAAAGATTAGTGAGATTAGACGATTGAATGAAATAGGAAGAAAAAAAAATAAAAAATCGAGTAGTAATAAAACAAGAAATAAAATTAATGAAAGAGACCGAGAAAATGAATGAGCCAATTAAATGCGTTGCGTACACTCGACTCAATTTGTTCGGCGAATAATACACTTCCAATTACCTGCATCAACACCTGGAATACTAATTGTCTGGAGTGCACCGGAGACGTGACGTGACCTCGTGACCTGAATACATAACCCACTTCTCTCCCCCACCAATCTCATCTCTTTCTCTCTGTTCCTTTCTCTCTTTTCTCTCCTCCTTTCTCCCTTCCTTTCTCTCTTTATCTTTCATTTTCCTCCCCCATGGATTTCTCTCTCCCCTCTCCTCTCCCTTCCTTCTCTCCATCTTCCTCACTGTTACCTCTCATACACTCCTCTCTCTATCTCCATCTCCTGTTCTTCATTTGAGGATATTTCGTTTTCTCCTCTTTCTATATTTCGTGTTGCACTTTCTCTTCCTGTACGAAAGAGTGTGAAAAATAGGCTTAGAATCTTTATTTATGCCTATAACTATCTAACTATAACAAACTGGAGGAGCATATCTCGTTTTTCCTCTATATTCCTTGCTGTACTTACTCATCCTGTACAAAAGTGTGAAAAAGAGGCTTAGAATCTTTATTTATGCCTATAACTATCTAACTATAACTAACTAGAGAAGCGTATTTCGTTTTTCCTCTATAGTCCTTTTTGTAGTTACTCGTTCTGTACAAAAACGAGTGAAAAAACAGGCTTAGATTCCTTACTTGTGTCTGCAACTAACTAGCTAACTCCCCTCTTTCCTCCCTCTCTCCACCTCTCTCACTTTCTCCTCTCAAACACGCCTCTTTCCCATTCATCTGCTTTCGTTTCCTCTTCCCTCCTTTTTTCTCCCTTCACCTTCCTTTCCTCTCTCATACACTTCTATCTCCTTTCTCTTTTCTCTTCTCCTTCACCCCATATAACAGTTTCGCCTCTCTTCCTCTCCCCTCTTTTCTCTCTCTTCACCTCTTTTTTTTCCTCACTCATGCACTTCTACTTCTATCTCTTTTCATTCTGTACAAAATGAGTGAAAAAAACAGGCTTACATTCCTTACTTGTGCCTGCAACTCCGCCACTCCCGATAGTCCCCCTGAGCAAGCCTCCACGCAGTTACCTTACCATTCCTCGTCCCTCTCAGCAGGACCCATCAGGCATGACTTGCGTGGGCGTCCCCTTCGTCTCCTCAAGGAAAAAACTACAACAAAACACGAAACTAAAGCAATCCATCCCATCAGAGTTAGTCCGGTTACTGGGTCCCCTGCTAATCCCTTTAACGGGCCACGAGAACGATAAATCCTGCTTGAGAGCGAACTGTGACCCGCTTGTATGGCATTCGATCCCCTTAAGGAGGTTTGTACAGCGATAGTCCCCTCTGAAAGACCCCCTTGAGAAACAGATGGGTGTCGGGGAGGCTGTTTTAATCTCCCTCTTACATCTCTCCTTCCCCTCTCCTCTCTCTTCCCTCTCTCTCTCCATCTCCCTCACTCTCCCCTCTCATACATGCCTGCCTCTCTCTCTCTCTCTCTCTCTCCCATTTCTCTTTTCAGGGCTGTCTCTCTCCTCTCCCTTCTTTCCTCCCTCTCTCCACCTCTCTCACTTTCTCCTCTCAAACACGCCTCTCTCCCATTCATCTCCTCTCGTTTCCTCTTCCCTCCTTTTTCTCCTTTCACCTTCCTTTCCTCTCTCTTACACTTCTATCTCCTTTCTCTTTTCTCTTCTCCTTCTCTCCATGGAACACTTTCCCCTCTCTTCCTCTCCCCTCTTTTCTCTCTCTTCACATATTTTTTCCCTCACTCATGCAGTTCTACTTCTGCTATCTCTCCTCTCTTCTTTCCTACCTTCTCTACTCGTATTTCCACCTCTTTTTCTCTTCTCATTCATGTCGATTTTCCCTCTTTCCTCTCCCTTACCTTTCCCTCTCCTATGTCCCTCTCTCTCCCAATTCCATTCCCTCTCCTATTTCCGCCTCGCCACTTCGTATAGCAGTGTACTTTTCCCTCCCTTTTCTCTCACTGTTCCCCTTCCATTTACTTTCCTCATCCAAGGTCATTCTATTCGTCCCTCCTCCATCTCTCTTTCTCATGTCTCTCCCTTCTCTCTCTCTCTCTCTCTCTCTTTGCTTTATATTCTCCCTCACATCTTTCTACACTTCTCCCTCCGACAATTATCTCGTTTTTCTTTTCCATGAGTTACTCTCCCTCTCTTTCCTACTACCGTGTACTCTTCCCACGCATATCTCTCTCCCTTCTCCTCTCCCTTCTTCCTCTCCCCTCTCCTCTCCTCACCCTTCTCCCTCTCCCCTCTTCTCTCCTCTCCCCTCTCCCCGTGCACGCGTTACCCCTCACTTGGGAGTCAGTGATCCTGCCGTTGAGGGAGACGAGCGGAAGACCAATATAGATTTTTGTGTTCTTTTGGTGTGAGTCAGTGTTGATCTGTGCAGGTGGAAAGGGGGGAGATGCGATGACTCTCTCTCTCTCTCTCTCTCTCTCTCTCTCTCTCTCTCTCTCTCTCTCTCTCTCTCTCTCTCTCTCTCTCTCTCTCTCTCTCTCTCTCTCTCTCTCTCTCTCTCTCTCTCTCTCTCTCTCTCTTCATTATAGGACACACCATCGCACGGCTGCCAAGGGACCATAAAGGGAGTAGCGTAAGGGCGGCCACTACTCTGCCAGGGACCATTAAAGGGCATTAAAGACACGCCTCACCTCACTTGTGTTACACCTGAGCTTACCTCCGTACCTTACCTACCTGACCTCATCTCTACCTACAGAACGTCATATCTACCTTGTAACACCTCACCTCATCTATAGTTCCAAATACCTGTCTTTTTTTTTCTTCACATCTCACTCTTCGTCTTTTTTTTCCCTTCTCCCCTTCTTTCTCTCTCTTCATCTCCCTTTCGTTTCCCATACACTTCCATCTTCTCTCTCCTCTCCCTTCTCTCTGTCTCCACCTCTCCATCTATTTTTTCTTCTCATACACGCCTCTTTTTCTCTCTCCCCTCTTCTCTTTTTTCCTCTCCCATCTTTTCTTTATTTTCACATCCTTTTCCTCTTACCTGCGCTGCTGTCTCTCCTCTCTTCTTCTCCTTTAACACCTGTCTTATTTTTTCTAACACCTGAACTTACCCATGCAATCTAACACTTGACCTTACCTTTATCTGTCACATGGCTTCACCTTTCCCCTTTAACACCCATACCTTTGTTACACCTGTCCTCCTATGCATTGTAACATCTGACGTTAACGTTATCTACCACACCTGGCTTCACTTCTACTCTTTAACCCCTGACCCCTTTTTTTGTGTGTACCCTTAAAGTTCCTCCAGCCTCCACTAATTCCCCTCTCCCCTTTCCCTCTGCACAATCTCGTCTAATTCCCTCTTTTCACACCTTTACTTTGCTCCTCATCTCGTCTCTACAGCCTCCTCACTGTCCCTCTACATCTCCGCTCTCCATAACCTCCTCGTATCTTCTCCTCTCCACGCCCCCTCTTCCTCTACTCCCCTCTTTCTCTCTCTCTACAACCTCTTAGTGTTTTCTCCCCTTCACGCCCACTCTGACTCCCTTCCCTTTCGTCCCACCACACCTTCCCCTTACCTCCTCTCCACATCCTCCTTCCATCTTCTCCCCTCCACGTCCACTCGTCCTCTCCTCCCCCCTCTTCCCACGAGTACGCAGCCCCGCCTCAGGCCCTCCTCAGCGCCTCATCACCCCAAGAAGGCTTCCAGGCGTCGTGTTTTAAGACTCGCCTAATCCGACTCATGGTTCTCCAGATTACAGTAGAACGACCAACGTGCATCACAAGACCTGTTTGGAGGAGGAGGAGGAGGAGGAGGAGGCTTCGTCATCACGGGATTAATGGAAGCCAGGGAGATGAGGAACGTGTGTGTGTGTGTGTGTGTGTGTGTGTGTGTGTGTGTGTGTGTGTGTGTGTGTGTGTGTGTGTGTGTGTGTGTGTGTGTGTGTGTGTGAGAGAGAGAGAGTGTGTGTGTGTGTGTGTGTGTCTTAAGTGGTCCAGGTGTAAAAATGTAATTATCCAGGTGTTTTATGGGTGCTCTAATCAGCCCAGGTGTAAAGACGCGGATATCTGAGGGGCCACTGAATTTTTTTAAGGACAAGGTGTGGAGATGTGTTATACAGGTGAACCATTCAAGAGCTTTAGTGTACCTGGCTAATGTCTAAGGGGTACAGGTGTAATTTACTTGGCACAGGTGTGAAAGTCTAGCCATTAACGTGATTTAGCGTTACCTGCAATTAGTGTTTAAAGGGTAGACGTGGCTCTGGTTTGAAATTATAACTGCTCAGGCGATTTCGGTTTACCTGTAAAAGATTTGAAGGGCATTTGTAAGGGGTTCAGGAGGAGCTTATTCTTACCTGTCCAGCACTACCTCTCCTAACCCACCTGCAACACACCCACGCTCTCAGGTGCCTCGATGGACTTAAATCTGCGGAAAATTACCTGGCAGCCTCCAAATGCGGATCCGAGGAGCTGCTTTGCATTGCCTTCACACTTCCCCGAGCGGCAACATGCGCGCATTTAGCAAGTATATATTTACCGTGCTCACCTTCCCTATATTCCGTTTGAAGTCGCTAACGAGGGAGCGTATGTAAAGAAAAACGCACATTTACAGCAACTCGTATTAAAAGCTCCTGAACAGACCGCAATAATCTTTCAGAGGCGGGATAAACTTAGCTAAGCACACCCACGTTCAGTTAATATTGACAGCAAAAAATAAATGAGCTGCAAACACGAGTATACGTAGTTAAACCTTCACCATCAGTATGTATTTAGAACGTGTACTTGTAGGTGAGCAGAGCACGTCTTTTTTCCTTCCTTCCCTCTTCCCTTATGCATGCACCTTCCCCTTCGTATCTTCCATCCCGGCCGGCTTTACCTCTTCTCCAATGCACCTCCTATTTTCCCTTTCCTTCAGTATATATTTAGAACGTGTACTTGTAGGTGAGCAGCGCACGTCTTCTTCCCTTCCTTCCCTCTTCCCTTATGCATGCACCTTCGCCTTCGTGTCTTCCATCCCGGCCGGCTTTACCTCTTCTCTAATGCACCTCCTACTTTCCCTTCCCTTCCCTTCCTTTCGCCTTTGTGTCAGGTCTCTCTCTCCCTCTCTCTCTCTCACACACACACACACACACACACTCCCTCTCCCTTTATGCGCCGCCTTCTTTCTCCCTTCACTAATGCAGCTCCGGCTCCCTCTTTTACCTCCCTTCCCTGTCTCCCTTCCCTTTCTCCCCTCGCTCTCCCGCACACGCCAGCGAGCAGCGGCCGCCTCAGGGGTCCCACACGCCCTCAACAACCAACTTGCTCCCTCCGCGGCGGGCCGGAGAGGGGCGCCACTTGCAGTAAATAAAGGAAGAGGTCGTCGGTGGCTTCTCTGTCTCGTGATTAAATCTGCGCCGCCCTTCCCTGCCTAGTCCAGCACAGCCGACGCCCGCCGCTGTTTGCTCGGTCAACAGCCACAGCGAGGGAGGCGAGGCAAGGCGCCGCCACAAGTGTAATACAACTCCCACACGAGTCACACTCACGACGTAGTCTCTTGTTTTTTCTTTACAGAGTTCCGTCCCTCACTTCCTTCCCCTCCCTCCTATTCTCTCAGTCCCTCTTTCCCTTCCTCTCTCCCTCCCTGCCTCTACCCCATCTCCTCTCTCGTTTCATCCTTTGGTCGAGGTGAAGCCACTCTTCCTCACGCTTCTGTAACTCTTGACGCCGTGTGTGTGACGAAGAGACATTCGAAACGGTTCACTGACAACTGCTGGAAGTCATTTGTCTATACTCTTGGGGGACAGAAAGACACATTCGATATCCACAGACCTTATCAACGCCTTCAGGTTTCCTTCTTCTTTCAGGATATTACACTTACTTAAACCTCCACTTTCAGTATATATTGAAAAAGTGTATATGTAGGATATCGATGCGCCTCTTCTTCCCTTTCTTGCTATCCCCTTATGCAATCCGCCTCCTTTTCTATATAAACAAGAACGTAAAGTACTACAGCCACGTTCCTTTTCCTCTCGCCTTCAGAAGGTAGCCACCTGTACTACTTGGCTATATAAACAAGAACATTACAGGCTACAGTCACCTACCTTTTCCTCTCCTTTTTAGAGCGTAACCGATTGTATTACTTGTCTATATAAACAGGAACATAAAAGACTACAACCATCTTTCTTTTATTCTCCCCTTCAGAGTGTAACCGCCTCTACTACGGCACGGTGGGCAAGACGTACGAGCTGCAGGTGCTGTGGCCGCTGCAGACGAAGCGCGCGCCCGTGTGCAACCTGACGCTGGTGGCTGCCGGGGGGCCGCACGGGGACCTCATCCAGCTGGCCTTCCACAAGTTCACTCTGGGCAAACTGAACTCCCACACGGACCAGGGCTGCCCGCACGGCCACATGCAGATCATCGAGAACCAGCGCATATACAGGTAACTTCCTCTTGACGCACAGGTAACTTCCACTTGACACACTTCAGAAATCTGTTGGCGTATATTAATCACGGTTTTCCTCGTGGGAGCATCGTGTTTGGTGCATTTTAAGCTTGTTTTACTCTACCACAGCTGATTGAGATGATTGAGATGATTTAAGACACGCTGCTTCTGGGATCTATCGGTGTATAATCATGGTTTTCTTTCTAGGAGCATCATGTTAGGGGCGTTTTTGTCTGGTTTTATTTCGGCACTTGTAGGCGATTGAGAAACGGCGCATATATTGGTAATTCTGGCTTCCTCTCTAAATATTTCCTTGCCGGTGGGACACTTGCAGAGCTTGTATTTGTGTATATATCCGTTATTTTCTTGGTAGGAGAGTCAAATTATGGGCGATATTATCTAGTTTTATTACGCCACAAGTAGATAACTGAAGGCCGGTGCATTTAATGGTGATTCTCCTCCCTCTAAAAATATCCACTTGCTGGGGTGACATTTTCGGAGCTTTCATTAAAGTATATGACCACTGTTTTTTTTTTTTTTTTTGTAGGAGCATCATATAAGGGAAATATTTAAATACAGTTCTATTCAGCAACATCTTTGGCTTCCTCTACAAATATTTCTTTGCTGGTGGGACATTTTCCTGAGCCTTTATTAGAGTAAATAACCTTTCTATTCTCTGTAGCAGCATCATGTAAGGGAATTTTAATCTGGTTGTATTCCGCCATATGATGATGACTGAGAACCAGAACATATACAGGTAACTCTGGCTTCCTCTCCACACACACTCAGTAGCTGGTTGTTTCCGATAAGCTGCAATTCATATTTAAATTAAGTACACAGCGATAATTTCCCGGCAAACACCAAGTGAGTGGCTTTTTCTACAGGAAGGACCGGAACGCGCACATCCGCTAACCTTTGTGACTTTACGCAACGACAACATAACAGGAAGTTGTGTTGAAAAGAACGCGTGAAATCTGAAATCTGCATATGCACAGGACTATAATGGGGCACATTTCCTGGCGCATCCCTCGAGCTTTCATGTTTTATCAAGCGAACAAAAATTATATAAATTAAAAGAATGCATAAACTGCGGAACACGCGAAAGCTGAGAATTAAAGCAGCAGAATGTATTTTGCCACACAGTCGTTCTCTGCCCCGGTCACACGCGAAATTCACCGTTGCCAGATTGTCGTACTCAGAGCATAGTATTTACCTGTTTCTGACGCCTAACTATTCCCAAGAAACACCAGGAATTAACTATTTTAACGATAATTATAAGTGAATCTCCTTATTGGGGTTCACGAGACAGTTTTGGGGTCGGAAGTTGGTAAATATAAGAGGCTGAGTATACGACAATCTGGCAACGTTGCGCGGAATGAACGTCGAGTGTCCGTTCACGCGAGGGCGGGCCGCGGCGAGCAAACAGAAACACATTAAACACACAGTCACACCGTATTCAACGTATGTATGCGAGCAGAAATTTATTTTACCTTAAAGGAAACAGACCAAAGGTAAACAAAAATATAAAGAAAGGACTCGATTTAATCTCTTACCTGTGATCATTCATTTACTGCAGTACCACACACACACACACAAAAAAAAGGGGGAGCAATAGAGAAACATTTACATGGTCTTATTTCTGTAATTTTAAAACGACGGGAGATATACATCCTTTTTCAACAATAAAGGAGGTAGATCAGAAGCTAAAAAAAAACTTCAACAATTGCCAGCAAGATAACGCAGGAAAAGCCGAAGATATCCAGAGCGATCCATCATTCTACAGATTATAAGACTTGCACGCTTAACACTCGGATAGAACCTCTTGCGAAAATCTTTGCAAGTAGTTATTTTTGTCTCGGGTGTACTAAACATCATTTCATATTAAGCTTATCGCCTATAAAACTAAAACGCGTCTAGTTGTAAAATTTTCCGGTTTAATTATGCCATTGGTTTAAACATTGCTTGTGTATGAACTTAAGTCTGACTCGCGAAAACGTTACCGCCAGTTCCTTCCATACTTCAAAATTATGCTATTTTCACTGTCTAACATTTCCTAAACTACAGACTAACCGTAAGGAACTATAGCTCTCTCTCGAAACAATCAGTGACTTACACGGGAGCGCAATAAACAGTCCGCGTAATAAAGAAAGTTAAATACCTTACTGGATGGACAACTTGGGACGCAATAAAGACAATAAGTTATTTGTGCAAGTGTCCAAGATAAGTTTACCTGCAAAAGGAGGAGGAGGAGGAGGAGGAAGGACGAGGAAAAGGAGGAAGAGGAGGAGGAGAGAAAGAAGGAGGAGGAGCAAATGAAGGAGAAGAATGAAAAAGAGAAACAGGAAGAAGGGAAGGAGGAGTAGGATTTGTAGAAGCAAGAGGAGGAGGGAGAGGAGGGGGAAGGACGAAGAAAAGGAGGAAGAGGAGGAGGAGCAAATGGAGGAGAAGAATGAAAAAGAGAAATAGGAAGAAGGGAAGGAGGAGTAGGATTTGTAGATGCAAGAGGAGGAGGGAGAGGAGGGGGAAGGACGAAGAAAAGGAGGAAGAGGAGGAGGAGCAAATGGAGGAGCAGAATGAAAAAGAGAAATAGGAAGAAGGGAAGGAGGAGGAGAGGGAGGAAGAGGAGCAGGGCCACAAGCAGCAGGAGCATGAGATCAGTAAGTCACGTGACACTCGGGCGGAGAAGAAGGAGGATAACCACGCCGGGGAGCACCTGAGACCCTAAACGTCAAAGGCCACAAGACAAAGTGAGTAAAGTTTAATGAAATTCGGAAAAGTCGGCGGCGGATACTCCATGTTGGCGTGACAGCACATGGGCGGGGAGGGACTGGGCGGTGGAGGAAGGGGGCAGGGCGCGTTGTGGCAAGCAATTATGTGTTGTTTAGCTGTGTTGCGGTGTTCTCTGCTTTCAGTACCGCTCCGTTTTGTTGTAGTGTTGTTTTGCTGAGTTGCCGTGTTGGGTAAGGTGTTGTGGGAGGCAAGAATGGGAAGGAGAGAATGGGAGGGTGGTTCAGGTGGTGTGGGTGAGGAGAGCATGAGAGATAGGGGGAGAGGAAGGGAGAAGGAGGGGTTTATTGTGGCGTGGGTGGTAAGTAGGAGGGAAGAAGGGAAAGTGTTTAGGAGCAAAGGGAGGAAAGGAGAGGTGGTGGTTTAGGTGGTGTGGGTGAGAGGAGGAGTAGGAGAGAGGGAGAAAGGAAAAGAAAATGAGTGTCTTTTTTGTGGTATGGATGGTAAGAATCGAAGAGTAAAATGGAGTAAGGGAGAGTATAAGGAAGAAAGTGAGGGGGGGGAGAGAGAGAGAGAGAGAGAGAGAGAGAGAGAGAGAGAGAGAGAGAGAGAGAGAGAGAGAGAGTTCATGATTTAGGTGCGCGAGGTAGAAGGAGGCACCACTTCGCTCCACCTGACAACACAATACTTGGGCCTCAGCTTAACTTTCCTCCGCTTAGCAAGTTGGTCTAATCTGACTAAACACACTCCGGCGACTCGGTGCGGGGCTGCGGCGGCTGATAAGTCTCGGGGCCTCGCACGCCTCGCCTCGCCCTGCCGCACCGCGCTGCCTCCTCCTCCGATCCTTGTGTTGATAGCATTGTGGTGGAGCAAGATTATCCACGACGATTATTCCATCACTCACTCACGGACTCACTTATTCATTAGTTCCCTTTCTCACTTACAAACTCATTCATTTACTCACTCATTCACGTATTCAATCACTCCCTTTCGTGCAGTCATTCATTCACTCACTCACAGACTCACTTATTCATTCATCTCCTTTCTCACTTACAAACTCATTCATTTACTCACTCATTCACGTATTCAATCACTCCCTTTCGTAGAGTCATCCATTCATTCACTTGCTTTAGACTTTCCACTCTCACTTACTCACTCACTCACTCACTTTCTCACTTCAACGCTTCCAGACGTACTCATTCATTCACTCACTCACTCATTTTCTCACTTTCACTCTCCCAAGTTTATTCATTCACTCTATCATTATCTCACTTTCACTCCTCTAAACTCGTTCACTCACCCATTCAGTCACTCAAATAAGCCACAAAAGATTAATCAGTTAGCTCACTTAGCCATTCATCCACTCACATAAAAACACACCAGGTTATCGTTACACATAGAAGTACAAATATGGGTGCAGGCAGGCAGCATGTGCAAGTGTGAGGTTCAGTAATAATAAGCTACATGGAATCGGCTACGTCCCTTCAATACACCAAGCAAGACGTAGGTAAAGAGGTAAGTAGGTAAGAAGATAGGTAGGTAAGTAGATATGTATGTATGTAGGTGGTTGGGAAGGTAGGTAGGTAACTAGGTAAGAATGTATGTAAGTGGGTGAGTAAGTATAGGTAAGCAGGAAGGCAGGTGGACAGAAAGGAATACAATGTGAAACAGGTAATATTATTTTGCCTGCAGCACGGATACGAGGCAAGGTGGTGGGAATTGTGGGACTATCAGGAGTGCATGTAATAGCTAAACAAACCATGGCGGAGCGTTAGTGGCGGGAGTGGTGGTGTTGGTGGTGGCGGTGGTGGTGGTGGTGGTGGTGGTTAATGGATTCCCGCCCAACCCGCCCAACCCGCCCACCCAACCCACGCACCCAGGCCGCCCAA
The DNA here is from genome assembly GCF_024679095.1 of Eriocheir sinensis. Taxonomy (NCBI): domain Eukaryota; kingdom Metazoa; phylum Arthropoda; class Malacostraca; order Decapoda; family Varunidae; genus Eriocheir; species Eriocheir sinensis. Next base: position 22,759,421 of record NC_066513.1, on the reverse strand, counting down.
ACAGGCACGCCTCGCTATCTCTCGCCGCAGCAGAAGCAGCTCCGGGGAATTACTGTGTAGCCAACTATCTCCTTCACGACAAACAGACACTTGCCGGCTGTTAACACCGAGTACGACGCCACTCTCGTATACACTGATTAAACACTGGCTCGCACGCACACGCACACGCACACACACACACACACACACACACACACACACACACACACACACACACACACGCCGGTAGTGGTAATCGCCTTGGTATGAGGTAAAAGCTCTGTAGTGGATACAAAATTAACAAGAACAAGAACAAATACAGAATAAAGCAGGATTAGGAACAAGAAGAAAAGCAAAAACGAGAGAGGCATCCAAACAGAAGTGATTCGAAAAATGAAACGCAATCAATTCATATAAAAAAGAGGAAAAAAAAAGCAGAAAATAACATAAAATAGTGGAACATGAATTAAAATAAAAAGTCGAAACAGAAGTGATTATAAATTAAACACAATCAAAAGATACGACAAAAACACGAAAAAAAAACTAACATAAAACACATTAAACACATACCTTACATGGCGACGGCGGTGAAGGTGAAGGTATCGGTGGATGAAGAAACAGGTGAAGAGGCGGACGAGAGGCGAAGGTGGGGAACCAGGAGAACATAGGAATGGGGAGGGGGGGGGGGGCGCCTCGTCAAGGAAACAGTGAGGAGTTAAGAGCATGATGACCCCCTCCCTCTTATCTGGCCCATCCCCTCTGCCTGGGGCCACCTGAGGGAAGGGTCAACACGCCCTACCTAAGACAGACCCCGACGTGACGCCCGCCTAGTCCGCCCCGTCTCCTGTAGGCGATGACGGTGGTGGTGGTGGTGGTTTTGGTGATTGTGGTTGAGGGTTTATTTACTTTTCGTTCTTCGGTGGCAGAAAGCGAAAAACAAGAAGGTTAGTCACTTTTAAATGGCTTTGGTTCACCTCAGATTTCAATACGATAGGATATAGTTCTTTTAACTTCATGCATGTGTCTCTTTATTATATGATCTAGTACACTGCTTCACGGTCTAATCTTTTCAATTTCATCTTCAAGAATTCCTGTCACTGTTTCGCCCACATCTATCACAGTTATTTTATTAGTACAGCGCTAACGTTACTTTACCCGAAGGTCGCGTGGGTACGTTTTCAAATCCTGTTCCTCGCATATATTTTTCTCGTTGAATTAGAAACATTTCACCTCTAATATTTCTCTGGGTCCTTTCCTTCATCTTTTATAAGCTTATTTAAGACATGAGTTGACTCTTGCAAGGTACTTCATTCCCTGCGTACCCTCTTGAATACCCCTTTTTTTTCTATTTATCATTAATCTAAAATTTTCATCTTTGTCTTAGTCTTTACCTTCATTTTGTAAGTCTTCTCCTTTTTTTTCTTCTTTTATTTATTGCTCTTGTTGCTTGGTGTTTTTTTTTATTTTCATGTTCTTGTTCTGCTTATTATTATTATTATTATTAGTATTAGGAGCAGCGAGTAGCGGGCTTATTTTATTATTGTTTCCTTTTTTTGTGCCCTTGAGCTGTCTCCTTTGTTGTAAGAAAAAAATAGTATCATTCTCCTTCTTCTTCTTTCTTGGCCACCACCAGCACTGCCACCCCTCATTCCTTCACCTTTCATCATCATTCTTTCTCTTACTCGATTTCTACTTTTTCTGCTTCTCCACAATCCACCTTTCCACCTATTTCTTATCTTTCTCTTCCTCCTTTCATATTCATCCCTCACTTTCTCCTCTTCCACCTTCTGCGTCATCTACTTATTTTCTCTTCCTCCTCCTCCTCCTCCTCCTCCTCTCCGCCAGCCTCTCTTCCTGGAACAAACACGTAACAATACCATTAGGCCCTGACACACACACACACACACACACACACACACACACACACACACACACACACACACACACACACACACACACACACACACACATACACACACACTAATGTCAAGTGGGGTACATCATTTCCCTGTTTGTAAAGTTCTTTTTATCATAGCTTAATACACACAAGGAGGTACTGCTGCCGCTCTCCGCCTAAGTGGGACATAATCTGGGTCGCGTGGACTCTGGAGGAGGACAGTGATTTAATCAATCCGTTTGCCACAGGGGAACGTTCAGTTCACTCCTGTTGCAGCAAAGTGGCGATCAATGCGTTTCTTGAAGGAGTTGATGGTCTCTGCGCTAACCACTTCTGCAGGAAGGCTGTTCCAGTGGCGAACAACTCTATTCGAGAAATAACTCCTGCCGATGTCGGTATTGCATCGCTTTGCTTGAATTGTTTTTCCGTTGTTTCTTGTTCTCAGGTTAGTTTGTAGCGTGAAGAGTTTGGAGTGATCAACGTTGCTAGGAGGAGGAGGAGGAAGAGGAGGAGGAGGAGAACAGAAGGAGGATAAGAGGAAGGGATAGTGGAGAGAGAAAGGCTAAGAGCAGGAGAAGTAGGAACAGAAAGGAAAATAGAAAGGGAATAAGAGGACGGGAAACGACGAAGAAAGAGAAAGAGGAAGAGGAAAAGGAGGAACATAATAAATCGGTGGAGAAGTAGAAAAAGGTGAACGAGGAGTAAGAGGAAAAAGGATGATGAAAGGAGTAGGAAGATGAGGTGGCAGTGGTTGTGGGCCAAGGAAGAAGAAAAGGGAGATTGATAGGTATAGATAGATAGATAGATAGATAGATAGATAGATAGACAGATAGAGACAGTACTAAGAAGCAAACCAATAAATTCCGTGTTTGCAATCATGACTCAATCCCGCGTCATAGAGTAATTTATTCTTCCAACGGCAAAGGTGGCAGGTAATTAGCGGGCAGGTGTTACGGCGGCAGGTGGACGGGCGCTGCATGATAATTACGATCGGCCTCAGCGTGAACGTCGGGTCGTCACGCTCGTTGAATATCATTAGGCCTCGCTCCATTTGTTGACGCTAATGTAGTATTTTTAGCATTTTTATCATTTTTATCATTATTATTATTATTGTTATTATTATTATTATTATTATTATCATTATTGTGAGCATCATCATCATCATAACTGTCATAATTGGAAAACACATTCGCTCCAACAGCAACAACACCATTACCACCATCAACAATATCACAAACACCACCACCACCACCATCATCACCACCACCACAAACAACAACAACAACAACAACAGCCTCGGAACAGAGCGCAGTAGAAGAAACAGGAGAGGAGGAGGAGGTGGAGGAGTAGGAGGCAAGTTCAAAGTGAAGACGAGAGGGAACGAGGGAAAGAGAAGGGAGATAAGGAAGGAGAGGGGGGCGGGAAGACGAGGAACAGGAGGAGGAGGAGGAGGAGGAGAGATAAGGGGAAAGGAAAGGAGGAAGGTAGAAAGGAGGGAAGGAGAGAGCTGGAGAGTTTGGACAGCTCCTGCTCCTCCTCCTCCTCCTCCTCCTTCTCCTTCTTCCTTGTTCCTAAATAATGGAGCAGAGAACGCCAAGGCCAGGAGGGAAGGGAACTTGCGAGAGGAGGAGGAGGAGGAGGAGGAGGAGGAGGAGGAGGAGGAGGAGGAGGAGGAGGAGGAGGACCGGGAGGAGGAGGAGGAGGAGGAGGACCGGGAGGAGGGGAGGAGGAGGAGGAGAAGGACCGGGAGAAGGAGGGAAGATGAAGAAAAAGGGCACATGAAAGGGAACAGACAAAAGAAGGAGAAGGAGATGAAGGAATGGTGGGACAGCAATGAGAGCAAAAGAGTAATGGGCAGAAAAAAATCGATCAGAAAAAGGTGCAGGAGCCAAGATTGAGAAGGTGGAGTTCGGGGCGGGAAGGGGAAGGACGGGAAGCTTTTGGCTGCTCCAAGTTGTATCTGACCATGAATATTCCTCATTGGGGATTGGGGAAGAGGATGTGGATGCTGCAGAGGCTGTGGAGGGATGACAAGGGCGCGGAGGGAGGAAGAGATGACGGGCAGGAAGGGAGAAGAGGAGAGTAAGTAAAATGAGCTATTTACAGCAGGGAAAACGGAGAATATCAAAGAGCAAGATAAAAAAGTGATTAGGTATTGGAATGTATTAAAAATGCTCTGTTATGTGTATGTGTGTGTGTGTGTGTGTGTGTGTGTGTGTGTGTGTGTGTGTGTGTAGGTCACCTGTGCCAGGATGTCCCTCAGTCTGGCCGCCTGTCTATCAGTTTGTCTGTTTTCTCTGTGCCTGTCCATCCGTTTGTCTATGACTGTTACGCAGGTCGAGGATGGGATAGACACACACACACACACACACACACACACACACACACACACTCCATGACCACCAGCACCGCCACCCTCCTCCCCTCATCGTCACCCTGTCTGCCCTATGAGCCTCACCATAACACCTCTCCCCCTCTCTCCCCCCCAGACCGGGCTTCTGGTGCGGGGACGGCCTCGGCCTGCCGATGTACTACTCCGAGACGCCCTCCGTGTCGGTCATCATCACGCGGCTGCCCACGGACAATGACCTCACCGCCCTCGACGACTTCCCGAGTTACTATGTCAAGATGTCGTACAAGTTCCTGCGGCGAGGGTCGGCGGTGGTGCGCTACGGCAAGGAGGAGGAGCCCAAGTACCTGGGCCTCCGGGACAAGACGACGGTGTGCAACGCTTTCTTCTCCAACTGTGACCAGCAGCCGTGCTACGTGCAGTCCCCGAACTTCCCCGGCATGTACCCGCGGAACACCACCTGCTACTACCACCTCAAGCAGACCAAGGCGCCGCCCGGCAAGAGGGCCATCATCGCCCTCAGCCAGGACGACGGCCAGCTCGTGCACATCAAGAGCCAGGCGCAGCCCCACGACACGGCCGAGCGGCACCTCAAGCTGTACGGGGACTGCTACTACGTGGGCGACTACGTGCGTGTGTACGACGGCAACTCCACCACCTCGCCCGTGCTGGTCACCTTCTGCCGCGGCGACGTGGTGCCGGAGATCGTGTCCTCAGGGCCGGACGTGCTCATAGAATTCACCACGTCACCCTTTGACCGGCCAAATCACGAGGTGCCGTGGACACATCTGGCGGGCTTCGAGCTGAAGGCAGAGACGCGGTTCATCCCGCAGGACGCCATCGGCGAGGACTGCCGCGTCGTGATCCGCAGCAGTGACAACAGCAGCGGCTGGGTGGAGGGCGCCAGTCACAGCGTGCCGCCCAACACCACCTGCGTGTGGCAGTTCCTGGGTTCCCACGGCCAGGTGGTGTGGATCACCTTCGTTTACTACACCAGGACGACGCAACTGGCCAAGCTGCAGGGCAAGCTGTGCAGCACGCAGCTCGTCATCGCCGACGGGGAGTGGCCGGAAGGCACGTCCATTGCCCGCCACTGCCGTGACACCGAGCTGCGCACCTGCCACCGCGCTCGCCGCCTCAAGGAGGATGCCTCCGTGCGGCCCTGCGACAGGAACGAGTCTTACGTGTCCACCGGCAGGAACCTCAGCATACAGCAGCTGTTTGAGGACGGGAGCATAGTCACCAAAGTTTCTTTTTTGCTCAGGTAAGTACAACCAGTCACTTTGATGCACGCGGTAGTGCTCCTCTTGTTGAGACTGCTCCTCAATGTTCACTGTTATCGGTCATAGGCAGGACAGGCAGCCCAGGAGCATGGCGGATCCAGGCTGGCTGACCAGAAATTCATTAAGAGTTGCTTTAGGAACATCACTTAACTTGTGATTTTCTTGCGCTTATTGGTGTAGCTGGCCGGGGACTTATTAGCCTAGAGATGAAAAACTGCCCTTCACTTAACGGAGCATGTTGAGCTTTCAGGCTGCAATGATTGACAACCACTACCCTCAGCATGAGTCTGTGCTGCTGCCTCTGTTGTCCCGGGGTTCTTGCTAGGCAATGCTGGGTGGCGAGTGGCCAGTGGGCGGCCAGAGGAACATATCTATAATGCTCGTGACTGGGCCATTCTTCCCACCAGGTACGAGTTTGTGGACCGGCGGCAGACCGGGGACTGGGTGGGCGACCCGTGCCAGCGCGTCATCCGCAGTGACGGAGCAGAGCGCGGCAGCTTCACCTTCTCGGCGCCGCGAGACGTGTTCCTGTACGGGCGGGGCGGCCGGTCGGCGGTGTCGTGTTCGTGGCGCCTCCTAGGGGCGCCGGACCAGGTGGTGCGCCTCACCATCACTGCCCTGCAGACGGGGTCGTCGAGCTGCCGCAGGGAGGTGAACCGCCAGACCAAGGCGCTGCGCTGCATACCCGGCTCGCCATCCCACATGTCCCTGTCGGTGTCCGAATGGCCGTGGGCGGACGTGGAGCTGCCGCTGGCGTGCGTCTGCACCCAGGACGAGATTCCCCTCACGAGGGAGTCTCACGGGCCAGACCTCACCCTCAACATGACCATCCGTGGCATGCTCACCCACGAGGACTACTCACACTACTCCTTTAACGCCTCCTACGAGTTCCTGAAGGCGCCGGGCTGCATCGGGGCGACGCGGGTGCTGACGGGCGCCGCGGGGGAGGTGGTGGCCTCCTCCTCCTCTTCGGATACCAAGGCCAAATGCGAGGGCTTCCCGTGGCTCCTCAAGACGCCGCCCAAACACGCGCTCTTCCTCACGCTGCCCCGCGCCAGTCTTGACAACGGCACCTGCGCCTCCGACACCCGGTTGTTTTTTCACGTGCCGGGCCAAGCCGACCCCGTGCTGGGCGTGTGCCCCGCCGCGGACCCCGCCGCCGCCATTACCTTCTTCTGGCCGCCTCAGGCACTGGGACCGCGTACCATCAACCACCCGCCGCCCGCCGCTGAGGATTTCGACTTGGCGGCCAGGGAGGAGACAGAGGCGGAGGAGAAGTCGTTCAAGCAAGAGTTGGACTTGCGGGAGCCCAACGAACAGGGATCGTCGCTGGTGGTAGCGTGGCAGCCCCGCAGCGCCTCGCAGCTCCGCCTTCGCTGGCTCACCACCTGGACCCCCGAGGAGGCTGACGACCTGGGGACCTTCCCACACTTCCACCCCGAGGGTCCCGGGGGCTGGACGGACGCCCACAGCGCGCTGCAGTGCAAGGAACTGTGCCCGGAGCTGCACGCCTGCATCCCCTCGGAGCTGTGGTGTGACGGCAAGCAGCACTGTCCGCAAGGTGAGCCGCGGACACTATACACTTCACCCTGACAATACTGACAGCTAACACACGGCACCCGAACCACGAAGAGAGAGAGAGAGAGAGAGAGAGAGAGAGAGAGAGAGAGAGAGAGAGAGAGAGAGAGAGAGAGAGAGAGAGAGAGAGAGAGAGAGAGAGAGAGAGAGAGAGAGAGAGAGAGAGAGAAAACAGGGAGGGGGGGAGGAAGAGGAATAGGCGGATCTAAGTGCCAGGGAACAGCAGTGAAGATGGAAGGAGGAATGTAACGGCAGCTCAGCGAGTGGGAAAAAAAAACTTTAGTGTCAGCCCAGCAGTAGCAGCGGAGGCACTACACGCTGGGAAGAAAGGTTCGGGGTGGCGGGGACAACAGTGACGGTTTAGGTGGGGTCGGCAGGGCGGCACGTGGAGTGAGGGGAGACAGGGGAGTGATAGGAGGAGTCGGGCCAACGATCCCCTTTCCTGATGGCACGAGACAGTCTAAATTAACCCTCGCGTCATTGCACCGCCACGCAATAAGGGAACTCTTAGGCCCCAGCGACGCTCCGGCCGTGACTACTCCCATGATTTCCCTCGTGTTTTGCTGGCCTCCGTTTGTGTGTGTGTGTGTGTGTGTGTGTGTGTGTGTGCTTGGCTAAACACACACAGACACACACACACACACACACACACACACACACACACACACACACGGGTCTTTGCTCTCGTCTGCTCAAGTCTATCTTCCTTACTTCCTCTCTCAATCCGTTTGTTTGCCTGTTTGTCTCTTTCTCCGTCCCTGTTGTTTTACGTCTTTGCATGCTATTTTGGTGTTTATTTTCTTTCTTCCTAACACTTCCCTCCTTTTGCTAATACATTCATCTTTATTTCCATATTAATCTTTTCACACGCAGGTATAGCTTATGCCCCCAAAATTTACCTTGCCATACATTTTTTTCCCCCAGACTTACCTGCACAACCCCTCAATGCACCTTTCTTCCTCTTCCTCTACTTCATTACACCTGGTCAACCTTGCTTAACTCTCCCTGGTGATCGAATGCAACACTCTAATTCACTATATCCTCTCCCTCTCCTATGTCACACTGATTACAAAGAACTTTCCTCCACTTCAACAACTTCTCTTACATTTCCACACCTGCTCATCCTTGCCTCATGCTGCTTCTTTGCTTCAACCCACGCCTCTCCTTCCTCATCCCAGCCTTGCTTCTAAACTACTTCCTCTTCTTCTCTTTCGTCACACTGCACTTTGCCCCAGTTCCCCCCCCTCCCCCTCCACCTCTACTTCATACTCGCCTCGCTTCTAACCCACTGTTTCACTACCTCCTCTTTCTCCACTTGGTCACACTGCCTACACACAACCATCTTTCTCTTCCATTACGTCTCTCACTACGACACTCCCTCACACCTTCGCCTCCGTCCTCCCACCCAACCTCCCTTCCTCACCCCGGCCTCGCTTCTAACCCTCTGTTGCACTACCTCTTCTCCCTCTACTTCGTCACTCTTCCTTACACGTAACTATCCTCGTCTTGCCTGATTACCCCTGCCTGATGCTCTTCTGTACCCGACCCCATGTTTTCCCAGCTCACCTCTCGCCTCTTCTTCCTCACACCACATTTTCATTACCATCTCTACTTCGCCACTCTTGCTTGCACATAACTATCCTCGTCTAGCCCGATTACCCCTGCCTGATGCTCTTCTGTACCCACCCTCAGTGTTTCCCAGTTCACCTCTCGCCTCTTCTTCCTCACCCCCTTTTTCATTGCCATCCCTACTTCGCCACATTGTTTATATACAACTACCTTCCTCTTGCGCTATCTCTAGCTTCCACACATGCTAACCCCTGCCTGATGCTTCTTTACCCCAGCGGCCCAACGTTGCAAGATTATCGTACTCAGCCGCTTATATTTCCCGACTTCCTACCCCAAAACTGTCTTCTGGGCTCCAATAACGAAACTCATTTATAGTTATCGTTAAAAGAGTTAGATCCTGATGCTTTTTGGCAATAGTTAGGCGTCAGAAACCGGTAAATACTATGCTCTGAGTACGATAATTTGACAATGGTGCCACAGCCTCCGCCTCCCCCCCGCCTCTCCTTCTTCACCCTGCCTCGTTTTTCTCCTCCCGCCACCGCCTCTCCTCCCGCTTCTCCTTCCTCACCCCGCCTCGCTTCTCTCCTCTCGCCACCGCCTCTCCTTCCTCACCCCGCCTCGCTTCTCCCCTCCAGGCAGCGACGAGACCGTGGCCAACTGCCTGCTGGAGCGCGTGCCGTGGCTCTACCTGACCATCGCCAGCCTCACCCTGCTCACCCTGCTCTCCATCACCGTCTCCGCCGTCAGCCGCCACCGCCAGCAGAAGGCCAAGAAGCGGCAGCAGGACGCCAGGCGGGTGTCCACTCAGGAGTCGATCCTCCCGCCGAAGGAGAAAAGCTTAAGTGCCTATGCTCTCGACTACACCGACATGGACTTTGAAACGACCGTCTGAGGTGCTCGTGGCGGTCTGTAGGGGGCGCTCTCTCTCTCTCTCTCTCTCTCTCTCTCTCTCTCTCTCTCTCTCTCTCTCTCTCTCTCTCTCTCTCTCAAGGTCAGTGGTCAGTCGATGCTCTTCTATTGTATTATTGTGATCTCCTTTGCGATTTTGTACATGACTGAGCGGCGCGGCGACCCTCCCCCCCCCCCTGGTCCCCCCCCCCCTTCCTCCCTTGAGAATGGCTTAAAGAGGAGGAGGAGGAGGAGGAGGAAGAGGAGGAGGAGGTGAAGGGGAGAAGGAGGAGGAACACAGAGTAGTTACATATACATACGTGTTTAGTACTTGTCTTGTCTCAGCGCTGCGCAGGAACGTGAATCTTTTGCTTATTGAAAATTATTATTATTATTATTATTATTATTATTATTATTATTATTATTATTATTATTATTATTATTATTATTATTATTATTATTACTTGTGCACGCGTAAAATTATATTCTCGTCCTACGACTTCGACGAACTCAAAATAAAAGAACCGAAATTCATACTAAAAAAAAAACGACTCGGTAACGATGATTATATTGAGAGAACCCGAAGAAATCAGCCTCGAACACAACATATCAATTAAACAGTATTAGCAGGCGAGGCTCATGGATTTCAGGGTGGAGCGACGGCAGACATGTGGGGTGTGTGTGTGTGTGTGTGTGTGTGTGTGTGTGTGTGTGTGTGGGCCGAGCTAAGGCAAGGCAGCACAATCGACACATCAACATTTTCCTTCCCTGATCCCGCCATATCCACCCCCACCCCCCCATCACCACCACCACCACCACCACCCCCACCACCACCATCACCCCCACAACAACCACCACCACCACCATCCCCACCACCACCACCGCCGCCACCGCCCCCGGCCGTCGCCCTCGCTCCACTACACAAAGTTTTCTCCTTATTCTTTTCGTCATCGAGTTTATAAAAATTTAATATATAATATCGGAAGGTCTGACGGAGGAGAAATATTTCGTATATGTGTAGATTGAGGCTGCCAGGAGGAGGAGGAGGAGGAGGATGAAGAGGAGGAGGAAACATTTTAAGGTCGACAGGATCAGTTTTGGGGTCACGGAGATCGTTTTTATGTTCGTACGTATGTGTGTTCGTGTACATACGTTTACCTTTGTTTGCTGTGTACCTGTTCTTTCGGTACACCTGTTTACAAGCACACCTGTAGCTCCCCACACTGAAGTAGTGCTAATTAAGACCTCCGAGTGACTTATTCCGAATCAAACTTTCCAGAATCAAAACATGTTGACGGCCTAACGATTCGGCAGCTTCGTACGTCTAGATATTATTTTATTTATTTTGATTTTTACATATTTCTTTAAGACTTGATCCGTTTTTTGCCTATCAGCGGAGGCTCACCCGCCGGAGGAAACTCGCTTAAGTAGGTTACGAATATGTTTGTGATAAGACGTGGGAATTTGCGGTCTGGGAAGAGGAGGATGAGGATGAGGAAGAAGAAGAGGGGGAGGAGGAGGAGGAGGAGGATTTGGGAGGAAGGCCACAGAGCATCATCACACGATCTGCATACTTCAACAACATATTCGTGAGTTGTTGTTGTTGTTGTTTTTTGTTATATCAGAGAAAAATACAAATCTTTTTTTTTTTTTGTTTTACTTTCATGGAGATTTAATTGCCTCTCGATCCTGATATTCATATTTTTACTGGAGTTTCCGACAGCTAACATTTTTACACCTTTTTTTCCATATTTTGTATTCAAGTTCTAGTCATAAAAACGAATATTAACGGCGTTTTTATTTCTACTTGTTCACGTTTTCACACCTGCTCTGTGTTCTTGAGGTTCCTACACGCCTCGACTCCGGCATCGTCACGGCAGGGGAGGGAGCAACGAACGTAGGAATGTTGCGTTTCCTCGGTGAGCGAATATGGTGTTGGTGAAGGTGTTGGTGAGTGTCAGTGAGAGCGTTAATAAGAGTGGCCCAGTGGTCGTGTCGGGACTCTTCAGTCATTGTACAGTATGGTCCACTATGGTCCCAAGGCGGTGGTGTTCTCTCATCTACACGTTGCAGAGGAGTGGTGAGAGACGGAACTGTAATACGCTACGAGAGTCTTTCCCTTCGCCGTTTCTTTCCCTTCCTTTGCTAAACTACTTTATTTTCTCCATGATTGTGCCCTACCTTAGGTCCCAAGGTGTTGCAGTCTCATCTACATATTGCAGAGGAGTGAATATAAAAAGAAAACTACTGTACACTACTGCAGTCTTTCCCTCATCCGTTTCCTGACTTTACTTTGATACATTTTCCCACTTGTTTCCTTCCTGTGGTCCCGAGGCGGTGCAGAAGGGTGAAGACAAAAAAGTAATTGCTTTGCGCTACTAGTCTTTCCCTCATCTGATTCTTGTCCTTTATTTCACCATTGCATCCACTCCTTGTTTCTTCCCCGCCTGAGTCGAGGGGCTTCACGACGGTGCTGCAGACAGAACGAGGTCACGGGCATGGCAGGGCAGGCCAGGGCTTGGAGGAGGCCCTCACAAACCTGCCTCCACGCCGCCGCCGCCGCCGCCACACTCCCGACGGCACGGATGGACGGCCACACGCACCACACGACTGTCTGTCTGTCAAAAACACAACTCCCTCGTAACACTAATAGCCAGGTATTTCGTAAGGTGTCTCGTGTTTTCTGTCAATTATCAAAAGAGTAATTTACTCTTTTAATTACCAATAAATCACTTTGAGCTCAAAGGTAGTGATCCCATGTTTGGTTTTTGTATTATCTAGGAACACGAAATGCCCCTTTGGGTTTTTGGTGGAGGCAACAAACGGGTAATGACGTTCAGTGGACTTACTGTTAAGATGGAACGGAAGTGTTGTGAACTGTTGTGGTAAAAGTCAACGTCAAAGCAAAGGGAAAGGCGGAGGAGTTTGTGACGTGTGGATAAAATGGAACGTGACTGACGTGAAAGAAAAGACTTTCCGTAAACACGTGACGAGTGAATGCTGCCACAGGTAACCGGCCCGAGGCGCGGCACCTGTGGCGGCGGCTAATGAGGCGACGCTAACGGTGACGCCACCTGGCGGGCCGCGTCGGATGGGGCGAACCCAGGAAAGAAAAAACGAAGAGCAACACTGCGAAGACAATCACGGCGGAAAACAAAGAATATATGGAGCGGAAAGGCAGAGTGAGTCCATGCATGGGGGTCGGGGCTCCCTGGCGGCCAAAAGCAGCAGGGCGCCGCCAGCCAGTGTGTCGGACAAGGAAAGCATTGCAGTTTTAATGAGTTTTATACGGCAGCGTATAACTAGGGGAACATTACCCTTACCGCTTTAGTGCATAAGGTTCATCTTTTATGTCTTCAAAGTGTTTTTATCTGGTTTGCACTAAGTGTTGAATGGTTTCCCGTTACCACGTTGGTCACCCCGGGGCGGCGGTGGCCACGCCCCTTACCCCAGGCTCCCCCGCTTGGATCTCCCCAAGGAAACAAACCACTTTTGCTCACCATTTGCCAATGTAACAGCTTCAATATTTTTGTAATTTAGTGACGTGTTAGGTAACTGATATTCACTAGTTTGTATCTCACGGACTGTTATTTACATACTCTTGCGAGGGTCTGGAGGGTCTGGGCTCGGCCGCCTGCACGCCTGCACGCCGCCGCGGACCAGCTGGCGGAGCGCGGCTGTTCGCTCGGACGGTGGTTGTGTTTCCTTGTGTGTGTTTATCAGTGTGTCGAGTCAGCTCCATGTGTGGACTATGTGTGTACACAACACTGAAGTAATACTTTTTGTCGTGCTGGATTACTGCTACACATCAGGTCTGACTACCGGCCTGCATGGATTAACGAACAAGTGTGACTAAGGGCCTACCTGGATGTATCTTCATGAACTAATTAATTGGTCGGGTGTGATTTGAGGCCCATTATGATTTTGTCTCCATGAGCTAATTAGACAGGTGTAATTACAGGCCTACCATCGTTATCTACATGAACTGATTGATCAAGCGTAATTAGAAGTCTATTTGTAATTATCCTCATTAAGAAATTGGGCAGGTGTGATTAGAAGCCTACTTGGACTTTGTCTTCATTAACCAATACATCAGGTCTGATTATAGGCCTAGCTCTATTTTGTCTGTAAATCAGTGGGCCAGGTGTACACAGTTTAAGGCCTACCTGTATTTTGTATATTCTGACTAAGTGGACAGGTGTGATTCTAGGTCTACTTGTAATTTTCTTTAGGTATTAATTGGCCAGGTGTTCTCTGAGGCCTACGTGCATTTTCTCATTAATTGATTGGTCAGGTTTAATTGGAAGCCTGCTGACAATGTCTTCATGAATTATCGGGTCAGGTGTACACAGTAATAACCTGTATGAGTCGTCAAGAACTAAGTGATCAGGTGTAATTATAACTACACATGCATTGGATCATTACAAAACGATCATATATTAACATCTCTCTCTCTCTCTCTCTCTCTCTCTCTCTCTCTCTCTCTCTCTCTCTCTCTCTCTCTCTCTCTCACACACACACACACACACACACACACACACACACAAATAACACAAAAACTCCAGGACGAAATTGAAATGGACGCAAATACACGATAAAAAAAATCAGTAAAAGCGGAACTAAAAATAGAATTGATGAAATCTTGAAAACAACACCGCAGACGTGCAAACCACCCGGCAGAAAATGGTGTAATTGAATACTGCTCTCCACACTTGTTTTACCCCCCACCCCCACCCCCACCCACCCCCCACACACACGACTTCATGCCACTTCATTCATGCAAAGTCATAGGTTTAAACACTCATACTTCACTCTCTTTCTCACCACCTGAAATCAGACGCTTTGATATATTTACCAAGCTGCTTCTTTCCACATTCAGACACTTCAACATCACGTCATTTTAACTCCTTTCTGCCCTCTAACTTAAGCTCACTCACAAAGATACGCATGGATGAATGATTTTGTTTCACTCACTCACTCACTCACTTACTCACCTTCTCACTCACTCTCTCACTCAGAATTCACTTATCATCCCTTCAAGGCACACAGCTCATGACGCACCATTTCTTATATTCATTTATTCATCGACTTGTAAGGTTATCAATTTTTAACCAAACACGTGTATTAATTTTACCTGGGTTGCTTTCTATCTGGATTCGAAGCAAGACCAGTGATTTTGTAGAGGCTGACATTCTACAAACTAAAAATCATGCAAGAATAGTGAGATGAGCTAAGTGGGACAGTGGAAAAGGTCTTATAGTGTGTTGCAATATTATGTCATCCGCGAATGAACGACGCAGTGAGAATAATACAAAAAAAGACAGTCCTCCACAGTGCACAACGGTGATCTTTTTACTCCTGATACGCAATTACACCTTTTTTCCACGCGGCACTTTCGATGATCACGGGGCGGGTCGTCGCGCTGAGCCGCTCACGCAATATACAAATCGTGTTAATAAAATTTATGGTTATTTATTCAACTCAATTATAAAGTACAAAAACCCGGCGGGGAGGAGGAGGAGGAGGAGGACGCTGGCCGGCCTCGCTAATCAGTGGCATGTAATCTGTTTCATTAGGAGCGCAAAACGAGGCTGAAATAATAAGCATGAAAAAGGACAACAGACTAAAATCCTAATCGGCGTGAGTTGCACAAAGATTAAGTTGCATTATTAAGCATGCACCTACAATGCTTGCCAGCGGGGATGTTTTTGTACCGGGCTTTTTAGTTTCTGCTTTTTCCCTATATTGCCCTTGAGCTATTTCCTTTGCAGTAAATAAAGAAGACGTGACGTAAGGAATAGAAAAAACGTTCCCGTGCTGAATTATTTAAGAACGTTAGAGAGAGGAAACCGCGGAATTCAGTTAGTTACATAAAAGAATACACATCACAACATGAATCCCATAGATGCATGAGTGGCGCAGGAAATCAACGTTTATGAAATGAATTAAAGAGACGTGAGTGAAAGTTACACAGACATAAAAATACTTGCAGCATAAACTGAGCCACTGAAAGAAGTGAAATGCAGGGAGAAAAGGCGTTCGTGTTCTGAATGAAGAGTGGAAGAGGGAAACAACTGCAAACAGCAAAGTCTTTCACGGCCGTGGAGAGCAAAATAAATTAAGGGGACGATGGATGCTCTTTGAGGCGCCTCGTATGAACACAGACATCAAGGGAAATGACTTCAAACAACTCCGTGACACATTTTCCCTTAACACTAAACATATAACCAGCACCACCACCACCACCATCACCACTAGCAGCACCCCCATCAGCACCACCGCTACCACCACCACTATCACCACAACCATCACTACCACCAGCACCCACCACCATCATCACCACCACCACCACCACCACCTCGCCTCTGGGCCGCAATAAAAAGGAAAGATCTAATTATTATATTACGCCTTTCGCGGGCTCGCTCATTTTGGCACTAATGTAACGCCAAACATCCCTCACCGTGAGACACTTCAAAAGTATGTGGAAAATAAATAATAAATAAAAACAATTATAGTAAACGCGGATATACAACTAAAAACGCAACATAACGAATATGATAAATCGAGTAACACACTTTGATGAGGCGCAAGTATGTAAATGAGTTAAAAAAAAAAAAAGCTATTTAAAAACACGGACATCATCATTTGCAGTGACATGCTTCAAAGTCCGTGCAAATGGAAGAAGAAAAAACAAAAAGAAATAATAATTGACACGTAGACAAAATTGAAAACATATCCAAACGAACGAATAAAATTATTAGTTACACATTCTGATGAAACACAAATACGTAAATAAGATAAAACAAAAGCTATAAAAAAACACGAATTATGTCTTTGGCTAATAGACACTTATAAAATCATTAATAAATTCATGAATGTATGAAAACTGCGGCATTACTACAATAAACAGTTCGTATAACACATTGACCGGTGAAGAAATAACGCAGCAAACAATTAAGAAATACAGTTAGTGAGCGATACAAAAATGAGTGGCAGCGAAAATAATAAATAACCTGAATAACGAACAACCAAACAAATAAACAAATAACACCGGAGCGCGGAGGTCAGGAAAGAGCAGTGACCTGGATACATGAAAAACAGTGCACAGAGGTTAAGGCTCTGAAGAAATAACATGAAAGAGTGTGAAGGTAAGGTAGAACAACAACAATACAACATAAATCTTGAAAAGGCAAAACATATATAAAAAAAAATAAGAGTATGAATAAACAACAGTAAGGAACAGAAGAAGGACAAAAACGTTAGGCCAGAAGGAATAAAACAAAGAGAATAAATAAAACTCAAGTGACTGAATAAATACAAGCAGAGGATGAGAGAAAGAAAAAGGCGTGTTCTGGATAACAGGCGGATGAATAAGTGATACAGTGAATAAACAAAGACCTGAGCTGACGGGCAGAGGCGGCAGGACACGTTATGCCTCCCAAGCCGATAAGGTATTTTCTATGATGAACTCAATAAAGACACTGATCCAGGTAGCAATTGGATGACTAAGTGATGACGAAAATAAAGTAAAGCCTGAGCTGAGGGACAAAGGCGGTAATGCAAACTTTTCCTTCCCACTCGGCGTTAGTATCAATGGTGCGTTTTTTTTTTTTTTTTTTTTTTTTTTTTACAACAAAGGAGACAGCTCAAGGGCACAAAAAAAGGAAACAATATTAAAAAAAAAAAAGCCCACTTCTCACTGCTCCCACAAAAAAGAATCAAAAGAGATGGCCGAAAGAGAGGTCAATTTCGGGAGGAGAGGTGTCCTGATGCCTGTTACCTGTTACCATTCACAGAAACAGACCAAAAGGGAAACAAAATAATATACAAGTGCCCGTAACTTACTACACTAACAAAGAAAACAGTTGCCATGGAGTTGAATTAAACTTTAGGATCCGAAGTTTCTTGATAATTTTCTCCACCAAAAGTTTAATTGATCATAGAAAGAAGAAAATCCAGTATCAAAATGGTAGCTCATGAATTTAAAAAAGACGTGAGATGTTGAGATTCTAATTAACTTTTCCATTAATAAGTTGAAAAAAACACTATTATAAAAGAGACCACGTAACACCTATGGGGGGGGGGGGGGTGAAAGGCTGAAAATGCTGACTAACTCGCAATAGTACACTAATATAACGATATACACTAATACACTAATATAAAGTAGGTAAATGAAATGAAAACAAAAGGCATCTGTGGTCATCAAGGTGTTATTTACCTAGTGGGGTAATTAAAACTTCGAACACCTTTCTAATAACACCAGGGAAGGAAAGAATCATACAAGAGGCACAATCCACCTATAAGAAGAAACTAAGACACAAACGCCTGAGGTAATCATGGTGGTACTTACCTGGCGGACTAATTAATCTTGTGCACACCTCTCCTTACAAGACAAAGACGAAGGGAGGGAGACTGGAATGAGGTGCTAAGATGAGGGAGTTAATGAAGTCCCTCCCTCCAGTCTCCCTCCTACTCTCGCTAATTACAGAGAAGGAAAGGCTGGTGAGGGGGACGTAGTTCTGTACCCTTCTCAGCCTTCACCTCCACCACCACCTCTGAGGGAGAAAACAGGCTTACATTAGAGAGTTTTAATCCTCTTGCGACTCATCATCATCATCATCATCATCATCATCTGCCTCCTTTTAATCTTTCCCCTTCCTCCTCCCCCTGCTCCTCCTCTTTTTCCTCATCTTCCTACTTAAAAAAGTCAATATAACTCATTTCAAATCTTTAATGAGCTCCGCATAAT
Organism: Eriocheir sinensis; assembly: GCF_024679095.1. Taxonomy (NCBI): domain Eukaryota; kingdom Metazoa; phylum Arthropoda; class Malacostraca; order Decapoda; family Varunidae; genus Eriocheir; species Eriocheir sinensis. The sequence goes on along the minus strand of NC_066513.1, from coordinate 22,741,128 downwards.
TTTTCGCCCCGAGACTATTCCGGGACAGTCATTTGGGTTCAATCATTGTTCCACACATTTCAGAATTGCGGTCTTTTCTCACACATACTGAACACGCAGAACAAACCATAAACACCATGCGATAAATGAACACTGGACGTAAAAAAATAAATAAAATATAATAAAATGGAAAATAAGAAAACGAAATGAAAGTCCGGGATTGAAACAAGGCGAGGGAGTCCAAAAATAAGCCTCTCTCACTGCTACACACAAAACAACACACACACACACACACACACACACACACACACACACACACACACACACACACACACACACACACACACACACACACATGTACAATATTTGGAATTCATAACAAGGTAAACACTAATTGTAATGCCATACTCTGATTAAATAACCTTGGCACGTAAGCTCCTCCCCCTTTCGTATTAGAGTGCAAATCATTGGTCAGTCCACAAGCAAGCCACGCCCTGTCTCCAATTCGTTACGGCTGATTGGTAGAAGCTGGGAAAGGTTGAATTTGATTGGTGGTTGCTAGACTGGCGTGGGCGGGTTTTATTTGCCAACTTTATTTGAACAGAGTAAAGTAACCAAAAATATAATATCGTAATGACCTAATGGGACCTGACCATGCCTGAACTAACAAGGTGACAGATGATTCAAGTTAAATTAAATGGTGAGTACAGGCTAAATATACAAGTGAAAAAGACAAAAATAAAAACTATTAAAACCTAATGCCAAGAGAACCTGACCTGACCTGAACTTGCCTGATCTGGTGATACAAATGCAGATTAACAAAAAAAAAAGGTGATGAAACACGGCAAATACAGGTGATTGATTGAAACATATTTATACAACCTGGTATCATGAGGACTTGACCTGATCTACCATTACCTGAACTGACCTACTGATACTAATTGCAGGTAGATAGAAAAGGTGAAAGTGCAGGTAAATGTAAACAGGTGAATGACAGAAAACAATAAATTCCTGGGTATCTGCTTCTCGGCTGTGCAATGTTACGTTTCTTTCCTATCACTCTTCACATCATTGTTTCGTGTGGTTTTCTTTGGGTCACTTTCGACACGTGAGTTGGACTGAGGTGTGACAATGGAAAAAAAGTGGCGAATGTACTCTTGCCTGCGTGTTGTTCCTCCTTCCTTGAATTCCCAGCCCCATTAATTCCCGTTTTCCCTTCCATTCCCTCATTTTTACCCTCACGACACACACATACAGTCCCGACCCTCCGTAGACGTTTATTGAAGGATTTATCGGTGGACTTGTAGATCATTATCAGTATTTCTCGATGTAGTAACACCAAAGGCTTATGACACCTGAAATTACAACCCACACCTTACCTTACCTGATTGCCTTACCTTACCTAACCTTACCTAACCTAACGAGATATGACAGACCTAACCTAACCTATCCTTACCTTACCTAACCTTACCTAACCTTACGAAATATAACAAACCTAACCTAACCTATCCTTAACTTACCTAACCTTACCTAACCTAACGAGATATAACAGACCTAACCTAACCTATCCTTACCTCACCTAACCTAACGAAATGTAACAGACCTAACCTAACCTATCCTTACCTTACCTTACCTAACCTTACGGAATATAGCAAACCTACCCTATCCTTACCTTACCTAATCTAACGAAACAAAACTTGACCTAACCAAACCTATCCTTACCCTACTTCATCTAACTTCATCTTCCATATCCCTTCCTTTCCCTTACCATACCTAACCTGTGAAGCTTTCCCTCTCTCTTACCCTTCCCATCACTAAGCGTCCCTTCCCTACCATTCCCTTCCCTAACCTAATAACCTCATCTCACCAAGCCTTACCTTACCTTACCTTACCCTACATTACCTTGCCATCCCTTCTCTTCCTCTCCCTACCCTTCCAACCTTTCCTCATACCACTTAGCTTCACTCCCTCCCTCCATCCCTCCATTTCCCCTTCCCTTCCCTCCAACAATAAAACACAATACCAGTGAAATATTCCTCCCCCTCCCCCTCCTCTCTCTCTCTCTCTCTCTCTCTCTCTCTCTCTCTCTCTCTCTCTCTCACACACACACACACACACACACACACAGGTATAACACATATTTACCTAAAACACAAAAATACAACCCCCCCCTCCCCCCCTCCCCCATACTCAACACAGCCTATCATGGGTGCCAAACATATACTAGTCTAAATAAATAACAAAAAATATCTAAATATATAAATATCTTACTTTCGGGGTAACTATTTTTATAAGATGAGTTTGACTGTTTTTTTGTTTTTTTTCTGTTGATGTTTTTGGGGGAGTCTTCTAATGGATGTATATTCCCTTAGATACTGATTTATTTACCTTATTTACCTTATATATACAGATTTATTTTAGTGATCCCTATTATGTTTACTACTACCGCCCTCTTGTTTTTCTTTGTTTATTTTCTTCTACTTATTTTTTTTGGGGGGGTGTAAGTGTATATTGCTTGTATCAGTTATATTATAGTTTACACTGTGTAATACTTGCGTGTTCTTTTTTTCCTGGTGAGTTGATGGTACAGTTTGTCTCTACCGTATGGTTGGTTTACCGGCATCCCACACAAATACATGACGTGTAACTGTAATTTTATACTTGTTTGTACAAATAAAAGATCTCTTATATTTCCCAACAGAATGCTGGTTTTACTCGCCTTATTTTTTTTTTTCCTTCATATTTGTCGAGGAGGGTGGACGGGATTTTTTTTTCACAATCTCAGGTGAAACAATTACATGCCTTGGCCAGGTGTGAAGACCAAGAGGCGTAAACATCATTGTAGGTACGAAGGGCAGGTATACACAGGTTATAAGTATGTTCTGGACACAGTTACAGGTAATCTTTTCTGAAACAACGTGTGTAAATCCATTGTTTTGACACTCCAAAGAACGAGAAGAAGGAGGAGGAGGAGGAGGAGGAGGAGGAGGAGGAGGAGGAGGAGGAGGTTACTGCTCTAAGAAATACGAGCGGAGAGAAATGAGGTGAGAAAACTTGGAAGGTGGAGATGGAGGAGGTTTAGGGGTGAGGAAGGAGAGGAAGTGTAAGGAAGGTGAGAGGGAGACAAAGGAGGGGGAAGAGAGTTAGGAGGTGGAAGGAGGAGGAAGGTGGAAAGACAAAAATGATAATGAGAGAAGGGGAAAGGATAAGAGAGAAATAAACAGGAGGTAGGAAGAGACAGAATAGGAGACAGAAAAAGGTGAAGGAGGAATAAGGAGAATCAAGAGGCGTAAGAATGAAGAAACAAAATGATGGAATAGGATGAAAAATGGTAGAAAAAGAGAAAAGGGTGATGAGAGAGAGAGAGAGAGAGAGAGAGAGAGAGAGAGAGAGAGAGAGAGAGAGAGAGAGAGAGAGAGAGAGAGAGAGAGAGAGAGAGAGAGAGAGCAACATAACGAGGCCAGGTAGGCGCCGCGTCATTCTTTAGCTTCATAATTAAGTTGGACCGAGTTTTCTCATTAGCAGAGAACAATTATTTATCCGATTCCAAACTTGTGGTGAGAGTAATCAGCCGTGCAGGGGAAGAGGAGGAGGAGGAGGAGGAGGAGGAGGAAGACAAGGAGGGCGAGGAGGGGGGAAGACGTAATAAAACTCACCCAACAGTTTCTCTCTCTGTTCCCTCCACTCCTTCCCTCTCGTCCCTCCTCCACATCAAACATTAATACAGGTGTGCGAGGGGAAGGGAGGAGTTGGAGGAGTTTGGAGGGAAGTAGGAAAGGAGGAGGACGGAGGTATACAAGGTGGGTGGAAAGTTGTAGGTAGCCACTAGAGGGAGGGAAGGAGAGGGACCGGAGGGAAACATAGGCAGTGATAATTGATGAGGAGAGATGAGGGGAGAAGGGAGAGGAAAGGACAGAGGGAAGGACGGAGCAAGGAAGCCGAAAGGAAGGAAGGAAGGTGTGAGAGAAGATATGATGGAGGAAAATGAGCTGTGAAGAAAGGACGCAGGGAAGGAAGGAGAGAGAAAGCAGGAAGGAAGGAAGGAAGGAAGGAGAGAAGATGCGATGGAAAAGATGATTTGTGAAAGAAAGACAAAGGGAAGGACGGAGAAAGAAGCCAAACAGAAGATAGGAAGATATGAAAGAAGATACGATGGAAGAAGGTAAGGGAGGAAGGAAGGCAAGACAAGGAAGAGACAGGTATAGAAGGTAAGAATGGAGAAAGGTAAGTGGAGAGAGGAGGGGAGGAAAGGAACAATGGAATGAAGACGTGGAAGGGAGGCAGCAAGTTTGACAAAGAAGATCCAGGGAATAAGGAAGAAGGAAGAAAGGAAGGTAAGTGGAAAGGAGGAAGAGGAGGAAGAGGAAAGGAGGAGGAAGGAAAGGATGAAGGAAAAAAGAAGAAAGGAATACAAGATAATAACTGGAGAGAGAGAGAGAGAGAGAGAGAGAGAGAGAGAGAGAGAGAGAGAGAGAGAGAGAGAGAGAGAGAGAGAGAGAGAGAGAGAGAGAGAGAGCAGGTAAGCAGACAGGTAGGTAGGTGAAGGAGCATTAACTAAACTTCCCTCTACCTGCCATGATTGCCTAGGGAGAGAGAAGGATCTTGGCTTACACACACACACACACACACACACACACACACGAGGCGAACAACAGCTAACTTAGTCCAAACACAGCCTCCCCAACTTGTATGTGTGTGTATGTGTGTGTGTATGTGTGTGTGTGTGTGTGTGTGTGTGTGTGTGTGTGTGTGTGGTTATTGTTGTTGCTGTTCTAGTGGTGGTAAATGTGGTGGCAGCAGTAGTGGTAGTGGCTGTAGTAGTAGTAGTAGTAGTAGTAGTAGTAGTAGTAGTAGAGATGGAAAATGACAAGTGATAGCAGTAAAAGTAGCAGTAGTAAAGGCAGTTATCAGAGTACTCGTATCAGCAGTAGCAGAAGTAGTGTAGTAGTAATTGTACAAATAATGGGAGGGAGGAAGGGGGGTGTAAGATTTGTAATGTTCGAACTATTAAACATGAGGACCTCGATGGGATGAGGAGTGAGAGAGGAAGGGAGGGGAGGAGGAACAGATGATGAGGGGACATAAGGGGAAAAGAGGGAGAAGGGGAGGGGAAAACGTTGACAGGCTGCACGGCTATTACCTTACACGACATTAAGAGCCATAGTACTAAACATTTCGTTGCCCAAGTTCACACATTTGACAAGGCTTTCGTAGGAGTTTGGGGCATTTCCAGGATTAATGTTATGGCCCTGGTGGTAGTTTTATCCTTCTTTTGTACCGTGAACCTAAAGAAACACTGATTAGGACCTGATTGACCCCCTCTTTGACCTTTAAAAATAGCTGATATGAAAAGCGAAAATGTCTTATAATACGGAGCTGAGTACTTCACGTTTAGTATCTCACAGCCACGCACACAATTTCGCCACACGCTAAAGTCACACAAAAATTACAGTATAAAGGAAATATTTCAAACATTACACATTGTATTCATCACAGCTTCCCGACCGGCAAATTAAAACACTCAAAATAGAAATATAAAAACATGAAAACGTATACTTATGATTATTTTTTTTTGCATAACTTTTCTGCCGGCGAATAAGACCATCATACAGTATATAGCTAAAAAAATTAAATAGGACCATATCACTCAGCTGGAACGGAACACATGACTGGGGACGAAAGGGAGTGGAAAAAGTGACTGGGAAAAATATAGAAAAAAAGGTTATCAGTAAGTTTTTTGTGTGTGTCACCAGAACGTTGAACATTTATGGGAAGTAAAAAAGTTTCCTATGGTGACCAATTGACATGACACATATTAACGGGTGTATGATGAGTAGGTGAACAGGTGTGTGTGTGTGTGTGTGTGTGTGTGTGTGTGTGTGTGTGTGTGTGTGTGTGTGTGTGTGTGTGTGTGTGTGTGTGTGTGTGTGTGTTTCTCGCTTTATCTATCTATTTATCTCTATCATTCTATCCACTTATCTTCCTTACACACACACACACACACACACACACACACACACTCCCCCCCACCGACCACCCCCGACACACACGCACCTGGCCGTTTCAAGTGTCAAATGGAAAGACCCCAGCAAGGCCACGCTCACTTCGCACCCACAGACAAAGGCTTATTGACGGGAGGGAGACAGAGGCCAGGAAGGGTGGGACAAAGGGAGAGGAAGGGAGGGAAGGAGCGACGGAGAAGGGAGGAAAGGGATAGCGGGAGAGAGGGAAAAGAGAAGAAGGAAAATGGGATAGAAGGAGAGGATCAGTGAGCATGGCCGATTACAATAATAATAATAGATGTGATGTATGGTGGGATGTGTAGTGTGGGGGGCTGGGTGTAATGAGTGGTGTGGTGTTAGGTGTGGTGAGGCTGGGTGTGGTATGGCTTGATATGATGTGTTGTGTCGTGTGGCTGGGTGTGGTGAGGTGGTGTGGCGGGGTGTGATGTGTGGTGTAGTGTGGCTGGGTGTGGTATGCGGTGTGGTGTGGCTGGGTTTGACTTTCCTACCACAGTACTGCGGAAGAAGGGGTGAGGGAGGGGGGTTGAGTAGGAGTCGGAGTCGGAGTCGGAATCGGAGTCGGAGTCGCAACCTTAAAATATCCTAGAGTCGGAGTCGGAATTTTTCATGTCCGACTCCACACACACACACACACACACACACACACACACACACACACACACACACACACACCTGTCTGCTTGAGATAGTTTGGGATGTGCAATAGTTTGTGTGACTGTGCACGCGTGTGTGTGTGTGTGTGTGTGTGTGTGTGTGTGTGTGTGTGTGTAATTACTGAGGAAAGCTTTTGATCTCTCCCTCCCTTCCTTCCCCACCCCCACTATCACACACACACACACACACACACACACACACGTCACCCAGCACCCCCACCACCCCTCTCCTGCCCCCAGCACCCACCAACTCATCGCAGAATCTATGAATTTCTAAAAGCGAGGCGTACGAGGCGCTGCATGCTAAGCGGCGTGGAGACAGCAAGGCCAGTTTATGGAGAACGTTAAAGCACCGGAATAGTCACCACCACCACTACCACCACTACAACCACCAACACCACCACTACTATCACCACAACTACCACAGCCACTACCACCACCACCACAATCACCACTACCACTACCACCACCACCACCACCACCACTACCACCACTACCACCACCACCACAACCACCACCACCACCACTACCACCACCACCTGAAATACTCACGAGCTGCAGGAATAATAAAACGAAAAGATAATGCAGGAGAGGGTCTTATGTTTTTCTTTTTTTTTTTTCTTTTGCGTTTTCTTTTTTTCGTCTTCGTCCTCTAATCATTATTTTTTTCTTCTCATTTTTCTTTCTTTTTCATTATCTACTTTTTGTTCTTCTTTTGCTTCTTTCTTTTCTTCTTCTTTCTCTTGTTTTTCTTCTTCTTTTACTTGAACACTTTTACCAATGTTCATTTTCGTTTCTGTTTCGTGGTTGTGATTTGAATTTTAACACTGGATTACCTTCCTGACGACGACAAGCAGGGATGGATACAGGTGGCGCCAGGTAGCTAAGCGAAATGAAGGGTAGGAGAAGGGTAAGTAGGGGAAAGGAAAAGTAGTAAAAAGGCCAGTAATATGGTAAACAGGTGGGAGTATGTACGGGACGGAGGGAAGACACACTTCGCAATAAGGTTAAGCTGGAGTGTTTGGGCTGACGCTGGTCCACCCCTACTTCGGAGCCCCAGAAAATCTACACAAATTGAATCCTAGCCCACCTGAGACTAACACACCTTCCATAACTCCATACAAGGGCAATATTTTCCTTTCCACGTTCCCCCTTTGAGTCAATACCGATATAACCCACTTTTGGAACACTGCGGGATGATAATGACGATCGCGTGTGTGTTGTTTTCTCGCTTGTTTGTTTCCCCCAATTGTTGCGGTCATTCGTTTTGCATCCCTTCCATTCCATTACGCGATGCAGTCCCTTTCCTGAGGCTTCTCGTCATGTCCAGAGTGCATAGGGTTGGAATCTCTTTTTTTGTGTGTTATTGTTATTACGGTTATTGTGTTCGCTGTTATTGACAGAAGCTGGGGGGTAAGGGGGAGGGGGGGGGGCGATGGGGCAGTGGTGAGGGGGGGTCAGGTAGGAGTCGCGGAGGGCAGTAAGGACAAACACATTTTAAGGATGACGGCGAAATATTGACTAAACCCTCAATCCTCGATATATTTTCCCAGCCACGGCCGCTTGTTATTTTCCAGTGCTAGTGGAGGAGGAGGAGGAGGAAGAGGAAGAGGAAGAGGAAGAGGAAGAAGAGGAGGAGGAGGAGGAGGAGGAGGAGGAGGAGGAGGAGGAGGAGGAGGAAGAGTTAAAGGAAGAGGAAGAGGAAAAGTTAAAGGAAGAGGAAGAGGAAGAGGAAGAGTTAAAGGAAGAAGATGAAGATGAAGATGAAGAAGAAGAAGAAAAAAAAAAGAAGAAGAGGAGGAGGAGAAAATAAGTGAAAGAAAAAAAAAACTTTAACAAGCTTTTTCTCAAGGGAACAATAACAACCTTTTCAAACCGTGTTCTCATGCAACAGAAAACGGCAAACAAGTATAAGAAACCAGAAAACAAAAAAGAACACATAGAAAACACAAGAACCAAGGCAACAAAAACATGACAAAAAACAACGGGCGTAATTCCACCTTTTCCCACCTAGTGTTTGCGAGAAAGAGGACCGGAGGTGACGGGACATGACAGGCAGCACAGGTAATTGGTTGTGTCCGTCTGCTCCAGGTAAAGAAAGGTGAGACGTCCAAATGAGTGGGGGAGATGATGCGTCAGCGTGCGGGAGACAGGTGACGAAGGAAGGCGAGGAGGGAGGAAAGGAGGGTTGGAAAAGGAGAGGAAAGGAAGAGAAATAAATGATGATCTTTTATGTTCTTATTATAATCTTGGTATGAGAGAAGTGAAAGAAGATAAGCTGGAGAGTTGGGAAAGGAAAGAAGAGGGAAAGGAAAGAAGGGAAAGGAAAGGAAGGGGAAGGAAAGGAAGGGAAAGGCAAGGAGAGGAAAGTGAAGGAAAGGAAAGGAAAGGAAAGGAAAGGAAAGGAGAGGAGAGGAAAGGAGAGGAGAGGAGAGGAAGGGAAAGGAAAGAAAGGGAAAGGAAAGGACGGGAAGGGAAGGGAAGGGAAGGGAAGGAAAGGAAAGGAAAGGAAAGGAAAGGAAGGGAAGGGAAGGGAAGGGAAGGGAAGGGAAGGGAAGGGAAGGGAAAGGAAAGGAAAGGAATGGAAATAAGGGACATTACATACTCATGAAAGTTAAAAAAAAAAAAAAAGTCAAGGAGACGGACAAAGACAGAGAAAAACATACAAATACAGACACGAGAGAAAATGAATTAGAAGATGGAAGGTTAAGAAGGGAGATAAAGGACGATCGACAACCATGGAAGGAGAGAAATGAAAGGAGACAGAAAAAGACAGACAGAGAAACAAAGAAAAAACAGAGAGAAAGGATTGTGAGAAGAGGAAGGTTGAGGAGGAAAATAAAACAGTGTATTATGATTATCTGGGAAGAAGAAAAGGGAAAGAAGACAGACAAAGACGTACAGAGAAAGACTGAAAAAGACAGACAGAGAAACAAAAAAAACAGAGAGAAAGGAATGTGAGAAGAGAAAGGTTGAGGAGGAGAATTAAACAGTGTATTATGATTACCTACGAAGAAGAAAAGGGAAAGAAGACAGACAAAGACGTACAGAGAAAGACAGAAAAAGACAGACACAGAAACAAAGAGAAACAGAGATAAAGGATTGTGAGAAGAGGAAGGTTGAGGAGGAAAATAAAACAGTGTATTATGATTACCTAGGAAGAAGAAAAGGGAAAGAAGACAGACAAAGACGTACAGAGAACGACAGAAAAAGACAGACAGAGAAAGAACTGTGCGAAGAGTAAAGGAAATAAAGAACGGTGAGGAGAGAAGTGAATGAAAAGAACCAGGAAAAGGAAGGAAAGAAGCAAAAAAAGGTGCATGACAAAGAGAGATTGAAACAAAGACAAACAGACAAAGAGAGACAGAAACAAAGACAAACAGAGAGAAAGGCTTGTGGGTTAAAATGGAAAATAAAACACGGGCCGTAATACTCTTGGAAGGAGAGAAGTGGAAAGAGACAGACAAACACAGACAGAGAAACAGACAAAGACAAACAGTGAGAAGGGATTGAGAAGAGGGAGGTTAATATCAGCGAGTGCGTCTTTATTCCCTCGTCCTTGAGTCTAAGTGCACTTGACTTTCTCCATTACTCTTCATTGGGCCAATCAACCTTAACGGCGTAATAGCTCCAATCCGTCCAGACCTCAGCAACAAATAAATAGAGAGATAACACGTAGTTCTCTTATTGTTTGTGTGAGAGAAAAGAGAGACATTGTGTGAGAGTGTGTGTGTGTTTGGGTACCTGTGTGTGTGTGTGTGTGTTTGTGTGTGTGTGTGTGTGTGTGTGTGTGTGTGTGAGAGTGTGTGTGTGTGTGTGTGTGTTCAAGGGCTTCATCCACTCCCCTTCAACAACAACAAAAGTAATAGCCACTTGTTGCCTCCACTGCCCCCTCCCGTCATGCACAGCTCGCTCTCGCCGCTCCCAAATCCGTCTTAATACTTTCAATGGAGTTTCATTAGCCAGTCTTCCTGCCTCTTAGTCTTCCCTCCTCTTAATACACGCCACTTGCTGCCAACACCAAACTCCCTCACATCCTATCTGCGCTCACTCTCGCCGCCTCCGAATACGTCTTATGTAATACCTTTTTCATGCCTCTTTATCTTAATATTTGGTTGAATCTACTTGTGGATATTGGTGTGGTATGAGTACCTTGTGTTCAGGGGCAAAAGGGACAAAGTAGTTTCACCCCAGGATTCTTAAGTAAGCATTTTTTTTTTTTTTTACAGTAAAGGAAGCAACTCCAGGGCAAAAAAAAAAAAGAAAACGATGAAAAAAAGCCCGGTAATCACTGCTCCTGTATAAAGAGTAGAGGAATGGTCGAAAGAGAGGTCAATTTCGGGATGAGAGATGTCCTGATACTCTCCTCTAGCTATGGTAACTATGATAAACCACTACACTTCCCTTTTGGCCACATATCTATATTTCCGTCAATAGGAGCAGTGATTAGCGAACTTTTATTCCCCATTATTTTTCCCCTTGAGCTGCTTCCTTTACTTTAAAAAAACACGAATAAACATTTACTGTCTTTTGGTAAATGTAACATCTTGGCATCAACATCACCGAAATCAGGTCGCTTGCATAAACTTGAGATTGAAGTCTTGTTAGTTAGAAGGTGAAGGCAAATAAGCAAATTACCGTATCTCAAAACACGTGACTTAACTTCACATAACATCATTTCCGTATTCCCCACAACGCAGTTACCGCACGTCAGATAACGCCACTATCGTCCTGCCAATAAAGCCTTCATCATAATTCGAATACCGCGATTATCGGACCTCAGATAACCCAATTTTCGGGAGTTGGAATGGCGCTATTATCGTACTTTAAACAACGTCATTATCGTACCTCGAATACCCGAATTATCGTAAGATGAACAGCACTTTTGCCGCCCGTCAGATGAAACATTGATCGTGGCTTGAGTACCGGCAGGGAGTGACTTTTTTTTTTCGAGATTGTACTAAATAGAATCGTCACTACGGTTGTCAGTATGCAGAGAGAGGAAAAAATAGATAGATAGATAGATAGATAGGCAGGTAGATATAGAGAGATAAAAAGGAAAGAAAGAAAGGGTGATAGAAAGTATGAAAGAAGGAAAGAGAAAAGAAAAAGAAAGGAAGAAAAAAAGAAATTATGAATGAATGAAAAAGAAAGAAATCAGTATGAAAGAAAGAAGGAAAAATGAAAGAAAGAAAGAAAGAGAAAGCGAGTGAGAGAGAGATAGTGTGTGTGTGTGTGTGTGTGTGTGTGTGTGTGTGTGTGTGTGTGTGTGTGTGTGTGTGTGTGTGTGTGTGTGTGTGTGTGTGTGTGTGTGTGTGTGTGTGTGTGTGTGTGTGTGTGTGTTGCAGTTTTATGAAGTCGCGCGGGGCATGTTCCCTTTGGCAAGACACGATATGAGGCCAATAACGAGGGAACAATAAAACAAAACAAAAAATACAATATCGATAGGCACATACATACATGCATGAGATAAACGCACACACACACACATACACACACACACACACACACACACACACACACACACACACACACACATACACACTATCTCTTTCCCTCACTCGCTTTCTCTTTCTTTCTTTCCTTCATTTTTCCTTCTTTCTTTCTTACTGATTTCTTTCTTTTTTCATTCATTCATATTTTCTTTTCTTCCTTTCTTTTTTTCTTCTTTTCCTTCTATCACACACACACACACACACACACACACACACACACACACACACACACACACACACACACACACACACACACACACACACACCCAGCTTGTCAGAGGGATCACAAACCATCTATCAAGCCAACATTTTGCTCCAGAGAGAGAAAGAGAGAGAGAGAGGGACAAAAAAAAATGCATCCCAGACATCAGAGACGAAACGAAAAGAAAAATGCTGTTCGGTTATTATTCTGACAACCCGATGCAACGAGAGCAGCTTCGGGGCGGGAGGAAAACTCTGCACCGGTGAGGCCTGGGGCGGGGCGGGGTGAAGGGGGAACGAGGAAGGGGAAGGAGAGATGGAAGGAGGGACAAGAGTAGGTGGGAGTAGTGGGGAGGGGGATGAGGAAAGGAAGAGGAAGAGAAAAAAGAGAAGAGAAATGGATAAGAGACAGAGGAAAGAGTAGGTAGAAGGAAGAAGTAAGGAAAAGAGGAAAGGAAAAGAGGAATGGATCAGGGAAAGAGAAAGGAGAATGTGGAAGGGAGAGAGAAGCGGGGAAGGGGAGAGGGAGAGAAGGAAGAGAAGAGGAATGGAAGACGGACAGAGGAAGGAGGAGGTGGAAGGGAGAAGTTAGATGAAGAGGAAAGGAAAAGAGGAATGGATCAGGGGAAGAGGAAGGAATAAGTGGAAGGGAGGAGTTAGATGAAGAGGAAAGGAACGAAGGAATGGATCAGGGGCAGAGAAAAGAGTATGTGGAAGGGAGAGAGAAGCGAGGAAGAGGAGAGGGAAAGAAGGAAGGGAAGAGAAATGGAAGAGGGACAGAAGAAAGAGTAGGAGGAAGAGAGAGGGAAGAAAAGTAGAGAGGGAAAGGAAGAATGGATGAAGGACAGAAATAGAAGGCGGAAGAGAGAAGTTACGACAGAAGAAGAGGGTAAAAGAAGCAGTAGAGGAATCGATGATCGGCAGAGGAAGGAGGAAGGAGGAGAAGGAAGAGGAAAAATGGAAAAGAAGAAGAGTGGAGGTACAGGTGAGGGACAGAGGAAAGAGAAGGCGGAGGAGGAATAGGGGCGTGGAAGGAGAGAGTGAGAGATGGTAGAAAAGAGGAACAGTGGAAGGAGTAGGCGGGAGGGAGAAGGGAAGCAAGGAAAGGGATGAGGGAGAGAAGGAAGAGGAATGGATGAGGGACAGAGGAAGGAGAAGGCGGAGGAGGAGGAATAGGGGCGAGGAAGGAGAGAGTGAGAGATGGTAGAAAAGAGGAACAGTGGAAGGAGTAGGCGGGAGGGAGAAGGGAAGCAAGGAAAGGGAAGAGGGAGAGAAGGAACAGAAATGGATGAGGAACAAGTAGGAGGAAAGGAGAGGCTAGGACATAGGAGAGGAAGAGAGGAAGTGAGGGAAATGAAAAATGAATGACCGACAGAGGAAGGAGTAGCAGGAAGAGAAAGGGTAAAACAGGAAGAGAGGAAGAGCAAGGAAGAGGAAGGAGCACAAATGGATGGAGTAAACAAGTGAGGAGGTTTTGTTTACCCTAATCTAACTCCCCTACTATACCCTAACTCGAAACCTATGCTCAGCTAACCGAACTAGTCTGCCCAAAGCTAATATAACCTAACTTAACCTTACCTAACACAATCTATCACAACCAAAGCTAATCTAAATGATGTCACAACGCCTCTACGTAACCAAACTTAAGCTAACAACCTCTAACAAAACCCTACAAAAAGAAAACATCCTTACCCAACCAAGCCTAACTTAACACCACGTAACCTAACTGACCTTACATAACCTTACCTATTCTAACTAACGCTAACGTAAATCATGTCACAACGCCTCTACCTAACCAAACCTAAATTTACTACTACTAACAAAACCCTTACAAAAAGAGAACACCCTTAGGATAGGCGGTGGCTGAGTGGTTAGCGTGCGGGCCCCGCATTCACCGCGCCATGGACAACGTCGGTTCGAACCCACCCGCTACCACCTGGGATTTTTCAGTCACCGCCGAGTGGCCTAAGACTACCCACATGCTGTCCAGAAGGCCACCCATTAACCCGGACTCTAGAAGAAACCGTCCAAGTGAATCAAAAATGAGTTCCGGGGAGCAGCATGAGCCAAGCATAAGTGGCGCAACTATAAGAATTGCCTGCGCCATGACGGGCTTGGGCCGACCACCAGGCCCCTGAAGAAAACCTCCCGGCGCTACAGGCGAAAACGTTAAAAATATAATAATAATAATAACTACGCACTCCGCATAAAAGGACCATTAGTGTGTTCAGCGATTAGTGTGCCTCCGCCGTAATTACCATGAAATAAATTAATGAAGCATAAACCCAAACCTTACCTGCCTGGCTACTGGTCACCACACACACACACACACACACACACATACACTGGAGCCTAATTATCAGCCAAAAACATTGACTTATTTATAAATATTTACGTGTGCGGGTGCGTGTGTGTGTGTGTGTGTGTGTGTGTGTGTGTGTGTGTGTGTGTGTGTGTGTGTGTGTGTGTGTGTGGTGCGTATGAGCGACCCTTTGCCACAATTACTGGGTGTCACCTCGCCAATTACCACCATCAACCCACCTGTCCACCACCATCAATACCACCACTACCACCACCAGTATTGCCACCACCACCATCACAAGAGCTACCACCACCTTTCCCACTAACACACGCAGCACCTCCAACCTTTCCCCACCACCTCTACCAATACCTCTCCGTCTCTCATCACAACAAGCACCAGAAAGAATGTAGAAAGAAAAGAAAGAAAAGAAGGAAAAAAGCGAACAAGAAGAACAGGAACAAGAAGCAACAGGAAATACGCAACACAAAAAAAACACAATCAACAAAAGTCATGTAACACACCATATGTTCGTAAAATCTAATATAATGGGAATGATAATATTAGTGTGAATGAATAGTAAAAAGCAACGTTATGAGAGTGAAAAAAAGTTAATGATTTCAAAACCTTTCAGAGAGACATAGAAGCACGATAAATGTACAAACGTTTAAAGAAATACACACAACGAGAGAAAAACGTTCTAAATGAGTACAAATAGAAAACGTTAAAAAACCGACACATAATCGACAAACACATTACTGACTTATTTTGTTGTTCGATAACCAATAATTGCTCTCTTTTTTACGTTGTGTCGGTCCGTGTGTCCGTTATTCAATCTCTCTCTCTCTCTCTCTCTCTCTCTCTCCAACCTCATTAAACTCCACTAACATTCTTAAAACAATGCATTGAAATAGAACAGAGAGAGAGCGAGAGTGAGAGAGAGAGAGAGAGAGAGAGAGAGAGAGAGACCAAGCATTTCAGAGAACAACAGAAGCATTTTCCTACCTTGACATCTCCATCAGGTAGCAAATTGAGCGGCCGCGTCATTATCAAGGTGTGTGTGTGTGTGTGTGTGTGTGTGTGTGTGTGTGTGTGTGAAGGATGGAGGTGGTGGAAAGGTTACCCGTCCTGCACACACACGCACACGCAGACTCTCTCTCTCTCTCTCTCTCTCTCTCTCCGCCATTAGCCTGCCTGTTCGAGCGTAAAATTTCCATTAATATCAACTAATTAGTGGAATGCGAGGGGCGGCGGCAGCGGGCAGTCAGTGGGCAGCGAGCGAGGCGGTCTGTCTGTCTGTCTGTCTGTCTGTTAGTTCGGTCTGTTTGGTCTGCTGAGTCTCCTGTAATCTGTTTTTTTTTTTTATGTTTTTTTTCAATGTGTCCCTCCTCTTTATCTTTCTTCTCCTTCTTATCATCATCATCATCATCATCATTATCATCTTAACTGTTAACTCATTATCGCTACCATCTACTGTCGCCATTCAGTATATCTTTCCTCTTCCCCTCTTCCGTCCGTTCTTCCCTTCTCTTTCTCTTCATCCCTTCCATCACTCCCTCTTTTATATATATTACTACTCAATATGCTTCTCTTCTATTTCCTTCTCTCTTTCTCTCGTCCATTTCTCCATTCCTATTTTTTTTCCTCCACTCCTTTACTCTTTGTAACTCCACTACTACTACTATTATTTGCATCACTACTATTTCATCTTTTCTACTACTACCGCTACCATAACTACAACTCCTACTACTATTTCTACTACTACTACTACTACTACTACTTCTACTACTGTTGCCATTATTACTTTCTTTTTCCCCTCTGGCTATTCTTCTCCCTCCTCCTCTTCCTCGCCTTTTTCCTCCCCTCCCTCACCCCTCACTTTTCCCCGTCTTTCCCTCCCTCGGCGCCGCCACAGGGGAGGGGAAGGGGCTTTTAATTAACACACGTGGCCTACCTGCGTGGACTGTGGCTACGCTGGGAATGATATTTATGAGTCTGTTATTTACTTTCATTCCTTACCGGCCTGCCCTTCGCCCCTTGTGTATTGCGTTGTAGGTGTTTGTTGTGGAATGAAGGACAGAAAGTGGGGAGGTGCCGTTGCGTTTATATTTAGTTATCTTTTGTGTGTGTGTTTTGTTCTTGTTTATCCCAGAGTAGAACAGCAAAGCGGAAGGGTTGGTGTAATGGGAAGGTCAGTACAGGATGTTGACGTGTTTCATCCTTGGGGGACCTAGCAACGTTTTTTTTTTTTTTTATTGATAATGGTTAATATATTTTCGTTTCTTTATTGTGTGATGGATATAAAGGGGATATGATACGGAGGGTAAGCACATGTTTTATCCGTGACGAAGATGAAGAAGAAGAAGAAAATGAAGACGAACAAGAACAAGAAGAACAAGAAGAAGAAGAACAAAAAGAAGAAGAAAAATAAAAGAAGAAAAAGAACAACATAAAAAAGAACAAGTAAAAAGAGGGAAAAGAAAAAGAACAAAAAAGAAAAAGAAATAGAAAAAGAGCTACCACACAAACACCATCATAATCAACATAAAAAACGACCCTTCTCTACAGCGATGTTTTTCACGTAATAAATCATAATTACTCTCCCAGTGAAATATTTTGTGCATGTAATTTTTGGGTGTAATTATTACTTTCTGCGACTAACAACATTAATTTCATTACTGTTTTTCCCCAGTCTTTTATTTGATTATATTTTGTTCTGCTGCAGAAAATAAAAGATATGAGGGTTGAATTTTAATATTTTATGATATTTGTTCGTCCCCGCAAAGAATCACACAGAAAATATTATTCTATCCATTATTACGGGAATAAAAGCGATATCATCTTTCCTGTACTTGAATATAATCTGTGATAGGAGAGAAATCTGAAACAATACCTAACTAGCTTCATATCTTTTCCATAGATGCATCACTACACGTAATTATTTTATCATGCGGCAAGGTTGTTGTGCAAAAGAGTATAATGATCAAATATTAAATACCCAACTTTAATTAAGCAAGAGAAAACAAAGTTAGCAAGACACAAATGTCCTAAAGAAAAAAAATACCCAAGAGCTAACCCTTTAAGTAATGATCAACACTAAACCGACCTTAATCGACATAAAACCGGAAGTAAGCATTCCTGCCAAGAATACAAAAGCTCAAAAAACAAACATACAATAGCTATCCATACAAAGCAATCTATACAAAAGGTACTCATTTGCTTCCACTGACCTTAAAAAAATATACACAAGACTGCAACCTAATAAGCTGCCGCTGAGGTACAAAAGACAAGAATGACAAAGAAAACTCGACATCATAAAAAAAGCAAATAAACCAAAAAAAAAAAATATTGACCAGTAACTTTAAAAATACGTACAAAACCACAAAACATAAACAGCGGCAAACTGACCCTCAAAAGAATGATCAAAATAGTATATAACAAACACCAATAATTTTACTAATACATAAAAATTCATAATACAAACACCGCTAATGAATTCACACAAGACCATCCCACAAACATACATACAGCGCTGAGGCAACCTGGCAAACTGACCACGCTCTAAACAATGGCCTAATTAGACAGGTGAAAATCCGATCAGGTAATTAGCAAGGGCGCACCTGTAGCCCCGGGTGAGTAGTGGAGGTAATAATTATCGTGCTGGCCTGTTTGTGGCCGTAATGGGACGTGGAAGGAGAAAGAGGAGGAAGAGGAGGAGGAGGAGGACGAGGAGGAGGAGGAGAAGGAGGAAGTGGAAAAAGAAAACAAAGAAGAAAAAGAAGAACATGACCAAGAACAAGAACAAAAAGAAGAACAAGAACAAGAAGAAAATGAAGAAGAAAAAGAAGAGAAGCAGGAAGAAGAGGTAGTGGAGGAGGAGGAGGAAGAACCACGAGGAGGAGGAAGTATCACTAGGAGGACGAGGACGAGGAGGAGGAGGACGAGGATAAGGACGCGGATGAGGATGACGATGATGATAATGAGAAGGAGGAAGAAGAAGAGGAGGAGGAGGAGGAGGAGGAGGAGGAGGAGGAAACCAGAGGCGCAAACCATGACTCTCGCATTAAAATTAACACGCACGGAAGAATTATTATTGCACTAAACAACAAACGCAACCGCTTCCTCCTCACCACACTACTTTAAACCGCACGAACAAACCAAATAACAATCACTTCCACTCTATTTATAAACACAACGGGCGGCCAGGTCACCATTTTCCACCTGGCAGAACTTCGACAGGTGTTCACTATTTTTCTGTTCTTTCTCACGTGACATTAATTAATATCAAGACAATCCTCCTTAGCCCAGGTCGGGAGTGTTACAAAACGAGGAGTAAATTATGAAAATGAAAATGTAATGTGTGAAAGTGTACCGAGGAAGTCTTGTGGAAAACGCAACTGTGTGAAAATCGGCAACAATCCTGATGATAACAAACGCTTTCTTCTTTCTATTTTTTTTATTGTTTCCTCTTTCTTTATTCTTCCTTTTTTTCCTTCTTTTTTTAGTTTCTTCTTTTTCTTCTCTGTTCTCTATCATATTTCTTTTTTTTTTCTTTTTTCTTTCCTTTTTCTTTTTCTTCTTTCTCTCTTTTACACACACACACACACACACACACACACACACACACACACACACACACACGGAAGGAGAAATCAGAAAACAATTTATATTTTCCTCCGAGCTTTAAATTGGTCTAAATATCCCGTCGGTTTGGCGAACACGCTGCAGGGAAGGCCTCGAGTACTTAATGACAGGCTCTATACCTTGCCTCCTCCTCCTCCTCCTCCTTCTCCTCCTCCTTTCGGCATTCTACCTGTGTGTGTGTGTGTGTCTGTGTGTGTGTGTGTGTGTTAAAGAGAAGTATACAGAAGATACTGTGGAAGAGCAACAACTAGAAATATTACAACAACAACAACTACTACTACTACTACTACTACTACTACTACTACTACTACTACTACTACTACTATTGAGAGAAAGTGAGAGTGTGTGTGGGGTAAGGTAAGGCGTCGTATAATCACCTGGCTGGCACGCACCTCGTCGCCTTCATTAGCGGCACACCTGCGGACAGCCACCTGTGGGGCGCTAAGTCACCTGTCTCCACCACCTGCTGCTGCTGCCTCCTCCCCTCACCTCCCTGCTTCTCTCCTCCGCCTCCTTCTCCTTCTCCTCCTTCTCGTCTTGCTTTCCTACTCCTCCTCTCACGTCCCTCCTTCTCTCCTCCTCCTCTGTGTTCTTCTCCTTCTTCTTCTCCCCTTTCTCCTCCCCTCACCTCCCTGCTTCTCTCCTCCTCCTCCTCCTTCTCGTCTTGCTTTCCCACTCCTCCCCTCACGTCCCTCCTTCTCTCTTCCTCCTCTGTGTTCTCCTCCTTCTTCTCCTCCCCCTCCTCCTCTGGCTTCTCTCCTTCTCCTCCTCCTCCTCCTCTTCCTTCTCTGCCTTCCAGCTTCCTCCGTCCTACCGATATCCTTCTTCCATTTCCTCTTCTTTCCTCTTTTTACCTGATTCTTCCTCTCCCGCTCTCCTGCATCCCTCCACCTTCCCCTTTCTCCATCTTATTTTATTCCATTTTCCTTCTCTCCGCCTTTCCTCCTCTCTCCAGCCTTAATTCTTTTCTCACACACACATCCATCTCTCTGCTCCTCCTTTAACCATTTTTTACCTCTCATCTTCTCACCTTTTCTCTTACATTCTCTCACACCTGACGTAGAGAAGATAAGCATTCTCTCCTCTCTTCTACCTTTCCCTTTCTTCTTCTCTTACCTGCCTCCTATTTTTTCCTGTTCTCTTCATTCTTTTACTTCTCTCTATTTACTCTCAAACTTTTATCTTCTTATCTTCCTCTATACCTTTTTCACACTCCTACCTGCGTCATCACATTATACTCTTTCCCTCTTCTTTCCACTAGCTTTCCTTCATCACTTCCTATGCCCTCTTCCTCCATCATCACTTTAACCCCTTCTTCTTTCGTCCACTGGCCTTCCCTCCATCATTTACTCCCAATTCCCTCTGCCTTCATCATCACTTTACTCTCTTCTTTCGTTCATCGTCTTTCCTTCATCACTTAATCCCTATTCCCTTATCCTCCATTCTAAATTCACCCCTCATCCACTTTTTTCTTCCTACATTCTACAGCATTATCCATTACCCACTAGCATTATCCTCCCTTTCTTTCCCTCCGTTACCCTCTGCCTCCTCTCCCTTGCATCTCTTTCCATCCCTTCCTCCCTCCGTCACCCTCTCCCTCCCTCTCCTGTATCCATCTCCTTCCCTTCTTTCCTCCGCTTTGTGATGATAATTCCCCCGGCATAAAACATCAGCCCCGCGTCAGGGATCAGCGCTCGACAAAAGACACACTCGCTTCATAACACTTGGAGCACATTAATCACACGGAACATTCATCACGGGATCAAGAGAGGAGTACTTTTAGCCTGACTGATATTATTGTAAGGGAAAAAAACAGAGGTAAATGGCTAACACGCACACACACATACACACACACAGTTATATAGAGGAGTAGAAAAACATTAAAAAATACACCTGCGCGAGAAGGGTCACACAGGTAGTCGAGGAGTCATTAGCATGCAGGTAACGCCGGTAGGTGCAGCAACTTCACCTGTCCCCCAATTATGCACCTTCCCACCTGTCCAGTCCGGGTAAGCGCCAAAAGTTGTTATTATTAAATGTTGGCGTCTCTGAGTATTTTCTGTCAGTGTATAATTCTTCCGATAATGCAGTTTTTTTCATAATTTCTTCCTACTAATTTTTTTCACCACAATTTTCATTATTAATTTACTTCTATTCCTTTTTTTTCTCTTTTCCATCACGTCTCTCCTTCTGTTCCTCCTCCTTCTCCTGGTCCTGTACCTTCTCATGATGTCCTTCCTTTATCTCCTGTTCCTCCGCCTTACAATCTATCTTCCTACTTATCTTCCTAGACAAGTCCTCTTCCTCCTCTTCCTCCTCCTCCTCCTCCCCTCCTCCTCCTCCTATGTTTGCTCGTTTTCTTCAACGTAATTGGGTGCATCATTATTCTTTCCCGTGTGGGTTTTTTCTTCATTTTTTGTGTTTTGTTTTCTTTCCGTTGAGCATCATCGTACCCTCTCCGGGGCCACAGTGGAGTTTGCGGAGCACTCGTGTTCCGCACCCCCGGGGACTATCTGGTATACCTGCCCCGGGGGTGGACCGTGCACTGGGTTACTGGGCCTCCCATCACCACTGCCATTATTATCATCACTGTTGTCATCACCATAATGTTCAGTTAGCCATTTCCATCAGCACTCCCATTTCTAACCCCCCTGATTACCATTACAAGCACCACCATTGCCATCACCACCAGTGCCCTTACTTCCTGTACCATCGATTCCCCATCACCACCATGAATACAACCACTTTTAATATTAATGCTACCATCGTCACCATTACTTTTACCACTGTTTCACCACCACGACGACTAGCTAACACCGTCCCTGCACCACCACCATCACCAACACTACCCCCATAACCAACACCAACACCAACAAACAGGACATCAAACCCTGAACACACATACCAAAATTTTCCAGGAAAGAACCGAGATCGAAGTCCTTTTGAATCAACTCTTACATAACTTTTTCCCCGCTTCCCCTTCCCCTTTTATAATGGCCTTCCCCTTGGCTGACCTCCGTCTACAAGAAAAAGGGAAAGAAAAACTCCTGGATGTAATATTTGGCGTCACGGCTTCCGAGAGAGGGGGAGAGGAGGAAGGGAAAAAAGGAAGAATGGAGCGAGGGAAAGAGCGGCAGACGGATATGCCCGCTGAGTGGCCTCCCTTCTTGCCAGCATCCCCCCCGCACCCCCCTTCGGTAGGCCTGAAGGGAGGGGGAAGGGAGGAGTGGGAGTGGGAGAGGTGAAGACAGGAGGAGGTGGAGAGAACTGGAGAAGGAGAGGGTGTAAAAAGAGGTGGAGATGGAAGGGATTAAAGAAAAGTGGAGAGTTGAAGAGAAATGAAAGGGGGGGAGAGAGCAAGGAGAAGTGGAGAGGAGAGGGAATAAGAGAAGTGGACAGAGGGAGGAGGAGGGAAAAGAGAGAAACTGGAGAGGGAGAGGGAGTAAAGAGAGGGGGAGAAGGGAGGGAAAATAGATAAGGGTGGAGAGAAGAAGGGAGTAGAGGGCAAAGAGAGAGGTGGAATAGATACAGAACAGTAGAAGAGGAGGGAAAAAGGGGTGGAGGGAGTAGAGAACGTAGATACGAGTAGGTGGGTGGATGGGGTGTGGAGGGGGTGTGGAGGAGGAAGCAGGGTGGAAATCCGTAAAGTGGAAGAGGAGGAGAGGAATGGAGGGAGGAAAGGGGGATAAAAACGTAGAAGAGGGTAGAAAAGGGGAAAAGGGGGATGTAGATGGGTGGAAAGGGGGGTGAGGAGGGGGGGGGGGGGGCAGGACGGAAATGCATGCAGCGAACACAAATAAAAAGCCAAATAAAAAGAGACAATAAAAGCCGCTGATCATCTTTATGCTTTGGCCGTAATTGAGGCAACGGAAATAAACAAACAGACGAGCCAGCGTGTTGTCTGTTATTAACAACGTGAGCGACTTTTACGTTCATATTTCCCGCGTATATTTCGCGTTGCCGGATGAAATAAATGCAGAGAGATGGAAATATAAGCAGAGATACGGATAGACACATGGATAGATGAGGATATAGATAGACAGACATACACAGATAGATAGATAGATACATATAGATAGACATAGATAATAGACACATAGATAGATAGACAGACAGACAGAGATAAGTAAACAGACATTGAAACAGATACACAAACACAGGCAGCTAGACAGACACAAATAGATAGATAGATAGATAGATAAACAGATAGATAGTAGATAGATAATAGATATAGATATATAGATAGACAGATAAACAGATAGATAATAGATATAGATAGATAGACAGATAGAGATAAACAAACAGACATTGAAACATACACAAACACAGGCAGCTACAGACACAAATAGATAGATACAGATAGATAAACAATAGATGAAGATATAAAGATAGACATATGCATATAAATACATACATAAGGCCATGAAAAAATACACATAGGAATACAAATACCAAAACACAGACAAATCATAGGTCCGTTCCCTCCCTTGCCGCCCGTTCACCAATATTTGCCTCAATAAATATGGATGATTTGTAAAGTCGGGAAGCAACACAGCCAACAATGAGTGTGCAGGATTTTCCAGAACGCCTATTTGTTTCCCTAGTTAGCTTCCCCCTGCGTGAAGGACTGAAGGGTAATTGACAACTGCACACTTCTATTGTCTTTCCTCTTCCCCCAATTGTACGTTTTCCACTTCCTCTTCTTCTTCTTCTTCTTCCTATACCCTTGATTTAAAAAAAACAGTGTACTGATACTATATACCAATACTATTATCAATACTAATTCTAATACTAACATTAATGGTTAATACTAAGAAGAAGAAGAAGAAGAAGAAGAAGAAGAAGAAGAAGAAGAAGAAGAAGAAGAAGAAGAAGACCAGCACTAACGCCAATACCACTACTACCAACAACAACAACAACAACAACAACACTTTTTAGACTTTGGTTAGGTTAGGTTTACGAAATCTTCGAACACATGATCGAGATGCAGCAATTTGTAGCAAAAATTCACAACATCAACAACAACAAGAAAACAGAACCCACATCTTTCTACAATCTCAAAACTACGGTAATCATTCATCATTCCTTACGCACGCCGGCAGCCTCAGCTAGTTCACGGCACGGAAAAACGGGCTCCACACCTCCGTAAAACTTGGGAGAAAAAAATATATAAATAGTTTACGAAGAAATTTTAATATCTACGCCGAGTCAAAAGAACGGTAGAAAATATTTTACTACTGCAATGTTCAAATGTACGATGTTGTTGTTGTTGTTATTGTTGGAGTGGTTGTGGTAGAATTGGTAGTGGTGGTGGTAGTAACAGTGTTGGTAGTGGTAGTGGTAGTGGTGGTGGTAGTGGTATTTTGGTATCTACAGCTCGTCCAATATACTTTTCATTAGTACGAAAAAATAAGAACTAATATTTTTGTTACCGTCGCTATAAGAGTTTTTTTTGAGGTATAAGTTTCCTTTCGCAACACAAACTAATAAAAAAGGAAACTGTTACCGTGTTTTCTTACAACATACAAATTTCCCAACACCATAAGTTTTCTTCTATAATATAAGAGTTTTTTTGAGGTATAAGTTTTCTTTCGCAACACAAACTAATAAAAAAGGAAACTATCACCGTGTTTTCTTACAACATACAAATTTCCCAACACCATAATTTTTCTTCTATAACATATAATATGAAAACTATTACAAAATATATACGCTCTTGCCAGATACTTTTCCCTCGTAAATCCCGCCTCGTCATCGTCACACGTATGTATAATGTGCACACGCTTGACACACATCTAAAATTACCACTCGTGAAATTCTCTTTACTTTTAACACGGGAATAAAATGTAATCATGGGACTTAATTAGAGGCTTTCGCTTCATTATAACGCCGGGAATGTTAATTGTCACCGGGCCAGACAGCCGATACAGGCGCGGCCGACAGACTTTTTAATTCATGCAAACAGCGTCCTTCACTAATTACTTTTCCGTGACATTAAACGTAGCGAATCAAATGTAAAGAAATACAGGACGATATGACACTACGGGTGGAGGCCTTTTTCACTTGCTCCTCCACCTCTGTTCTCTCCTTCGGTGCTCTACTCCTTCCTCCTCCTCACTCCCGTACCAGCTTCTCTTATCTATTATCTCCCTCTTTACCTTTCTCGCCTTCATTTCGCTAGCCACTCTATGTCCTTTCATTTTTCCCCCCCCTGTCCATCACTCTTTGTTATTACCTTATTTTGTCTTTCATAATTCTCTCTCTCCTATCTTTCTTCAGCATCCCTTTCTCATTTCTCTTTTCTCTTAAATCGGCGGAGGCCTAAGTTCAGATTTCACAGCAAGTTGCAGACAATTTTCAACCATCACCGAGTGGTAGATGATTACCCACATGCTGCCCAGATCTTCATTCAACCCAACTTCAGTGACTTCGATTAAAAAGAGCAGTGTGTGGGGGAGGGGGGCCAGTATGAGCCAAGCAAGTCATACATTACGGCAGCGACTATAAATAAAATACGCCTGCGCCTGTAACGAACTGGGGTTGTCCAAGAGCCCCCTCGAGAAAGCCTACCGGCGCTTAAGGCAGAACCTGAGAAAAATAAAAACTTTCCTCTCCCTCCCTTGACCTCTCCCTTCACCTTTCCTTCCTTCTCTCTTCCTGACCTTCTACAGCATCATTTCCTCTCATATCCTCCCCCCTGTCCCTCACACCTTGCTTCCACCTCCTTTTCTCCTCCCTTCACCTTTTCCTCTCTATCCTCCCTACCTGCCTCATTTCCGTCTACGTGTTTACCTGTCCCCTTCACCTGGCGGGCTCCCTGAACCCAATATTACTCCCTCGCCCCTTTAAAGGAATCAAAACAGGGCAGCTTCCCCCTTGAGTCAATACACAACATTGCGCCGAAAAAAAAGAGAAAGGAAAAAAACTGCCTATAAAAAATGTGAAAAAATACCTCCTAGCCTAGAGCGTACATGGCTTTGTGTGTGTGTGTGTGTGTGTGTGTGTGTGTGTGTGTGCAAAACATTCGAGTAGAAATCCAGAAAGAAATATAGTCTCTCTCTCTCTCTCTCTCTCTCTCTCTCTCTCTCTCTCT
Organism: Eriocheir sinensis; assembly: GCF_024679095.1. NCBI lineage: Eukaryota > Metazoa > Arthropoda > Malacostraca > Decapoda > Varunidae > Eriocheir > Eriocheir sinensis. The sequence continues at coordinate 22,714,741 of NC_066513.1, read as the reverse complement.
CTCTCTCTCTCTCTCTCTCTCTCTCTCTCTCTCTCTCTCTCTCTCTCTCTCTCTCTCTCTCTCTCTCTCTCCCAGTCTTGCTTAATTTACTTCCTTTTTTTTCTCACACTCCTCCAACACATTTCACGCTGCCCTCCTCCCCTTCATTCCCTTCTTTACAGCACCTTTCGTTAGCCTCCTCCTCCTCCCTCCTCCTCCTCCTCCTCCTCCTCCTTTTATTTTTTTTCCTCTCCACTCCTCACAAAATCAGTGGTCCATGTATGAAATTTCCTTCTTCCCTTCCTTCTCTTTTTCTCTCCCCTCCTCCTCCTCCTCCTCCTCCTCCTCCTCTTCCCAGATTTACATACATCCCATGGGGCGCCTCTTTTCCTCCTCCTCAATATCCTCTTCCTCTTCCAGCTCCTCTTTGCAACTTTTCTTTCTTATATTTTTTCCACTTTCACTTCTCTCTATCGCCTCATCCTTATTTCTCTGTTTTCTCACACGAGGAAAGAGAAGGAGAGAGAGAGAGAGAGAGAGAGAGAGAGAGAGAGAGAGAGAGAGAGAGAGATGAAGGAAAGTAAATTAGAAAGCAAAAATAGCATGAAATACTTGGAAGAATTTTAGGAGAGGAGAGGAGGGAGGAAGAAGATGAAGGGTGAAACGAGGAATGGAGGAGGAGGAGGAGGAGGAGGAGGAGGAGGAGGAAACGAGTGTTGCAAGATGAACGAGGAGATGAGGGAGGAAGAAATAAGTTAAAATGCGGCATGGAGCAAAATGAGAGAGAGAGAGAGAGAGAGAGAGAGAGAGAGAGAGAGAGAGAGAGAGAGAGAGGCCAATCAATGGACAAACAAACAAAAAAACAAAACTTTCCGCTTACCTTAGATGAGAACAAAAAAGAGAGAAAGAGAAATAAGTGAGAAAAGGAGATAAAATAACAACACAGGTAAATACAGAAGGGATTTGATGCGGTGTTTAAGTCATCCCGCTTTTGTTTGTCGGTCTGTTTCTTCTATTAGTCTGTTGTTTGAGTGTGTTTCTTATTATATATGTGTGTGTGTCTGTATGTATGTATCTTTCCATATGTATTAATCACTACTACTACTACTACTACTACTACTACTACTACCACTACTTCTACTACTACTACTATTACTACTACTACACACACACACACACACACACACACACACGGATACATATCAAACCCGCCAATATTGGGAGGAATTCACTTCAGTTTTTCCCAATAACCTTGTGACTTTTTTAACGCCGATTCGATATAAGCGGTCGATGCAGCAAGGGAAGGAGGGGGGCGGGGGGAAAGGGGGGAACATGCTACACACACACACACACACACACACACACACACACACACACACACACACACACACACACACACATTGACTTCGTTTCGTGCATGAATGTTCAACGAGCAATTGTCTATTTTAATTGGTGGTGTAGCTGTGTGTGTGTTTGTGTGTGTGTGTGTGACAGAGAGAGAGAGAGAGAGAGAGAGAGAGAGAGAGAGAGAGAGAGAGAGAGAGAGAGAGAGAGTGTGTGTGAGTGTATTCCTCTTCCTCCTTCTCGGTTCCTTCTCAACAAAACATGTTTCCAAGCTGGAGTCTCTCACGCCTCCTCCTCCTCCACCTCCTCCTCTTCCTCCTCCTCCTTGTGTTCCTCAAAATATATCTATTGGTCCTGTTTTTTGTTTGTTTTCGCAATGTTTGTTTGGACACACACACACACACACACACACACACACACACACACACACACACACACACACACATGTGAACTCTAATTCCCTCTTAATGAAATGAGAATATAACAAAGACAAAGTTAGGAGAGCAAATATTATTAACCTGAGCAACTTCCATAAAAAAATAATGCCTCCTTTTTACGGAGAGTCACTGTTTCCGACAAATAATGATCAGTTAGGAAGGTTTAGGAATTCTGGTAATTTTTTGTTGTGTTGTTGGTAATGTCGACGATGCTTATAACAACAACAACAATAGTAATAATAATAATAAGAAGAAGAAGAAGAAGAAGAAGAAGAAGAAGAAGAAGATGAAAAAGAAAAAGAAGAAGAAGAAGAAGAAGAAGAAGAAGAAGAAGAGGAAGAAGAGGAAGAAGAAGAACGATGATATTAACAAAAATAAATTTCTACTACAAAAAAACAAATACTGCTTTTACTACTCTTTCTACTACTACTACTACTACTACTACTACTACTACTACTACTACTACTACTACTGACACTACTACCACTACTACTATTGCTACTGCTACTACTACTACAACTACTACTACTACTACTACTACTACTACTACTACTACTGATATTACTACAACCACAAAGTTCCCCCACAACGGCCACTTAAATTTTCCGAGCGATAAAAGCGGTGTCCCGGAAAGGTGGAAGTGATAAAGGAAATAATGGATATATCCGGAAAATAAATATAAGAAAAAAAAGGAAAAAATATGTAAGAAAAAAAGTTCACGTATATGTTGTTTGTGTGTATACCGCCGGGGGAAGGAAACGAGAGAAAAAAACGAGTATTTCCTGAATATTCTACACACACACACACACACACACACACACACACACACACACACACACACACACTAACTTTTTTTCGGCTCATGTTTTTATCTTGTGTGTTTTGTCTTTCCTCCACTAAACCTTCTTGTAAAACCGGCAGGAAGAAAAAGGAAAAAAATAAGGAATGAAAAAAGGAACAAATAAATAGCCATAAGAACAACAACAACAAAAACAAAAACAAAAATAACAACAACAAATAATAATAATAATAATAATAATAATAATAATAATAATAATAATAATAATAATAATAATAATAATAATAATAATAATAATAATAATAAAGAAACGGAAACTTTACGGGAAATCCATTTAACAATTTGGGCAGGTATCCAACTTTCCTTCCCCTCCTCCTCCTCCTCCTCCTCCTCCTCCTCTTCCCTACAATATTTCCTTTCCTCTCCCTTCGCCCCTGCAACCTTCCCTCTCTCACCCTAACCTACTCTTTATTCCCTCCACCTTCCTGCTTTCATAGCTTTCTCCTTTCCCCTCATTTATTTATTTCACTTTCCTGTATTACCCTTCACAATGTTTGCTGCCCCTTCCCCTTGATTTCACTTACCCCTTAACACTGATAAATTATTAACTCCCCATTCAAACCAATCAGCCTTCACCTTACCCTCCCTCTGTACCATTTTCTCCCTTATAATTTATTTCCCATTCTCAAACTTTTTACATTACCTCCCCTACCACCTTTCCTCTTCTCCTTTCTTCCCTAGCTTCTATACTTTTTACCTTAACTTCCCTTTTACTTTCTTCTTTCCTCTTTCCTCTCGATCTCCTATTTGTTTTACCCTACCCTCCTTCTGCATTTTTTTTCTCTCCCTTCTACCTTATTTCCCTGCCTTCTATACTGTTTACCTCACCTCCTCCACCTTTCCTCTCTTCCCTTTCTTCCCTACCTCCTATACTCTTTACCTTACCTTCCTGCTGCACCTTGCCTGCCTTTCCTTTCTTCCCTACCAGCATTAATTTTAACCTTACCATCTTTCTGTACCCTCCACCCCTTCCTTTCCATCCTTATATACATTTAAATCTACCCACCAATTGCACCGTTCCCCATTCCCTTTCTCCCTTTCCTTCTCTACTTTCCGTCTACCCTCATAAATCCCTTCTCTTGCTTCCCTTCTTTTCATAGGTTTTATTCTACCCTCCAGTTGTACCCTTCCCTCACTCCCTTCCTTCTCTGCTTTTCACTCTACCCTCGTTTTGTACTATTCCTCCCTTCTCTTCCTTTCTTCCCTCCTTTACATTATACCTTATTTTTTTTCATGATTCCTCCCTTTCCTTCTTTCTATACCGCCCACTCGATCTTTTCTCCTTTCACACATCCCTTCCACTCCTTTCATCTGCAACCTTTCCCCCTCCTCCCATTACCCTCCCCTTCCTTCCCTGTAAACCTATCATCCTATACTACAATACCTCCTTTCACACAGTTTCCTCTCCCTATCTTCAATTCCGTTTACTCTCCCGCAGCTCCGTCACAAAGTACCATACATCCCCACAAATTCAACTTTCCCCCTATGACCACGGACCAAGTTTCGCTGTAGCAGAAGAACCACGAACCGTACTTTCTGGGGTGAAGAGAAGATGGGGGGAAGGGAGGAGAGGGAGAGGGAGGGGGAGACTGGGGGTGGTGGGAAGAATTTCATCATCTTGTGCAAGTCCCGTAAAAGTTATCAGGGATTTTTAAAGCACGTGTGAGGCGAAGGGAGGCTCTGTGTGTGTGTGTGTGTGTGTGTACTGGGCTAGTTGGAGAGGGTTCCTGATCTTTTGTGCTTTATATTGTTTATTTATTCATATGTTTGTTTCTATCCTTTAAAAACCTTAGGGAGTGAAAGCTTCTCTCTCTCTCTCTCTCTCTCTCTCTCTCTCTCTCTCTCTCTCTCTCTCTCTCTCTCTCTCTGGTCTCGATTCTTTACTTGCTTCATTTTCCTCTCACGTAATCCTCCTCCTCCTCCTCCTCCTCCTCCACTTTCGCTTCCTTCTCCTCTTCCTCCTCCTCCTCCTCCTCCTCCACCTGATCGTCTTTCCCTCCGCTTCTTGGTGTTTGCTATTGTCTATTTATGTGTTTGTTTCTGTGTTTGATTGTCTGTTTGTTGTCTCGAACTATTTACTGGAGTCAGAGTGGCGGACGTGTGCGTGTGTGGGTGGGTGTGTGTGTGTGTGTGTGTGTATGCTTTCCAACACACACACACCCACACCCACACACACACACACACATACACACACACTCCAATGGCAAACACAAATAAAACTTACACTTGCCAAATCGTGCGAGACAATAAATCACGGGAAGTTAATGCCACACCAATAAAGAGAGAGAGAGAGAGAGAGAGAGAGAGAGAGAGGAAGGGGAGACTGCCGATCGGATGCAGACATTCTCCTGAACTTATTTTGGCTTAATGTATATTAAACCTCTCTCTCTCTCTCTCTCTCTCTCTCTCTCTCTCTCTCTCTCTCTCTCTCTCTCTCTCTCTCTCTCTTCGAGGACGACTTCTTGAAGTTTAATGGATCGAGTCATTATTGTGAGTAAAGAAAAAGCTGAGCTGAAGGAAGAAAAAGAAAAGAAAATATACGAAAAAAGGAAGGGTAAGGAGTAACAATGAATTGAAACGACGAAACTGGGTATGAAAACTCTCTCTCTCTCTCTCTCTCTCTCTCTCTCTCTCTCTCTCTCTCTCTCTCTCTCTCTCTCTCTTATAAGGGACAAGGCTAAATTCCCTCTAAAAGAACAAAAAATATAAAAAATCCTATGAAAATAAAATTATTCTGAACATGGAGAATTGGGAACGATACGAAGGTTGATGTAAAGATCAGTAAAGTAAAAGAAAAAAATGAGAGAGGGAGAAAAAATGACGGCAGGCAAAAGTGGTATGAATGTGAGAGTAATGGAATGTCCCTGAGAGAGAGAGAGAGAGAGAGAGAGAGAGAGAGAGAGAGAGAGAGAGAATGTATGGTGAGACAAAGTGATTATGTATTTTGGGTAGGGAAAGAGAAGGGAAAAGGATAACAGAGAATAGTTGATGGGAAAACAAAGAGACATAGAATAAATGAAAGGATGAAGGAAAAATACAACAAAATGACTATCAAGGGCGAAAGGAAAAAGAAAAGTGATGAAATAAGATGAAATACACGTAAAGAGAGAGAGAGAGAGAGAGAGAGAGAGAGAGAGAGAGAGAGAGAGGGAGTAGGCTATATGCAAACATTTAATCAAAGCGTTGCATACATTAACTACCAACTAAATCACTCCCATTAAAAGTAAAGCATTTATTAACTACCTGCTATTCGTAAATCATTCCCATTATAACTATGACAAATATACAAACAAGGCTAATAATTACGTACAAACACAAACAGACATAAATCAAAACGGAGCCATAAATCAGAAACATCAAATATACACAATAAACACACTATCCCCCTTTTCCCCCTCTTTGACCTTTCTCCGTGACCTGACCTAAATACGGGAGAGACAGAGGCAAAGAGAACATCAAATCAGAGCGAATAATACAAGTAAAATACGCGTCCAAATCATACCGATTAATATTCGCATAAAACATATCAAACAAACAAGCCTAATAAATCAACACACACACACACACACACACACACACAAATACATATAAAAAAATAGCTTGTAATAAAAACATTGATATACCCAAATAAATATAACAAATACTTCTTCTTTGACCTGGTTCCATGAATGACCTCGATACCAGGGGTCAGAACGCGGTCAAGGGTGCTGCGGGGCTGGTCATTAATTACTGAGTGCGTTAACATTATGTCCTTCACTTTTATCGCGCTGACTAATAATATATCCCCTCTTAATTAAGTTCACCATTAGTCAGGCAATATCAGGTGAGCTCAGGCCGGCTGACAAATATAGATTAATAACCGATAGAGTGATATACATACATACATACACACCTCCTTTAGCCTCTATTTTTTTTTTTTTATGTTGTTCCTGAGCTGATTCCAATACTGTAAAAAAATATACATACATACTTACATACATACAATACATACATACGTGCATACATAAATCACTGTAATAGCCTACCATCACACACATAAAAGAAAATTAATATATTGCAACTACGTAAATAGGCTAATAAATAAAGAATACACGTATAAATGAAGGCTGATAATGACTCTCTCTCTCTCTCTCTCTCTCTCTCTCTCTCTCTCTCTCTCTCTCTCTCTCTCTCTCTCAGGGGTGGGGTGACCGTTATGGGCATCAAAATAGTATAAAGGTATCCGTAACTTACATAAGAACAGACGATATTCCTGTAACACAAGTACTGGAAAACAACTCCAATGTCGTACCCTCGTTTATCTCCCCCTCCTCCTCCTCCTCCTATGCTCCTCTCGCCCCCAGCAAGTGTGTGTGTTTAGCGTCGTGACTGAGCAAGAAATAGACCATAAAAAGAAAAAGAACAACACCCTATAAATAGAACCCCAAAGAAATAGTAAAAAGTACAGCAATATAAAGTTCAATAATAAAAACAATGAGAATGAGAGAGAGAATGAGAGAATAAGAATGAGGGAAAATGAGAGCATGAGAGAGGGAATAAGAATAAGAGAGAATGAGAATGAGAGAATGAGAATGAGATAATGAGGGAGAGGGAATGATAATGAGAGAGAGAGAGAGAGAGAGAGAGAGAGAGAGAGAGAGAGAGAGAGAGAGAAATGAAAGTAGCCTCGGAAAGGACAAAAAGTACTAATAAAAAAATACAATAATAAAAAGTTCAATAATAAAAAAGTACATTAATAAAGAAAACAACAAAACAGAATAAGAGCAAAAAATATATACAATAATAAAAATTACAATAAGATACAGGATGAAACAAGTATATGAATTGCCTCGTTACCTTCCTCCTTCTCGCGCTGGGCTCGTTAACCATAAATCTTGTTAAAAAGGGATAATATTATGCTTTTCTCTTATGTGCCGTGTGTTATATTTACCCTGTGTCCTCCTGGCGTTGTGTGGTGGTGAGGTGACGCGTGACGAGAGAAAACACTGAAATATAGCAAACTGTAACGAGAGGTCAGGCGAGCAGCAACCCTCCGACCTTCGATGATTCCAAGTGACTGAAGCCTTCGGAAGTGACCGTTAGTGACGTCATGGTTTAAAAAGTAATGGACCCTCGCTTGACTTTAGCTATTCTCATTTATCTTGTTATTCAGCTGTTTTAGTTGTGTTTATTTTTCATATTAGCATTTTTTTTATATTTTGCTGTTGTTTTTATGTAGTATTTGGTGCTAAATCTCCCTTGGTTACTGTTTCACTTGCATATTTTAGGCGCACATATTTCTCGTCATCATTATTATTATTACCATTAGCATAAATATTGTTATTGTTTGCTATTACTGCATTGGTGTTGTAACGGTCCGAATGTGAGTGAACGAGAATGTGAGTAAGTCAGTGAGTAACAGTGAGTAAGTGTAAGCGAGTGCATGAATGAACGAGAGAATGTAAGTTAGTGAGTGACAGAGTGAGTAAGTGTGAGCGAGTGGGAGCGTGAATGAGTGAAAGAGTGAATGGGTGACTGAGGAATGTAAGTGCGTAAAAGGTTATGAGAAGATAACACGGCGAGCGAATGAGCGAATATATGAACGAGAGTTACTGAAATCCCTCATCTCAAAGCCTCGAACCCCTCCTAGAAACCAATAACTAGTTAGTTAGTTAGGTAGAGTTTGATTGTAATGCCGAGAGGGAATCACGTGAAGAAGGGGGAGGAGCTTAGCGAGGAGCAGAGGCGAGAAGGCGAGGGCAAGGAGACCCACGGGTCAGTGAGGAGACAAGCACCACTGCAGCAAGGCACAAGCTTGAGAGACGAGAGGAGACTAACACTCCAACAGCAACGAAAGGCAGCGAGAAAACACCGAGAAGCGGGCTTGTCACAGAGGTGTTCATCTCTCCTCTCAGCCCCCGACCTACACACCACCCACGGCCTGCTGTGTGAGGCGGGCTAGTCAGGAGACGAGCAGCAGGAAGCAAAGAAAGGCAGCGAGTTGGAGTTGAGTGAGAGGTGTCCATCTCTTCACTCAGTCCCCCCCCCTCGACTGCCCTGGGGGCCGAAATACCACTGCCCAAGCTGCTCCCTACATCAAAGGGCGCCCGCCTCTTCACACCACCCGAGCCGCTCCATCTCCACATCAAGCGGCGCCCGTCTGTCCATCACCAGGACCGCCCATTCCCATCGTGGACGTCCCCTGCGGAGCCCGACACTCACGCCAGCTCCTGCTTCTCCGCCTCCAGCAACTAGAGCTAAGCATTCTGTGTATTCCCCAAATCTCCCTTGTGCCGGTAGGTAGCTAGCTAGCTAGCTAGCTAGATTAGAGGCCCACAGCCTGTCAGTCATTCATTTTTTTATTTTTATTAGTACTCCGCTAACCTTTGCAAAAGGAAACCAAATACATATTTATATCCAACCTTACTGTGAGTGTTATCATTTGGAGCCTGTTTTGCTGCTCATTTGAGATTACTGAACCATACACACATCCCCCCCCCCCCCCCCCCATAGTAAATTATCGCCATCCAGTTTCTTAATGCTGTCTCACAAGTGGTTCCCACGGAAATCCTTCCATAATTAATCACAGAAGTAACGCCCTTCTGGTCACAAACCTCTGACAGTGTTCACTTCTCCTGAGGCCTTAACATCCGGGACCAGCGCTCGACGACTACCACGCTACCACATACCATCACAACCATAGTGGTCGTTAAAAAGGGATGTAGCTTTATTTATTTTCTTCCACGCTACTGTGTTACATTTCCATATATAAGTGGGTCAGATCAGTGATAGTTAGGCAATCATATACGTTAAACAGTAAAAGCGGATTTACCACTAGTAATTAAATAAAAACTAACAAAATATCAACAACGCTGGCATAAATAATAAATACAGCTAAAACAAACTAGTAGCGAAATCAATGAGAGCCAGAATCAAGCGAGGTTCCATTACTTTCAAACTATGACATCACTTCCGTATGCCTCACCCCAGTCACCAAGGATTGTCCGAAGTGGAAGGTCGTGCTCCAGACCTCTCGTTTGGGTATGCTATTTCTCAGTGTTTCTTTACTCGCTACTCGGCACCACAACACCAGGAGGACACAAGGTAAATAAAACACATAGCACGTAAGAGAGAGGCATTAAATTATCCACTTTAAGCAAGATTTATGGCTAACTTTAGCCTAGCAAGGAAAGGAGGTCAATAACGAGGCGGTTATTGTACTTGCTTTGTCCTTTTTTGGAGTGCACTTTTTGTCCTTGTATTAATGTAGTTTTTATTGTTGTACTTTTCACTCTTTCACTTCTTACTGCGGTACTTTTTTGTCCTATTATTGTACTTTTGGACAATTAACGGTTCCGCCCAACCAACGATTGTCTTACGTGATTCATTTTTCTTTTCTGGTGAGGGGCAAGCCATGGAAGTAAGAGGAGGATAAAGAAGGAAAGGAGGAGGAGGAAGGAAAGATGATTAGGAGGAGCGGGGGTGGGGGGGTTGTACTTGTTATAGCCTAAATTTGAATAGCTTATTACACCATCTCTTATCTGACTAATATTTAAATCTATGGATATACATTGTTGTCGGCAATATATAACTTCGATATAACTGATATAGCATAGCAGTATTTCTTTAAGTGTGAGCATACATGGGAAGCCTTCTATACCGGGATTTCTTGTAAATTGAGTTGTATAAGAGAATATTAAATAGTGAATTGAGCGTTAACGACTACTTCCATTGGTATGCATCACTTTACTGCACTGTTCCTTATGCTTTTTGCGGTCGTAATTATATCTTATTGTCTTTCTGTCTTTTTCACTTCATTGTTTACTAACGTTCGCCGCATTGTTTTTCTTAGTCGATGTCAGACACGATTAATTCTTACAAGTTGTTGCTTTATTGTATATTACAGTGATTGTCTTTCCTTCTGATCCTTTGTAATATTGTTTTCCTTGTCACTTCGCTGCCTTTGATCTGGTTGCATTTCTGTTATTTCGAGCCCAGACCCACGGAATAAGCTTACGTCTTAGGAATATTTAGTTTCATATTAATTACATATTTACATAATTTCAAAGGACTCTTAAGCTTGTCTACAAAATACTCTCTCCACAATCATATTATTATACACATCTTAGGTCGCACTTTTGTGAGTTACGTTTTATTTTTCTTTCTTCCGTAAAAGTATGAATTTGAGATGATCGAGATGCATTAGTTAACACACCATCGTCACACACACACACACACACACACACACACAAAAGTCGAACATTTAGTAATATTTCCCCTTCACCTTTTGTTTCGCCCCCAACGGTGGTGTTTGCGTGTAGGCTACTTAGGAGGATGCATAGTAATTTATATACCTACGAATGCATAGCCTGACACCTTACGTATAATGTAAGCAATGGGTTTAATATATATAGAAAAAATATATATCGACCATTATTTTGATAGACCCAAAAGTATGTATGTTTAGCTAATAATTACTATAAATATAGAGATCTCGACGATAACTCCAATACATGTAAAGTGGTACTGAGAAGAGTTATAGTACCTTGTAATTCAGCTTGCAGTATCAACACCAAAAAATGCACATTCCATCCCGCAGTAGGCTAATATCAACACCAAAAAAAATGTATGTAGCAATAACAATAATACCAATGTAAAATAATAACAATAACGTTAGAAAAATACACAAATCACATTCTCTGGTGCATACATAATCATATTTGTGTGCGAGAAACTTCATACAACAAACATCAAAATTTCGACACTTCAGATTCAATGTTCTCGTGCGGTGCGTTAATTATGTTCAAGAAAATAAATAGAAACAATAAATAAATAAAAATAAGTAAATAACTAAATGTAAATAAATAACATAAGAAATAAATGAATTGGTAATAAACAAATAAATGAATGATAAATAATGACTTAAAAAATAAGTAATGTGCAAGAAAATACCACAAACTTCAAATTTCGACGTCAAATTCAATGTTCCCGCGGCGCGCGTTAATCACGGGGAGCAGGCGGATTAGAACCCTCCCGCGCTCCGCCTTGCAAATGCTACAGAAAGAAACGCCAATAAACATGATTAAAACGGGCTGATGCTGACGATGGCGGGCAGGGGAACTTGGGTCTTGCTGGCAGAGGCTTTTATTACCAGGGCCTCCTCCTCCTCCTCCTCCTCTTCCTCTTCGTCCTCTTCCTCGTTTTCTCCTCTTTCCCCACTTCTCTCTTCTTTTCGTTATTTTCTCCTTCTTCGTTCATATCGTAGTCTTCTTTTTCTTCCTCCTCATCTTCGTCCTATTTCTCCATCTTCCTCTTCGTCTTCTCTTTTTCCTCGTCGTTATCCTTCGTCCTATTTCTCCTCATCTTCCTCTTCGTCTTCTCTGTTTCCTCGTCGTTATCCTCTCTCTGATTCTCGCTCTCTTTTTCCTCCAGCGCTTATTCTTCGTCCTTCTCTTCCTCCTCATCTTCCTCCTTTCTTCCTCCTCGTCCTCTTCATCGTTTTCATTCTCTTTATCGTTGTTATCTTTCTAATTCTTCTCTTTCTCCTCCAGCTCCTATTCTCCGTCCCCCTATTCTCTATCCACATCTTTCTCCTCGTCTTCTTCTTCATCTCTTTTTCCTCCTCGTCTCTTCTTCCTCCTGCCGCGGCCGCATGCAAATCGTTCTCGTCCCGCGCAACTGAGAGACGCGGAAAGGCCTGTCTCGGTATTTTACATGCGGCAGGTCAGGAGTGTATTGCTTTCCCTCCCTCCTGCCGCTTCCCGCTGTCCCTCTCCCCTCTTCCTCCTCTTTCCTACCTACCTACTATCCTTCCTCTTCGTTTGCTATAGTTTGTTTTATGTATTCCTTTCCCCTTCTATTCCTTCTCCTTCCCTTCTCTTCTTTTCGTTATCTTTCATCTCTAATTCGTTGTTTATTTCGTAGTCCTTTTCTTCTTTACCCTCTTTCTCTTTTTGATTCTTTACGTTATCTCTTCTATTATTGTCTTCTCATATCCTGCTTCTTCTGTTCTTCGTTCCCTTCCATATTTCCTTCCTTCCTTCCTTTCTTCTCTGTCGTAAGGTATTCTTCTCTCCTCCTTCCTAACATCCTTCCCTTCGTTTTCTGCCGCTCGCTGTTTCATTTAGTCTTTTCTTTCTTTCCTTTTCTATTTTCAAGTCGTCGTCTTTTCTCTTTTCGTTTCTAATTTACTTCCCTTATTTCCTTGTTTTCTTGGCTCCTTCATTTATATTTAATTTAGTCTTTGCTTCTTTTCTTTTCTACATTTAGGTGTTTCTTCTTATCTTCCTTCTCCTTTCGTTCTTTTCCCCATTCTCATTTCTTTTTTTTATTTCTTCATTAACTTATTTCATTTCTTTCTCTTATTCTCTTTGCTTTCCTTCATTCCACCTTTCTTCGTTCTTTTCCCCATTCATATTTCTTTTTTTTATTTCTTCATTAACTTATTTCATTTCTTTCTCTCATTCTCTTTGCTTTCCTTCATTCCACCTTTCTTCCTTCCTTTCTTCCTTATATAATTTATTGCTTGCTTCTTTTCTTACCTTCTTTTATTTGCTTTCCTAGAAAACCTTTTTCCTCAAAGTTACAAATTAGCCTCATCTTATTCTGTATTCTTCCTATTCAGTATAAAGAAAATAAGTGGATGATGACTTTCTTCTTTTCCTTCTTCTCTTCCTTCCTTCCTTTTCTTCCTTTCCTAGAAAACGTAACTTCCATCCTCAACATTACGAATTAACCTCATTTTTTCTGTCTTTTCAGTATCAAGTAGAAAATAAGTGGGTGAAGACTTTCTTGATGATTCTCTCTCTCTCTCTCTCTCTCTCTCTCTCTCTCTCTCTCTCTCTCTCTCTCTCTCAGCCTAAAAAAACGCATAAAAGAGAGGAAAAATAAATAGAGGGAAAAAAATCGACACAATCTCGCGCTTTAAAAAACTACGTCACATAAATACGAAGAGACTTTAATCACACACACACACACACACACACACACACACACACACACACACACACACACGCAATCACGAGCCGCCGACACACACACGTACAGACAGACAGACAGGCCCCCCGTGATTCACATGGCGGGCAGTGACACTCAATTTTGGCGCCTGAATACAAAGTGACCACCATCGCTCCTGGTGACGCGGATTGGTGAAGCGCTGAATGCCTTTTTAATGTGCCGCCGGAATGTTATAAAGTAATCCGTGCGCAGAGAGTGAGAGGGAGAGAGAGGGAGGCATGGAAACAGGGAGAGAGAAAGGGAGAAGGATAGAACAAAAAGGGAGAGGGACAGGATAAAAGGCAGGGAGAAAGGAATGAATAAAAGAGAACAGGGATATAATAAAATATAATCCCTGCAGAGAATGACAGAAAGAGGGAAAGGAAAAGTGAAATGGGGGAGAGAGAAACGGAGACGGATGGGATAAAGAGGAAAGGAAGGAGAGACTAAGACAGAGGGAGAAAAGGAAGGAACATAAAGTAATCCTTGCACATGGAAAGAAAGAGGGAAGGAAATGGAGGAGAGGACGAGATAGAGAAAATAAGAGAGATGGAGAGAATATGAGAAAGGGAGAAGGAGAGGGAACATAGAGAGAGAGAGAAAGAGAGAGAAACCGGCGAAAGGATGTAGAGATAATGGAGAAAGGAAGAGGGGGGGAGAGGAAAAAGGAAGGGAGAGGAAGAAAAGAATGTAGATAGAGAGTTGGAGATAGGGAGGGAAACAGTTGAAAGGGTGTAGAGATAATGGAGAAGGAAGAGGGGAAGAGAAAAAAGAGAGGAAAGAAAACACAGAGAGAGAGAGAGAGAGAGAGAGAGAGAGAGAGAGAGAGAGAGAGAGAGAGAGAGAGAGAGAGAGAGAGAGTGGGAAACGCCAGAAACATTGATGATACGCGTGCAAATTCGAGTGTGTCTGTCTGTGTGTGTGTGTGTGTGTGTGTGTGTGTGTGTGTGTGTGTGTGCCCGTCATTTGTAGCCCTGCCGCCCCGTGTTGTTCCTCATGATGGAGTGTTTCCCGCGGCCATGTTTCATTCCCTCCAGCCCCCGCTGCCGTGATCTGTCGGCGGCTGAGTGACGGCTGCCGCGACCAGCTCGGCCTGAAAAATGCACCGTGCCAGGGAGATGAGAACCGTGGAAATTCTGTGACCGTTGTTCTCAGACTCTTCCTCCCACCGTTGCTAGATTATCGTACTCGGAGCATCACATATCCCGGCTTCTCACCCTTCAAATATCACCAGGAAACAAGAATAATTGACCATTTTAACGATAACAACATAAAAAGCCAGTTATCAGGGCACAGGAGACAGTTTTGGGGTTGGAAATCGGGAAATATGAGAAACTGAGTACGACGATCTTGCAACGTTGCTTCCGCCTCTCACACTAACCATAGACATAGAATAGGAGAGTCTGACCATCTTCAACACAGGCATCTTATTGCTACCAAAAGTCGCGAGAAATGCAATGTATGAGTTTGTTCGTCGAAATGATTACTTTTGCACCATTATCCTCATCATTACATCACTACCATTTACTAGTTCCGCTGCAAATAAAAGGCCTTTCCCAACGTTCTCCACCTCTCAGATATTAGAGTACGTCAGCTTGCTCGAGGGACTCCTTTCATGGATGTTTTAAAGGTGATATGAATGGTGGAAATGTTTGAAAGTAAAGTTTAATACCATGCTGGAGAATGAAGCTGTGACTCAGAATTTAACCTGATAAGCTGACGACGATAGAAAAATGTTAAATAAAAATAGATAAAAATAAGAAATCAGACATACAAAACTAGATATGCGTTATTTAGCTTAATAAAAATAAGAAATCAGACATACAAAACTAGATATGCGTTATTTAGCTTAATAAAAATAAGAAATCAGACATACAAAACTAGATATGCGTTATTTAGCTTAATTAATGCATCACATTCCATGATCATTATTTTTTTAGTTACCAGATATCAACTTTTATATTAGGCCAGATATTAATATGTTAATCAAATAATGATGTGATGACGTACACGCAGCCATTCAGACGGCGGCTCTTTGTCTGGTATCCGTCTCGGCGTCGAAGTGTGGACCTAATTAAATATTAAAGCCAACGTTACCTGTCTGCCTATCCACCTGTCGGTCTGTCTCCGTCTCCTCTTCCTTTATTTCTCCATCTGTCTGTCTTTTTTATCCGACTACGTCCATCTTCACCTGTCCTTTTTGTATCTTTTTACTAACTTCATTTCATTCATTTATCAGTTCGTTAATCTATTTATCTTTTTATTCCATTAATTTACTATTAATTTACTGTCATTACTCTGCCGTCGATGCGCGGATCATTACATTACAGCATCACTAATTAATTTATTTTGCGCATCCTCCTCATTAACATTTTGCTGTCGTGAATTTAAAGCCGCGTTGGGCTCCTGCTGATGAGGAGGAGAAAGGAGGGAGGGAAGAGAAAAGGAGTGGCGGAGGGAGAATGAATAAGCAAGTCGGTAATGGTGTAGGAAGGGAGAGAGGGGAAAGGACACGGTAGTAAGTAAGAACGAGAAAAGGATGCGAGAAGGGTTAAAAAAAGAGAGGAGGAGGAAGGGGTAAAGATAGGAACAGCGGGGTGAGTAATAGGGAAACATGAGTGAGAATGAGTAAGATGAGAAAGAGAAAAGGAACGGGGTGATAAATTAGAACGGATAACGATGAGAGAGGTGAGAAAAGAGAGGAGGAAAGGGTAAAGAAGGAACAGGAGAGTGATGGAAAGGAAAGAGCGAAAATGAATAAGCAGGTAGGCAAGGGGTAGGAAGAGAAAGTGGGGAACGGACGGGGTAAGTAAAAACGGGTAAAAAAAATGGGGCAGATGTGAACAGAGAGGAGGAAGCGGTTAAGGGAGGAACAGCAAAGTGGTGGAGAGACGAGAGAGACCATAAAAGGGGTAGGAAGGGAATAAAAGGAACGGACGGGTTAAGTTAGGACAGGAAAAAAGAAAAAGATGGTCAGAAAAGAGAGGAGGAGGCTAAGGGAGGAACAGCAAGGTGGCGGGGAGGAAAGAAAGATGAGAGATGAGAGAAAAGAGTGAGTGAGAGGAAGGAGGAGGGGAGAGGAGCCAGGTGAGGGGCCGGTCCATCAACGTGATTACCTGTAGCGGCGCCGCGGCCAAGACTCACCTGCCGCCAGACCCGCAAAGGCACAACAGCTTACACGCGTCGCCTCCAGGATTACGCAGCGCGGTGACTAATTATTACACACAACCGTAACTAAGTAATTATGTTGAGCTACGTAATTAAAAAGCAGAGTACAGGATTACAATTATAGAGGAACGTAATTTTGATAGCATATAGTACCCAAAAATACAACACCGTGACTTACATATTATAGAGCTCCGTAGATCCGTAGATAAGAAATGATAGAGCATTGACAGAGCACCTTAACTATCGTAATTTTATTCTTAATAGAGCGTTATAGCGTGACTTCAATAAATTTATCTGCTTTTATGTTACTTTAGGTTTACCGTGCTGCTTGAAATGATGCCCTTCCTTCTCAGTAGTGATAATAATGATGATAACAATAATCGTAATGAAAATAAAAAAGATTATAGCAACAATGATAACAATAATAACACGTCTTCGTCTCGGCTAAAAGTCAAACCCAAAAAACTATCCATGAAGCTCAAAATACAATAAAAAAAAATAAAAAACCAGCGGGAGAAAATAGCCAACGTTGTTTTGTCTTCCCCGCGAGAGAGAAAGGAAGAGGAAAAAATATTGCACGAGGAGAGACTCAGGTAACAACGTTCCCTTCCAATTAGTGATTCACAGGTAAATCCTTTGTCAGTGAGGGAAAATACAATAATATGCAGTGGGGAGGCGGTGGTGGTGATGATGCTGGTGGTGGTGGTGAAGTGATGGTAATGGTGAGGTGATGATGTTTGTTGTAATCGTGGTGGCAATAGTAATACAGGGAATGTTGGTTGTAGTTGTGGTGGTTTTGGTGGGTTTTATACTGGTAGTGGGGATGGTGGTAGTGGTGTGGGTGGTGATGCTAGTGGTAGTGGTGGGGTTTGTGATAGTGGTGCAAAAAGTAGTCCTGATAGTGGTAGTTTTGGTGGTGGTGGTGGTAGTGGGTGATATTAGTAGTGATTTCTGTGGCTTACAATTCATTTTTAAAGAAGTAACATTGAAGGCCTAGCTGTATGGAATATTATCTAAACCTCATAACACCACCACCACCACAAAATTCTTCCTCAAGCAGAGTGATTAATATTCGGAAGGAGCAAAGTTTACGGCGAGAGTCGAGGCGATCGTCCATCCATATTAGTGCGGCGAAGTTAGATAAGTTAGTCACTCCCTCGGCCACACAACCTTACTCAGACCAATGACCACCACCTCTCTTTCTTCCTCCTCTCATTTCTTCCTTCTCTCTGTTTCTCCCCCTCTTCATTCTCATCCTCTTCTTCCTTCTACCATCACTCTCTTTTCTTGCTTCTCTCTGTTTCTCCTTCTCATTTTGATCCTCTTCTTCCTTCTACCATCACTCTCTTTTCTTCCTTCTCTCTGTTTCTCCCTCTCCTCATTCTCATGCTCCTCTTCCTTCTACCATCACACTCTTTTCTTCCTTCTCTCTGTTTCTCCCTTTCCTCATTTTCATTCTCTTCCTTCTACCACTATTATTTCTCTCTCCCTCTCTCCTCCTCCTCCTCCTCCCTGTTCCTCTCGTCATTCTCATCCTCGTTTTTTCTAACACCATTTTATCTTTCCGTTTTCCTTCTCCTCATTCTCATCCTCTCCCTTCTCCTCTCAGGTAGGTAAACAGGTGGGAAGAACAGGTAAGGTGTACACGTGCCCTGCCACCAGGTATACATTCACCTCCTCTTACCTGTGTCCTGTGAGCCACTCATTACACCTGACATTTATTACGACACCTCTCCGAAATCAACCTCTCCAGACCTCTCAGCGGGCTCTTTTATTGCTTTTTTTTTTCCTTATGCCATTGAGCTGCCTCCCTCGCTCTAAAAAAAATCGCTACTGACATAGATAATTACATAGTTAGATAGATAGGTGGGTAGTTAGATAGATAGAGAGATAGAAAGATAGAGGAATAGATTAGGTTTCTACCCACACACTTGCTTATTCATCTACCCCTTACACATACTTTTCTCCTCTCTCTCTCCCTTTCCACTTACCTCCGCACTCCTCCACCTCTCTACCTCCCTCCCTCACTTCCTCCCTACCCACCTATTCACCACATCCACCCCCTGCTCCACACCTCCCCCACCCCCCGCCCCCCCACCACCACCCTCACCACCTACTCTCACACAAGCACCGCAAGAATCTGGGAAATCCGATTTTACGTTTGAGTCTACGGTGCAGAATTTGGCGGCCTCAGCACACACACACACACACACACACACACTCTCTCTCTCTCTCTCTCTCTCTCTCTCTCTCTCTCTCTCTCTCTCTCTCTCTCTCTCTCTCTCTCTCTCTCTCTCTCTCTCTCTTGCTCTCTGTCGCTCTCTCTCCTCATTATCTTCATACTTCGCGTTTATTCACTTCCTTCTCCTTTCCCTTCTTAATTTCCTCCTCCTCCTCCTCCTCCTCAAGCTGCTTCTAATCTTTCCTTTTCCTCTTTTTCAGTATAAGGGATTCACAAGTAATATTTCTTTGCTCCCCATTATTTATCTTCCCTGACGTGCCTTCTCCCACCCTGGAAACACTCGTCTTACGGAAATAACTTTGTCCATAGGGAAACACGCAATACCGACCCCTCTATATAGCTTGTTTTTTTCTTCTTTTGTTATACCGACACGCCATTGTTCCATTACCGTGTGTGGGGAGGGAAGGAGGGAGGGGGAAGTGTTGGGGGAAGGGGTCGGTGTGTTTGTTGGGAGGAGGGGGATAGGCTGTGTGTGTGTGTGTGTGTGTGTGTGTGTGTGTGTGTGTGTGTGTTATTTCCAGTTACCTTTCTCTCTTGGTTGTTACAGAAAAAGACTTATCACTTAATTCATTGTTGTCTTTTAGTTCTTGTTTCTTTCCGTCTGTCTGTCTGTCTGTCTGCATGCCCTTCTCTCTCATCTCAGAAACACTCACACATTCTTCGTCTCTTTTTCTCTCTCTCCGTCTCTCCATCTCTAACAACTTTTACGGCCACACCTCGCGGGCCACATCTTTCCATCAGTCATTCCACTCTCTTCTGCATCACGGAGGAAAGGATTCAATCTGGGAGATGCATTCTTTTCTCTCTCTCTCTCTCTCTCTCTCTCTCTCTCTCTCTCTCTCTCTCTCTCTCTCTCTCTCTCTCTCTCTCTCTCTCTCTCTCTCTCTCTCTCTCTCTCTCTCTCTCTCTCTCTCTCTCTCTCTCTCTCTCTCTCTCTCGTTTTCCGCTTCAATGTTTGCTACATCCTCCTTGTTTTAAACACATTACCGTCACAAATGGCCTGCCTACCCTTACGTTAACACTTTTAATTACCTTTCTTCTGTTCTCTGTTTTTTTTCCTTTCCACTCTGTACTCCGGCCATTCAGCGCATTCAGTCCCCTCTATCTACCGTTGTCCTTATGCCGCGACGAAGAAAATGGGGGCCGGGTTATTCACACAACACCTGATTATGGGGACTCCCTCCCTCCCTCTCATAGAAGCATCATATTTTTCCTTGCCACCAATACCTCTCCCCCAAACTCCAGGTCGTTGTATTTTTTCCCGGCTCATTGCCCCCTGGGTTTTGTGGGTCGCGGGGTACAAGGACACGTCACCTCACTGTTGTGCAGGATAAGATGAAACATTCGTTGTATATGTTTATCTTCATTTCTTTATGATAATGATAAGGGAGTGGATGGAGGAGGCAGTGGCGCCTCAAGGTTAGAGCGTCAATGCATGCCTTGTAATGCAATCCTAGACTAGATCCTTGACTGCACAATATATCTGTTGTGTACAAGTTCGTCACGCGGGAAGCCTTGGAAACACAGAGAGAGAGAGAGAGAGAGAGAGAGAGAGAGAGAGAGAGAGAGAGAGAGAGAGAGAGAGAAAGAGAGGAGGAGGAGTGTTGGAGGAAAAGGAAGAAAAAGAAGAAGAACGAGAGAAAGAAGATGAAGAAGAAATGGAATAAAGGCAGGGAGAAGAAGAAGAAGACGAATAATAAAAATAATTAGAAGAGAAAGAAGAAGGAACATTAGAATAAGAACAAGAATATAAACAGAAACATTACCTAGAAGAAGACGAAGAAGTGGAAGAGAAAGAAGAAGAAGAAGAAGAAGAAGGAGAAGAAGAACATATGATCAACAAGAAAAAGCAAAGACAAATCCAATGCGTTTTAATGACTCCCAGCAACATACACACACACACACACACACACACACACACACATACACACACACACACACACACACACACACACACACACACACAAAAGCCCTCCACCCATTATTCATCGTCCCATTAACCGCTCACTCACGCCTCCTCGTCGCCGGGTAATAACAAGCACCTGTATGACGGGGCTAATTAGAATATTAATACACCCTCCTATTATACGACGCTGCCCCGGTAATGTATGTGATATTAATAGATGCCCGGATAATGAGCCTGGGTGATGTTATTATTATTATTTTTTTAAAGCCGGATTAAGCTTGTGATGGAAGGCCTGTTTGTTGAGAGTAAGCTTACTTGTATCTTTGTTTGAACCTTGGCCAGTCTTGTTTTAGTGTACATTGATAGATAGATAGATAAATAGATAGATGGAATACCTGTTTGATCAATGTAGAGAGAAAGCTTTGTGTGTGTTTGAACCTTGGCCTGTCTTGTTTTCGTGAAGATTTAGAGGTAGACAAATAGATGGATTGGTAGATACATAAATAGATAGATGAAATACCTGTTTGATCAATGTAGGGAGAAAACCTTTCGTCTGTGTTCAACTTGTCCAGTCTTGCTTTCGTGCACAGATAGATAGATAGATAGATAGATGGAGAGAGAGAGAGAGTTCGAGAAGGAAAGAGGAGAAAAGTGTAATTTACGGCCGTGGCGGAGAAACACAAAGGCCTTGACAAAACAAAGACTTTCCTTCATTCATTCATCTTTCAGCCCAACACTGTCCCTACCCGCCCCCCCTTCTTCCTCCCTTCCCGCCACCTTCCCCCCTTCCCCTTTTCCCACCGAACCCAACCTGGTCCACACCCGCCCAATCCTTCCCGCACCCAACCCCACCCTGGATCACCCCAAACCACACTCCAGCCCAGCCTAGCTACCCTTCCTTCACTCTGGCGTGGTTGGTTGATTTTGTTGATCTTATTATTTCCTTTTACGAGTGAGTTTGTAACGTCGATTTAACTGTGAAAATGCAACACTTATATCTAATTCCGTTCCAGAAATAGAATTGAAAACACACACTAGCGTAGACATAGCTGCTAAAAATAAATACTAATGTGATGTTAAAAAAAATCCGTCGCATGAACTGATTTACTTTGTTTTCGTAGTAAAGGTTCAGAGCACAATACTAAGAGTTCGCAGGTATTTAAATCGCATACGAGAGAACCC
Organism: Eriocheir sinensis; assembly: GCF_024679095.1. Classification (NCBI taxonomy): domain Eukaryota; kingdom Metazoa; phylum Arthropoda; class Malacostraca; order Decapoda; family Varunidae; genus Eriocheir; species Eriocheir sinensis. The sequence goes on along the minus strand of NC_066513.1, from coordinate 22,692,650 downwards.
TTGCGTGATAGGTAGAAATAATATAAACTACAAGAAATCATGCTATTCTTGTGTGTTCAGTGTGTTGAGTGTTTGAATCATACTAATTAACACACAGTACGAAAATCAAAGAAAAGAAAGGCAAAGAAGAACAAAAGAGGCAGAGAGACAGTCCTTTCCCAGTGCCCACCAGACCGATGAGGCAACAGATGGAGGAGGAGGAGGAGGAGATGGAAGAGGAAGAGGAGATGGAAGAGGAGGAGGAACAGCAGAAAGAGGAGGAGGAGGAGAAAGAGTACTACGTTAGATTAATTGAAACACGTCCTTTCTGTGAACACCTCAGAGGGGAGAGAAGAGGAAGAAGGAGGAGAGGAAGAGAGAAAGAAGAAAGTAGTTAGTGGAAGGTAGAAAGGAAGTAGGAATAAGTGGAAAGTAGTGATGTTGGTGGTGATGAGAGGTGTGGAGAGGGATGCTGTAGTGGTGATTAGACAACATGAAAGGAAAGAAGAAGGGGAAAAGAGGTGGAAGCAGTGAAGGATGAAGAAGGTAAGTTATTGATGGTGGTAGTGGGAGGTGTGGAAAGGGATGATTTTTAATGGTGGGGAGAAAGCATTAAAGGGAGGATAAAGAAGTGGATGGGAAATAAGAGGTAGCGAAGAATAGAGAAAAGGAGAAGTTAGTGGGGGTTATATTGTTAGTAGTGGAAGAGGGAGTGGAAGCGTACTGTGGTGATGGTGGTGGTGGTGGAGACTTTTGACTGACATCCTTTTTGTGACCACCACCACCACCACCACCACCAATCACTTTCTCACCACCAAAGACGTGTCAGCCGCCGGCGTGGACATGTACCGTCTTACAATGATTATTCACATTTCCCCCCCCCCCCCCCTCTCTCTCTCTCTCTCTCTCTCTCTCTCTCTCTCTCTCTCTCTCTCTCTCTCTCTCTCTCTCTCTCTCTCTCTCTCTCTCTCTCTCTCTCTCTCTCTCTCTCTCTCTCTCTCTCTGTATTTCAATCTCTCTCTATCTATCTGTATCTTTTGTCTGTATTTCTATCAGTCTATCTATATTTATCTATCTGTTTTCTCTTCCTCTCTTGTACCATACGTAGAGAACACACACAAAAAACGTTCCATTAATCAGGAAAGGTTTAAAGAGCCTAGTGAAACAACGTTAATTCTTGAGGTGTTGTTGTTGTTGTTATTATCCTTGTTTTCTCTTTTCTTTTTTTTTCTTCCCATTTTTTTTTCTTTATTTTCTTCTGTTATTTATTTTTCATCTTTTTCTAAGCCCCCAAAACACGGAACCCTGATAAGCGTAAACTAATGAGTGTCGTTTTTTTTACACTTTTCCGGCGCCTAACTCGCCTATAAATCACGAAACTGGTTATATAACGACTTTAAGCACGTAGTTTTCTTCGGCTAACGAGTAATGTCTTATGTAAAATCCATACCGCTTACGACTTTCCTTTCTCCTCTCCTTGTTGTGTTGTGATTCACGGGCCTTGTTACGTGCTGGGAGCGGGAGGGGCGTATTCCCAGATGCTTTCGCCCCCACAACAACGATTTCCAAAAGCCACATCGGAGATTAGTCTGGTTCTCGTGAGTGTCTTTCACGTTGAAGGTGCAGAAGCCTTGTCAAGCTATCACTAGGCTCATATAACTGCCCATGGAAATAGCCACAACCTCTACGAAAGCCTTATCATATGCGGGTGTGTGAGCCTCGAAGCGTTTGAGAATATGGGCCTTGGATCTCTCGGACACCTGCTACCTTTACCGGCTGTGCGATATTTGTTCCACGTGCAGCCGAGATACATCACGTTTATAGACCAATAGATCACAACAACAACGAGAGGCAGTCACGGGCGCCACGAATGAGAGAAACAGACGCAGCTTTCCTTTGCCATCAGCCATCAGCACGCGGGGAAAGCCACTGATTCCGCCACGGCCCAACATTTTCACACATTGCGGGGCTTACATACTCACATTTAACAAGGCATTCGTGGAGTCTGTGAATATTTCCATGCGTAGTTTTATGAGCCTAGTGATAGTGTGACAAGGTTTCTGCAACATGAACGTGGAAACACTCATTAGAACCCGACTGATCTCCTTTGTGGACTTTGTTAATAGTTGTTGAGAGTCGAAAACAACAGCTAATACTGGTCCGGGGCAGCGTTACCATATTATCGTACACCAAACATCGCATTTACCAGTTCCAGGACCCAAAACTCTCGTACCAACACAAATAACGCGTAACTTGTTGCTGTTTGTTTATGATAGCTGTGAGTCGGGAACCGAATAATACGATGTGCTGAGTGGCTGAGTACGATAATTTGGTAATGCTGGTCCGGGGTCATTATTCTCAGACGCTTCCGCCTCTCAGATCAACTATTTACTACGGCCAGAAAGATGAATCGACCTCTAAGGAGTGCTATTTTGAGGGTTCATGGTACAGTAGAATGGTCAAACTACCACCATGATCATGAAGCTACCTCTGGAATTGCCGACAACTACGAAAGCCTTGATGTGTGTGCCTGGCCGCTGAAATGTATAAAAATATGACCCCAGAGCAGAGAAGCTTTACAGATCGCCTTTGCTGGTGCTCCCGAAGTGTTGTTATTATTGTGGTGGACGCGGCTATGACGAGAAACAACCAAGGAAGCCACGACGCAAAGACAAACAAACCTACGGAACAGTACTCACAAATTCATTAACTCGAGGCAAACCTTCACCATTTTTAACAATCTGCAACAAGAAATAGGGAAAAGGTAAACGAAAGTAATGCTGGATTCTGTTTCATCCAACCCTAAAGAGCAGCCATTCATACATAAAGGACCGTAAAACACGCGAGAGGAGAAAAAATGGACTCACAGAAACATTAATCAGAGTCAAACCTCCGCAATTTTTAACGAATTGAAAAAAAGACAATAGAAAAAACAAAAGCTGAATTCTCCCTCACCCAATCCAAAAAAACATTCATACACAAAGGACCCTAAAACATGCGAGAGGAGAAAACACTCACAGAAACCTTAACCAGAGACAAACCTTAGCAATTTTTAACGAACTGAAAAAAAGACAAGAGAAAAAAACAAAAGCTGAATTCTCCCTCACCCAATCCAAGAGAGGTGCCATTCATACGCAAGGGAGCGGAAAACATGCGAGAGGAGAAAAGTACTCACAGAAACCTTAACTAGAGACAAACCTTAGCAATTTTTAACGAACTGAAAAAAAGACGAGGAAAAAACAAAAGCTGAATTCTCCCTCACCCAATCCAAGAGAGGTGCCATTCATACGCAAGGGAGCGGAAAACATGCGAGAGGAGAAAAGTACTCACAGAAACCTTAACCAGAGACAAACCTTAGCAATTTTTAACGAATTGAAAAAAAGACGAGAAAAAGACAAAAGCTGAATTCTCCCTCACCCAATCCAAGAGAGGTGCCATTCATACGCAAGGGAGCGGAAAACATGCGAGAGGAGAAAAGTACTCACAGAAACCTTAACCAGAGACAAACCTTAGCAATTTTTAACGAACTGAAAAAAAGACAAGAGAAAAAAAAAAGCTGAATTCTCCCTCACCCAATCCAAAAGAGCCGCTATCCGTACGTAAAGGACCGTAAAAGATGCGAGAGGAGAAACGTACTCACAGAAACGTTAATCGAGTCAAAGCTTAGCAATTTTTAATGAATTGAAAAAAAAAAACAAGAAAAAGACAAAAGCTGAATTCTCCCTCACCCAATCCAAAAGAGCCGCCATTCATACATAAAGAAGCGTAGAGCATGCAAGAGAAAAAAAAAGTACTCACAGAAACATAAATCAGAGTCAAACCTTAGCCTTTTTCCAACAATCTGAAACAAGACAAGAAAGAGAGAACAAAGGTTAAAGCTGGATTCTGCTTCACCCAACATAACAAAGCCGCCATTCATACATAAAAGATCGTAAAACATGGGTCTGCAAAAACAGTAGTCACGCAAACATTTATCTGGGACAAATCCGTGAAATTTCGAACAATCCTGAACAAGACACCGGGAAGATAAGACGAAAGTTAAGCTGTACGCCCTCCTCCCCTCTCCCCGCGGACGTAATTCGTAAAAAGAGAGAGGGAGGAGGGGGAGGGACAGCGAGGAGGAGAAAATGGGAGGGAGAAAAAATACGAGAGGGAGAGAGAGAGAGAGAGAGAGAGAGAGAGAGGAGGCAGTGAGAGAAAAATACGAGAGGGAGAGATGGAAGAAAAAAAAAGGTGCAAAGCGGAGCAAGAGTCGGGCCAAAGCAGGAAGACCGAGACGTTGTTAATGAGAAAACTTTCCAAATTTGGTTGGAGTTGAGAGGATAAAATACTTTGCAGGAGAAAGAAGAAGAAGACACACGAAAAACACACAACTATATTTTTTTTCGAGGGGAGGGGGGAGGGAGGGGCAAGGTAAAGGGGGGGTGCGAAAAGGAGAGGGGAGAGGATCACAGACCGACAAACAGGAAAAAGAATAAGAAGACACGAAAAACACACAACTATATTTTTTTTCGAGGGGAGGGGGGAGGGAGGGGCAAGGTAAAGGGGGGGTGCGAAAAGGAGAGGGGAGAGGATCACAGACCGACAAACAGGAGAAAGAAGAGGAAGACACACGAAAAACACACAACTATATTTTTTTTCGAGGGTGAGAGGGAGGGGCGAAGGGAAGAGGGGAGAGGATCACAGACCGACAAACCCCCGTGGATGGGATGGGAACGCTTGTGTAGCCGCGGTGCAAAGTTTCTAATTCAATTGTTTCGTTCATATTTCCCCGGCAAGTTTTCCCTCGAGTGGCCGCCGTAGAAAAGTCTGTCGGAGTGAGGGACGTGTGTGGAGCCCCGGCGAGTTGTCGGGGCATGTTTGGGTGAAGGAACGTTGTCTTCGGGCCATGAAAGGGAGGCAAGGTGGAAAGGAGATATGTGAGGGAAGAGAAAGCGAGGAGATATAGAGAAGACAGGGAAAGTAGGAAAGAAGAAAGGGAAGGAGGGATGAAAGGAGGAGGAGAGAGACAGGTGAAGATATAGGGGAGAAAGGGAAGACAGAGTTAGGGGAAGAGGGAGAGAGGAAAGGGGGAGGAAAGGAGGTATAGGAATTGGGAAGGGAGAAAAATAGAAAGGGAGGAAAAGACAGACAAGGGAAAAGTAAAACAGAGAGGAAGGAAAGTATGAGAAGGGCAAAGGGAGCAAGGAAGGAAAACAGGAATAGACAGACAATGAAAAAATAGTAAAAAACAGGAAAAGATAGAAAGAGCAAGGAGTAAGTAGCGCCTTGAACGTGGATCACAATATTACCCCAACGCAAGGAGCCAAAAGTTAAGAAATAAGAAGAAAAAAAAATGCATTCTTCTAAACAACAAAAACAGCAACAAAAAAAACTACACGCCTGATCTAATTTCAGACAACAAAACTTTCGACGAGGCCGCATTTTCTAAACACAACCTTTACCTTCCCCCTCCACCACCCCCACCCCCTTGTCCCCCCTCCTCCCCCCCCCACCCCCTCAAACAAGTAAAAGAGATAAAAAGTCTGCATAACGTTATGAAACAAATCTACCACGAATGATAAAAGTTTTCCCTTACGTAGAACTTCAACATCCTCCGAGAAAGTTATCCAAGAATGTCTTTACACGCGTGATTAAACGAATTCGGAGGGAAGGAGGAGAGGGGGGGGGGAGAGAGCAGAGTTGAAGGAGGAAGAGGAAGTAAGAGAAGGAGGAAAGGGACGGACAAAGCAGAGTTGAGAAAGGAGAATGAAGAAGGGAAAGGGAGAGAGGGAAGAGGCAGAGTTGAGAAAGGAGAATGAAGAAGGGGAAGGAATAGAGGGGAAGAGGCAGACAGAGAAGAGTTGAGGAAGGAAAATGAAGAAGGGGAAGGGAGAGAGGAAAAAGACAGACAGAGCAGAGTTGAGGAAAGAGAAAGAAAGGGAAGAGAGGAATAGAAAGGGATATTGAGGGAAGAGGGCAACAGTGCAGAGATGAAGGAGAGGGAAGTTATCTCTCGCTTTACTGGACAAAACTCTTCCCTTCTTCCTATCCCTTTCCCATCCATTCATTCTCTTAGCGCAGTTTACCCCTTCATTATGTTTTTCCCCTTCCTTCAACTTTCCCTTCGATTTTTCTTACCCTCATACCGATCTTCTTTTCCCTTATATACATCTCACCCCTTTCCCATCCATCCATTCTTTTAGCACAGTTTACCCCTTCATCATCAGTGCCTCTCCCTTCGTTCTTTCTTAACCTCATGCTGGTACTCTTTCCCTTTCTTTCCCTTACATACTTCCCCTCTTCGCATCCATTTCCCATCCATCAATATTTTTAGCACAGTTTACCCCTTCATCATCTGTCTCTCCTCCTTTCCCCTTTCTCTCCGTTCGTTCATACCTTCCCTCTTTCCCCTCCTTTTCCCTTACATACCTCCCCTCTTCGCATCCCTTTCCCATCCAGTTTACCTCTACATTATCAGTCTCTCCCTTTCCTTCGCCTTTCCCTTCCTTCTTTCTTAACCTGTTACCTGTTTTCTTTCCCATCCTCCTCGTTTGCATACTTACACCTAACTTTCCATCTTCATCAGCTTCTTTACCCTTTGCTCCTTCTTTCTTTTCTTCTTTTACTTCTCCTGTCTTAGAATTGTAAAACCCTATTTCCTTTTCATCCTTTCATTCGCCTCTTATATTCCCTTATTTCTGTCCTTCCTGTCGTCAATTCTCCCTTTACTTCCCTTTTCATACAAACCGACTGTCCCTCGTATATTCTGTCCACAGCTATCTTCTTCATCATAGTCTTCTCCCTTTCCTTCACCTCTACTTCTTTCCTTGCCTCATTTCTCCCTTTCTTTCTTCCTTCCTTCCTTCCTTCCTCTTCACTGACCAGCTTTCCCTCTCTCGGGCCGAAGTAGCATCAGCTGGCTTTTCCCATGGGTCGAAGGAACACCAGCTGCCTCCTCCTCCTCCTCCTCCTCCTTATCTCATCTGTGATATTAAAAAACCGTGTCGCCTTCCTGAGCCTCTCTCAAATCCCTTCCCGTGACCCAGGCGCTCTCTCTCTCTCTCTCTCTCTCTCTCTCTCTCTCTCTCTCTCTCTCTCTCTCTCTCTCTCTCTCTCTCATCCCACCCCCCTGTGCACGATAAATGACGCAACTTTGAGTGGCTCGCTTTTGGCTAACGATTAATTTGGGTTAAGAAGAGTTTTTTTTTTTTCTTCCTCTTCCTCTTCGTTTCCCTCTTACCGTTTACCGTTACCGTTTACCGTTGATAAGGTTTCAGGCCAGCGCTCCGCAGGGGCCGTCAACAATTACGATGTTAGCCTCAATAATAATCCTCGATATACACTTATTCACAACGTCGTAGTGAGTGAGTCTTGATTGCTCTCATGGATAGCCTACTGATGTCCTTTTCATAAACATGGCATCATTATAGTCACTTGGCAATGTTTTAGTTTGTGCTAATCACAATATCTTTCCATTTTACAGTATCACAAATATCCATTATTCCATTTTCCATTAATTTGATATTTTCTTTATATAATCAATTCTAATGTCCAACGATTATTTCTAACTCACATGAACATTTAACACTCAATTTATCTTCGAGTCTCAAACACCAATTAATAGCCATGATCGGTTATGTTACGAATGCTCTCAATTTCAGTCTGTAGAACTACACAACACTGGTCATTCGCTGAGTGGTTGATGTCAGGCTTCTTGTACCTCACACAATGTATGCATTTCTTCTCAGCCATGGCGCACTCGTTTGATTTATGATTCCCGGCATATCTGAAACATTTTGGGGCTTCTCCATTGGTCTTGGCAGTACAGCTGGCCTCAAGATGGTCGTATCTTTGACAATGGTAACATATGATTGCATGGTATCTATCTCTCACAGTATACACTCCCCATTCTTGACAGTATCACATATTATTACCTATAACCGACTATTCTCCCACCGAATCTACTATAGTTGTGACCTGTGGACTGACTCTGGCTGTAGGTGTCGGTCCCACGAAGTCTCGGATGAGTCACTGACACGCGTTCTGTGTATTGTTGCCAAGAACCACTACTTCCAATTATGCCGGCTGTCAGCCAATACGTATTCCATGAGTTACCCGTAAACTATACAAATATGGCGAAATAAATATCGCAAAAGTCTGTGCAGGTATGTTATATGCTCAAAATTATGGAATATAAACGATACAGTTTACATAATTGTGAGACAGAACTGTAAGGACAATAATACAGTTGAGGCCGGTGTCACTTTTACGCTTTTAGCTGGGCAGGAGGCAGATTCCCCTTCCTCAGCCTTCCCCTTAAATCCGCTCTGAGTCTGTCACCGCGACCCCACCCCACCTCCCCTTTCCCTTCCTACACACAAACCTGCACATCCTAGGAGACAATAGCAGTGTGGATTAAGAAGGGGAGGCTTGAGAGAGAGAGAGAGAGAGAGAGAGAGAGAGAGAGAGAGAGAGAGAGATCACAGTGACGAAAAAACTTATGAACGAAGGAAAATATGAGAAAGGGAGTTGGAGCAAGATGACGAGAAGGTAGAGTAGAAAGAGTAGACAAAGAATGGAGGAGGAGGAGGACTACTACTACTAATGGGTCCATCCACCGTTGTTGTTCATGACCTCTTGTAGCAGTCTTGCCGGTACTGATGCAACAGTATGGTAGATAACATGTGGTTGTCTCCTGAGCCGCTCCCATTCATGCATAGAGTGCTGTACAAGTGCGTGAGTCGTTCTTTCTTGTCCCTGTTGCCAGGCGTTGATAATCACTCCCCAACAGTTCTCTACTGGGTTATATCGGCTGCCTTAGATGGCCACGGCAGCAGACCTATATCACGCTGGTCCTAGAACCATCGGCGCACGATTCCGGCAGTATGGACAGGGCAGTTGTCCTACAAATGGAAAGTAATGGTTAATAACACAACACACAGTGCAGATTTACACATGATTCAGTGCTGTAATATGACTTCATTTTGAAAAGAATATTACGCGTATACTAATAATTAATAGGTTTGTAACATCCTTTTATCGTAAGTTTACAATATCTTATAAATTCAGGATTATTATATTACGTATTCTTTAACACATTACCTGCATAAATAGAATCCTTTCTGGGTAGGGTGTAGCCATAGCACGAAGAGTAGGGACCATGACCTCTAATATTTCTATATACTTGTCTGCAGTGAATCTTCCGTCAACATGCGTCACTTCACCCACACCGTATAGATGTATCCAGCCCCACATGTTGCAGGTCACAAGGCCACTCTGTGCTACCTCGTAGATGTGTTCACGTCTGTATCTGGTGGCATTTGGTCTCCAGCAGTGAGGACGTCCGTGTGTGGTCGAGGAGAAGGTCTTCTCATCAGAGAAAATCACACGTCCCCAGTAATCTAATCCTTCGTCCACGTGTTGTTGTGCGAACAAGAGTCGGTTTTCCAGATGCCTGTCAGTCAGAACCTCTTTCCCGGCAGGAATCCTGTGATGAATACGGTTCCCATGAAGTCGTCTGCGCACTGTAGGGGCCGACACTTGTAGTCACAGTTGATCCCGCATGTGCACTGCATTGGAAATGAGCTGCTTCATCTGCTTAAAAAAAAATCTATTCATTACTCTATCAGTTCACCCAGTTAACTATTTCTCAACCCATTCATTCACCCATCCACCCATCTATTAATCTTTCTATCCATTAATTTATCTGTCCACCCGTCCACCCATTCATCTTTCTCCTTGACAAAAGCCTCATTACTACATGCATTCGTTTGCACCTTCAGTATATCACATTTGCTTTTTAGTTTTGGTCTAAGTGAATAACATTTTTTATATTCTTTGCATTAACCGAACAACTGTTTTTTAATACCTCGCTTGAATATAAATACGTAGCCTTTTATGTGTGTTTATTTTGTCTATCTTAACCCTTTCAAGAGTCTATCTGCGTGTACTTGAATGTTTTGTTGTGCTCTTTGTTTTTTTGGGGGGTCGGTGAAGTGTTTTATCATGCTGTTGTTTTTATTTTCTTTATATTGTTTCCACACCTTTCCACCTCTTTGTTTCCACTTTTTTTTGTTGTTGTTGTTTTTGTTTTCTGCCCTTGAGCTGCCTCCATTACTGTAATAAAAAAAACAATTCTGGTCTATCTCTAGCACCGAAAAGAAAATCAACGTTGTTATTTGAATCGCACACTTTTCTGTAAAAAGTGGCCGATTTTTATCCCAGAGCAGCGGCAAATAATAGGTTTTTATCTTTCATGATCCAGATAAAAGGGGCGTCGAAATTAATGGTTCCGGGAGACAATTTCCATTAACTCTGTGACATTTTTTGCAAAGCTCTCTCTCTCTCTCTCTCTCTCTCTCTCTCTCTCTCTCTCTCTCTCTCTCTCTCTCTCTCTCTCTCTCTCTCTCTCTCCGTTCCACTGCACGGGTCAAACACTAACAGGAATGGTAACTATGCACATCCTCTTAACTACCAATCAGGGCACAGCTTGAGCTTGAGCAGGAGTGAATACGTTTATGTTCTGTTATTATCCTTAGAAATGTACAACAAATCAGCTTATTCCTTTTATTCACATGAAAACTCGGAACAAACACGATATTAAAGCAAGTGAATGTGAAACTGACTTTTCGCCACACTTCCCTACTTTCTTGTATGTGAGAGTGCTAACGAGCTTTATGTATTTATTTATTATCGTCCTTATGCTGCTTCCTTTACTATAAGAAAAAATAAAAATAGGAGAATGAACCTCAACTCACAACCATGAACTCCGCAAAGATCGGTTCAAGAGTATGACCGAATCCCGAACCGACCACCGCTCCAACATGGCAAAATCACCGTCATTGTCCTGTTATTCTCCTAAAACTCTAAATCATCGTAACGTTCATATCATCCACGCCAGAAGTAAAGAAAACACGACGCTGGGCACGCGGAAACACTGCAACGCTAATCCAAGCTCGCTAGAACACTGCTCGGGAGGTGGACAGAAGCTTCACACGGGTATCGAAGCACTTGGAGGGGAGGGAGGGAGGGAGGGAAGGGTTGCCGGCGTTTCATTGGTCAGCGGACAGTAGCGATCTTGTAAGTGATAGAAAGGGCCGCTACATACCTCACCCATTGTCACCATCATTATTATTCTCAATCATCACTGTCTTCACTTATCTCCACCATATCTGTCACTATCTCCATCACCATCATATTGACAATCTCCATCTATATCACTATCTTCATCACCGTCATCGCCACTTTCACTATATTCATTTTCACCACTATCCTTCACCACCACCGCTACCACCCTTACCACCACTACCTTCTCTACCCTCATCTTCACCACCTGTCTCTACCACCATCGCCCATCTTCACCACCACCTTCACCATCTTTTTCTCCATCACCGGTCCCCACCATCTCCCTCTCCACCACAATCACCACCAATCTCCACCTCTAAGCCATCACCATCTTCCTCACCACCCTCATCCACCACAATCACCACCTTTAAAAGTGTACTCGTATCCCCACCAAGACGACCCAGAACCACCACCAGATGGCTCTCCTCTCCCTTCACCTCGCACTCTCCTCCCACTTAGTCTCCTGTGACAAGATGAAGGTGCAGCATCTAGGAGGGTGAGTATACCTGTTGGAAGGGTGATGTAGGCGAGGATGCTGTACCTGTCTGCCTCCAGGTGAGCACACGACCCAGGTGAAGCAGGAGGAGGCAGGTAGAGAGAAGGTGAAAGGGGAGGATGTAAGAGTTAGGAGTACAGGAGGGAGGGAGGGGGTGGAGGGAGGTGTAGAAAGGATGATAATGGAGGCTGGTGGAGAGAGAGAGAGAGAGAGAGAGAGAGAGAGGTTTACAAATACAAACGCGGACAACCTGACAGAATGAGTGAATTAATGAAGGCGTGTTTATTGTGCGTGAGAGAGAGAGAGAGAGAGAGAGAGAGAGAGAGAGAGAGAGAGAGAGAGAGAGAGAGAGAGAGAGAGAGAGAACAGGCTTACAAACGGCCAGACAGGGAATACGAAATGAATAAGTGAACTGATGGCTGTGTGCATATATGTATGTAATTGTGTGGGTGTTTCGGTGTGGGTGTGGGTGTGTGTGTGTGTTCATCTGTAGTACACACACACACACACACACACACACACACACACACACACACACACACACACACACACGGAGGCGGGGGACGAGAGGGAGGAGGAGCACTGTGTTCACTCTACCGGCCATGAGGAAATCTACATAACCGCCGGGAATTGAATTAACGTTAAAATAATGTTGTGTGTGAAGTCTATATTATTCCAGGTGCAACAATAAGGAAATGAATACGCTTGTCTTTGCCATCTGTTATGTTTTAATGCCGGGAATATTGTCGTTGATAAACTAACATTTTTCCTGTTATATGAACAAGCCTTTTTTTTCCTCTCCTCTTCCTCCTTCCTCCTAGATAGCCTTTATCAGTGCTCTCTCTCTCTCTCTCTCTCTCTCTCTCTCTCTCTCTCTCTCTCTCTCTCTCTCTCTCTCTCTTTTTCTATCTCCATTCTACCTCCCTCCCTTACCACATCCTTCGCCTCCCCCTGCCCCTTAGTTGCCCTTACTTCTTTTCTTTATTTCTTCCATTTCTGTCACACTGTAGCTGAACGTTCCCTCCACTACCTAGCATCCACCTGGCATCCACTCTTTCCTCCAAATCCTGCCACGCAACGCTTCCTTTTCTTTTCTGTTCTCCTCCAACCTTTCCTCAATACACACACACACACACACACACACACACACACACACACACAGTAATACCCTTGCCCGTAAAATGAAAAGAGAGCGGCTTTTTGCTTTAAATTGCTCGGATGTGAACAGAAATAGGGTCGATGCATCACCTTCCCCAGAAAACCACCAAGTCTTCCTGTTTCCTCCTCCTCCTCCTCCTCCAAGCTTTCCATCTTTCCTCTTTCCTGGTTGATATTTTTCTGAGGATTTTTATTCCCAAGCCACGCAATATATTATGAGTTCAAGGCTGTGTGTGTGTGTGTGTGTGTGGCGCAACTTTTTATTTCCATTTTTATATCAACCATTCCGCGCGCACACATACACACAACACACACACACAGACACACACACACATACACACACACAACACAACGCACACAGTATACCTCTCACATCGTTTAACAAAGATAACACAACACAGCACAAACTCACGGAAAGAACCATTGTTAAGACCAGACTTGCGAGCAGACGGACGCAACACTAAGCATAAACTCACCCTATATCATCACAATCTATTTCAAGCTGTCTATAGTATCAAGTGCAGTGAAACCTACTGAAATTAAATGTAAATATAAAAATAATGAAAGCATGACTCACCACACAACGCTAACATACATATAACCGGCAACTTTACGGCAGGTATGCAGGCAGGTAGGCAGGCAGGACACGGATAGCCACACACATAATACCTCGCGCCTGGTTTAACTAATAAGATAAGGCCGTGCATAGTGCCAGGGCTGAGGACTTTATCAGGCGCCGTGAGGGAGTGTGGCGCGATAAAGTCAAGGCGTGACCGTCAATGTATCCTGGTAATGAACGGCGGCTATGCATGAGGCTACCGGCCATTAATTAGGCGCCGAGATAAGCCCATGTTTCCCTGTGGCGGCGGTGACGGAGACGGCGGCGGCGGCAGGGTGTTGGTGCGGCGCCGCGGGGTACCGAGGGGACGATTCTTGGGTCCGTCGCGACTCGTTCTGGCTCAGGTGAAGGTTAGGGCTGGGGGGTTGACGACGTGTGTGTGTGTGTGTGTGTGTGTGTGTGTGAGGGGGGAGGGTAACGATAATCTAGCGCTATTGTGACTTAACTTAAAGGAATAAAGTTTTCGTCCTCATTCTATTCCCCGCGATTCAAGTTTTATAAGGAATGATGTTTTGTCCCTTTCTTTTTCGTGGCTTAGATGGAGTACAGGAATTAAGTCTTTGCTCTTTTGTTGTTCGTGACTAAGTTAATGGATAAAATTTCTCCTCCGTCTCTCTTATTTAGTTAAAGTAAATCAATCCTCTATGTTACAGTGATTAAGTTAGAGAAATAGTAACCGTTTCCTCTTTGTCTGCGTTACTGAGTGAAAGCAGGAGAATCGATGTCATTTCTATTTCTCTCACTGTGTGGCTGAGTTCAAAGGTGACTCTCTCTGTTCTCTCATTAAGTTTGTAAGGTCAAAAATAACTTCTCTTTCCTTCCTCTCCGCGGTAAAGTTGAACTAATTGTTTCTCTCTCTCTCTCTCTCTCTCTCTCTCTCTCTCTCTCTCTCTCTCTCTCTCTCTCTCTCTCTCTCTCTCTCTCTCTCTCTCTCTCTCTCTCTCTCTCTCTCTCTCTCTCTCTCTCTCTCTCTCTCTCTCTCTCTCTCTCTCTCTCTCCCGTCCCTCTCCTTCCCTCTCCTTCCCCCCCTCCCCCCACTGCGTCGGATTGCCAGGAGTAAAGCAGGGGAATCACAGGCGAGACAAGGCGTGTAGGAAGCGGCGGCGTCCTGCAGGGAGCCATCACAGCAGCGGCAGCAGCAGCAGCAGGAGTAAGGCGTCTCAGCTTCCTGCATCTGAAAGTGAAATACGAGCGTCGCATCGCCGCGCCGACAGTCTGAAACCCCTGTCAAGGCTCCTCCCTATGCTACTGTTGCCTGGGGGGGGGGGGGGGTAGCGGGAAGGGAGGTTATGTGTGTGTGTGTGGGGAGGGGGAGGGTCTGTGTCTGTGTGTGTGTGTGTGTGTGTGTGTGTGTCCTGCTTTCCTTTCTCTCTGCCCACCTCCTCTTCCTTCTCTCCTCGATAACTTCATCTTCCGCGCACCTTCCTCCTTCCATCAACCTAGTTTGTCCTGTTGTCAACTTTCTCTAATTTCATCTTCCAACCTCCTCCTCCTCGCCTTCTGAACCTTGCCTCCTTCCTTTCAGCTTCCCTTTTTTGTTCTCTTGCCGTTAACTCCTTTTATTTCTTTTCTGTCCTCTTTTCTCCCGCCAGCCTCTTCTTCTCTCTTACCGTCAACTCTTTTGTTCTTTCCTCCCCTCTCCTCTGTACCCTCTCCTTTTCTTTTACCGTCAACTCTATTTCCTCTCTTCTCCAGCCTGACCTGTTACCGCCATTTCTTTTCCTTTTTTTCCTCTCCTCTCCTCTCCTCATCAGCCTCACCTTCCCTTTTACCGTTAATTATTTTTCCTTTCTTTCCTCTCCTCTCCTCTGTACCCCCACCTTCCCTTTTACCGTCAACTCTTTTTCCTATCTTTCCTCTCCTCTCTTCTCCAGCCTGACCCCCCACTTACAGCTAATTCCTTTCCTCTCTTTTCTCTCCTCTCCTCTCCCCATCAGCCTCACCTTCCCTCCAGCCAGCACAGGTGTGAGCGCGCGTGCACCTTTTTCGGGGTCACCTGTAATTGAATTGGTCCATTCGTAACAGCCGTCCATCAGATAGACAACCTGGAACTAAGAATTATTTGTCCCGCTCCACCCGCGGCTGTGTGTTAAACGCCCCTGACTCTGATAAACGCGAGTGATTAATCAGTGCAACAGGTGACGGAGTGTATCCCGCGGGACTGCGTGAGAGGGCAGGGCCGAGGGGACAGAGGGGTGAATAGACTGGAGGAGATAGGGGAGTATGAGGACGCGGGGTTAGATAAACGCTTGTGAGGGCAGAGGGGAGAGTTTGGGGACAGGAGGGAGAGGGAGATGGCTTTGATGGGACGGGAGAGTAGGAGAGTCAAGATTGTGGAATGAAGAAGAAAGGATTAAAAAAAAGAAGAGATAAGGTAAAGGTGTAGAAGAGAGCAAAACGTTGAATGTAAACTGGATAGAAGAATTAATGGCAGAGAAAGGGACATGAAAGAAAGGGATAAAGAAGGGAACGAGGAGGTAAACTGCTGGAAGAAGAGGACTAATGTGTGTGAAAAGGAGGAAAGAAAGGCGGAAGGGAAGGAAGGATTGAAAGACTGGTAAAATGCATGAGAGGAAGTTAAGGGAAGAGAAAGGGGAGGAAAGGAAAGTGAGGAAAAAGAAGTAGAGCTAAACTACACGAAGGGAAAGAGGAGAAAGGAAGGGAGGAAAAGGAAGAGAGAAATCGATGTGTCACTCGGGTTTGGGAAAAAAGGGAGAAGAACGGATGAAAAAAAAAGGAAGGAAGGAAGGAAGAGAGGAAGGGATGACCGAAGGGAGAGAAGGAAGGGGAAAGAGTGGTGGGTCCCAGGCCGGCGGTGAGGGACAGGAAGGAAACCCGGAGCAGAGAGAGAGGCAGTAGTAGTAGTAGTAGTAGTAGTATGGTCGTGAAAATCTGAACCCATCCATAAAGCCCTATCAAATGCCTTCAATAATTCACAGTAGAGAGGCCATACTTGACAAAACTGCTAACACGGACTCAAATTGATAAAACTCAGCCACCTTACTAAGCTGAGCGGCCCCGGGAAGCCTCGATAAATTAAAGGCAATGACCGTACTATAAATGGCTCCCTCTCCCCTGTCATTAATCAGACGCAAGGGCAACGAGGTCTTTGTAGTACTTGTCTCGCCCGTGTGTCCAGCGTTTTGAGGGGAGAAGGAAGGAAAGAGGCAGAAATACGGAAAAAGAGACGGGAGGGGAGAAAATAGAGCGAGATAAGAGAATATAGGTTTTAGTTGTATGCCACGAATATTATTATGTGCTTGTATGGGGAGGGGCCGTATGGATGGATGAATGACTGACATGCTGCCTGGATGACTGGAGGGGAGACAGGATTGCAAAGTGGATGACTAACTAGATGGCTGACTCGATACCTGACTGACTCGTTGGCTGACGATACCGAACTGAATGCCTGACCAAATGACTGCTTACATGGGGAATTGGATGGCTAAGTAGATGGTAAACTTAATGCCGGACTGAATGGCTGACTGGATGGATGGATGGTCTAACGAATGAGCTAAATGGCTGGCTTGGGGAAGGTTAAAGGGCCACGCTGGAGTCGGTGTGTTATGTATCCTCCGGTCGAGTGTCGCAGCTCTTGAGATAAATGACGTAAGGGAGGGAGGAAGGGAGTTTGAAAAGTTGAATGTTGAGGCTCTGAGATATGTTGGAGGGGAAGGGAGAGGATGGGAGATGGGGGGGTTGAGTCTTAGATATATGTAGGAAAGGGAGGGAGAGAGGGAGGGGATGTCTTTTTCCCCGATGATTGTGATGGAAAGGGGAGAGGATGGAAGTGGCTGTGTAGGAGGGGAAAAGGGGAAGGTAGGAGTGAGTGTTTAGGCTTGCAGGTGTGTAGGAGGTGAAGGGGGGAGTGCGGAGTGGCTGCTGAGGCTTGTGGATATGTAGGAGGGGAAAGGGGACAGGTGGAAGAGGGTATTAAGACTTGTAGGCTTGCAGGAGGGGAAGGGGGAAGGCTGGGAGAGGATGCTGGGGCTTGCAGACGTGTAGGAGAGGGTGGTTTGACTTGGAGATTTGCAGAAGGGACAGGGGGAGGGAGGGAAGGGGTGTTGAAGTTTCCAGACGTGTAGGGGGGGGAGGGGGAGGGGGGGGAATGGGTGTGTAGAAGACGGAAAGTGGGGAGGGACTGTTTAGGCCTCCAGACGTGTGTGAGGCTCAATGTTTCCCCTCGACGAGCCTCATCTCCCTCCGCCAAGGCATTGCACCCACACGCTACACGGAGCTCAATTTATCTTTCTCTTTTCCTCAGCATCATCCGCCCCTTCAGCCCCCTTGTCACCCTCCCTCTCTCCCTCCCTTCTTCCCTCTCTCCCTCCCTTCTTCCCTCTCTCCCTCTCTTATTTATCTTTCCCTGCCTAAGCTACTTTGTCGCTCCTTCCGCCGTACTTTGCTCTCTCGTCGGGAAAATACCTTTGTCGTGTGCAGCATCCCAACAGGTGTTCAGCATTTAAAGGTCAACAAGAGAGAGAGAGAGAGAGAGAGAGAGAGAGAGAGAGAGAGAGAGAGAGAATCATCATGTAAACAATGGGATCCAAAATGAACGAAAACAAGTGGAAATGAACGCTGCTAACTGTAAATGGTCCGGTTTAGTCAGTTTCCATAACACGTAAAGTTCTGACGTAGGATTCCGCTTTTTGGCTGACTGAACAAAGGGGGAGAGAGAGAGAGAGAGAGAGAGAGAGAGAGAGAGAGAGAGAGAGAGAGAGAGAGAGAGAGAGAGAGAGAGAGAGAGAGAGAGAGAGAGAGAGAGAGAGAGAGAGAAAAGAGGATCAGATAAAGGATATGTGGCTTGCAAATTTCACCTCCGTCACCTGAGCTCCTTTCCAAGTAACCCACGAGTCTTACAATATTATAACATCTTTTTTTTATGTCTATTTTTTTAAGTGTTTTTTCTACAGGTAAGGATGAAGCTTAAGGGCAAAAATAAATGAGAAAAAGCCCACTAATCATGCCTCCTATATAAGAAAGTGAAGATGAAGGGCCAAAAGAGAGGTCAATTTCGGGTTTTAAGCTTCATATTGTTGCTTTAAAACCGTATCTTCATTTTTCCTCTCCTAATCGCACAGTTGTATTTCTTTTTTTCCTTATTTATTGACTTTATTGTTGGTAGCTTATAACAGCCTTTCATCACAACAGTTTCTCTACACACCTAACACCACACCAGGAAAAATAACCAACATTCGCAAAACAGTGGAGTTCATGCTCAAATGAGGCGTTTTATCTAATGTATGACGCGTGCATTACGTTTTCTGTGGTTCTAACTGCCTCAGAGGAATGGAAAATGGGACTCATGCATTCTGAAGCACCCAACAATAGGTCTCCTTTATATTGTGTATTTTGTTTGGGGCAAGATGAGGAGAAGGGAGAGAAGACTAACAAGGATGTGGAGGATGAGGACTAGGAGAAGGAAGAATAAAAGAATAACGAGGAAAATGACAGGACGAACAAGGAAGAATGGGAAGAGAAAGAACGGGAAAATAAAAGAAAAAAAATAATGAGCATTAGGAGGAGGATTAAGATTAAGCGAAAGAAGAATAAGAAAAGGGGTTGAAAAGAATAACGAGGAGAAAGAGAAGAAAGAGGAAAAGGACAGACGAAAAGAAGGAAGGAGATAGAGAAGGAAGAGGAAAAGGAGAAAGACGAGAAGAAGGAAGGAGATAGAAAAGGAAGAGGAAAAGGAGAAAGACGAGAAGAAGGAAGAAGATGGAAAAGGAAGACGAAAAGGAGAAAGACGAGAAGAAGGAAGGAGATAGAGAAATAGGAATGCAAGAAAACAATGATAATGAGGAGGAGGAGGAGGAAGATTAAGCATGAGAGGAATAAGAAAAGGATCAGAAAAGAATAATGAAGACAAGATGGAGGAACAGGAGGAAGAAAAAAATACGAAAATAAAAAGGAAAAACCGGATAAAAAGGAAAAAGAAGGAGGTAGTTTGCTTTCACGGGCCGCTGCCTTAAAGTTTCATTGCAAATTTCCTCCATATTGTTTTCGGACGCCTCGCCGGAAACACTTCATGAATTTGGTGGTGCAGGTGAATATGTGGCGACCAGGTGTGTCTTGCGCAGGTGAGAGAGAGAGAGAGAGAGAGAGAGAGAATGATGCAATATTTACGCCTCGGAGCTTCCCACTTCAGTAGAAATTGAGTGATGGTTTCCTTTCTCTCTCTCTCTCTCTCTCTCTCTCTCTCTCTCTCTCTCTCTCTCTCTCCGTGGCAACCACCACCTTCTTCAGGCATCAGGTCCTCAGACACGTCAACTTTAAGTGTTCCATTAATTCTGTCTCACTAATGCCTTTGATCCCGCCCCGCCCCCCACCTGTTGCCCTGCACCCCCCTCCCCAGGCCCGCCCACACAAGCACATCCTCACCCTGCCCCTTACCCTGCTTCTCACCCCTCCTGTCACTCTACTTACTTACCATCCCATCTATTGTCTTCAGGGTTTATTTGATTTAAATCAAGTGACTTAAATCGATTTAAATCAGTAAAAAAAAATAATGATTTAAATCAAAATAAATATACTCTATTTAAAATGATTTAAGTGTTATATCAAGAGTAATATCTAATTATTTAAATTATATATATATATATATATATATATATATATATATATATATATATATATATATATATATATATATATATATATATATATATATATATATATATATATATATAAGTAAAAAGGAAGAGCATGTGAACCAGTTGTACAGGAAAAGTATCAAGTCTACTTGTCCTGTACTGATCCTGTATTGGTCCTGTAGCAAGTCAGGCACCAGTGAATCATTGCCTTCTCTTACAAGAAAATATTCAAAAAGCATTAACAATAAACTATTAGTCCTACTTATGATTTTAATGTGGAAAAACTCATCTTGGGTAATGTATATTAAACTATGATTTAATTTAACACTGGCCAAGTTTAATACAAGAAAATGGCCTCATAAGACTGAAACAAATAATCGGTGGAAACAAACAATGATTAATTAAAAAAAAAAACGGTTTAAATAAAAAACGATTTAAATCAATTAAATCGATTTTTTTTTTTAAACATGATTTTTTTCCAACCCTGATTGTCCTGCGTTGTGCTCCCCCCTACACACACAGATTAGCACCTTCACTCTACCTGTCACCCTAATTCCCCAGCACCCCGCCCGTTGTCTAGCATTGCACCCCCTCCCGCATAATACTACCTTATCACGCCTGTCACTCTCCCTGTCACATAATCTACCCAGTACCTTGCCTTTATCCCGCGCCCCCTGCCCACACACTACACATCTTCACTCTACGTCTCACCCTATCTTCCCAACACCCTACCGAGCACCTGGTCCCCACACATTACCTGTCCTCTTGTACATAACACTGTTTGTCGCCCTATGGAAGAAAAGGCTCGGTGGGTTACAGAATCACCAAAGAATAAATCGTTTTCCAGACAAAGCTCTAATGAGGATTGTGAATGAAAATAAAAGGAAAAAGGAAGGATTAGAAGAGGAACACCAAAAGATTCAAAGAAAGAGTATGAACGATTAAGGGTGGAATGATGTAAACAAAAATTATTGTTAGGGAAACCATAGAAAGAGATGAAAAGGGAAAATATGAGGGATTAAGGAAAGAGTGAACTAATCAAACAGAATAATTAGAGAGGAAACTAAGACAATAAGGGAACACATGAAGGATTAAGGAAGGAACAAAGTACAAGGGAATAATCATAACAAAGAGCTGAAAAGAGGAAATAGTTAGAATTAAGGAAAGAGTAGAGAATATTAGGAGCAGCGGGTAGCAGGCTTTTTTTATTATTGTTTCCTTTTTTTGTGCCCTTGAGCTGTTTCCTTTGTTGTTAAAAAAAATACAAAAAGAATAGTTAGGCAAAAAACTAAGATATAAATTGAACACATGAGTTGAGGAAGGAGCAGTAAAAAAAAAAAAAATAAAGCAATAATCATAAGAATAACCAGACTCTTTTTGTAGCCTTTTATTACCCCTGAGTTCCCTCCTTTGCTGTAACGAAACTATAGAAACTTACGGTTGTCTTGGTCGGCTACAGCACCAGACGCAACAACAAGGGCACCAGCGTTGTCGTCAGCTGATTAATTCTATGCCGGTGTAAATTACTAACAAGATAAACACATGAGGCAATAAAGTTGTCCACCAGTAGCCATAAGTTACGGCGAGAACCAGCAATACACCTCACCCTCCTCACCCTCCCTCCCTCCCCTTCCCCGAGCCACCCTTGTCCTTTATCCCCCTCCCTCCCTCCTTCCCTTCCAACTCTTCTCCCCCTCTCCTCTATCTACCCTCCTTGTCCTTCTTTTCCCCTCCCTTTCTGTCCACTCTTTCACCATCAGTCCTATTCCCTCTCTCCCTTTCATCTCTTTTCTCTTCTAGTTTCCTTCTTTGTTCTTTTTTTCCTTCCCTTCTCTCCAATTCCTCCACTCTCATTCCTTATCCCCCCCCTTCTCTTCCATCTTCTCTCACCCTCTTTCATTCCTAATCCTTCTTTCCCCTTTCCTCTCTGTCCATCCCTACGCTGCTATTCCTTTTCTCTATCACTCATCCTCCCCCTTCCTCTCTCTCTCCCTCATCTCCATTAAATGTTTCTTTCACTTCCCTTCCTGTTCAACCTCCCACTCATTCCTTCTCTTCCCTTATCTTTCAGTCTGTCCTACTATCTTCCATCTTCCTCTTCCTCACTATTCTTCTTCCTCCTTTTTATCTCATCTCTGCTTTTCCTTCCTTTCTCCCAGTTCTTACTTCTCTTAATATCGCCCACCCTCCTCCCAGTCGTTCATTCTCTTTTCCTCCCTCCATGTCATCATTCCCAGTCCTTTCCTCCCTCTCCCTCCCTCCCTCTTCCAGGACGCTGACAGCCTTCGTGGATGAAAGGAGGGGAAGGGGAGGTAAAGGAGGTAGGGAAGGAGGGAAGGAGGGAGAGAGGGAGGAGGTAAGGGTGTGTGTTCCTGTCACGACGCCTCACCAACGGGAATACTTAATTGTTCCTTGGAGAGAGAGAGAGAGAGAGAGAGAGAGAGAGAGAGAGAGAGAGAGAGAGAGAGAGAGAGAGAGAGAGAGAGAGAGAGAGAGAGAGTCGACTTCTCTCATACATCTCTTCCCTGACTGATTATTAAAAGCTGAGGATACACACACACACACACACACACACACACACACACACACACACACACACACACACACACACACACACACACACACACACGCATGCATATTAGCTTCTCCATCGCGCTATAAAACAAACAAACAAACTTCAAACGACTAAAAAGAGTAATATTAAAAAAAATAAAACGTCAGGTAGTTCACTCACACACCTGAACGCCCCGCTTTGATCACCGGCTTTCGGGTTTCCGTTCGCTTGATCTTATCTGGCAATCGCTGCGCTGACGTGTCGGGTAAAAAAATAAACACGAATAGGCAACATACGTAAACATCTCACTGGTCATTTCACAGTGCAATATTGAAGTTGTTTTTTCCACCTCTTCGTAAAGTTAATATGACGTCAGAGCAGGTGGCAGCGGTAGTACAAAACTAATATATGTATGTATTTCTTTATTTTTTTTACGGTAAAGGAGACAGCTGAGGGGCAACGGGACAAAAAGCAGCAAATTAAAGTGACCAAAATAAGAGGCCCAAAAAAAAGAGGTCAATTTCTGGAAGATCTAAAGAAATTAATTTAGACCTTGAATTTAGACCTTGAATTTCTGGAGACGAGGCGTATTAAGTTTGTTTGCGTAGCTTGATACCTTGATTTTGCTGTGGTTTGTGTTTTAATTTCGGTGAAGTAGACCGTCCATTTGCCGAGGAAAAAATATTGTGTATGCTTAAATCAGTGCATGTGTTGTGGTTTTTGTTTCTGGGCCGGTTGAGCTTCTTTTTACGGTAAAGGTGACGGTCTATTTGCCAAAGGAAAAATATTGTGTATGTTTAAATCAGTACATATGTTTTTGTTGTGGTTTTTGTTTTAGGGCCGGTTGAGCTTCTTTTTACGGTAAAGGTGACGGTCTATTTGCCAAAGGAAAAATATTGTGTATGTTTAAATCAGTACATATGTTTTTGTTGTGGTCTTTGTTTTAGGGCCGGCTGAGCTTCTTTTTACGGTAGACAGTCCATTTACTGAGGAAAAATATTTAATTCTACGCACCAACAAAAATAATCTTTATACTCAAAACAATTTACAAGACTGGAATCTCTCCTTCCACTCTATCTTCCTCCCTGACCCTCTCGCCCTCATCACATCTCTTCCCCTTCCTTCCTGCCCCTGATCCCCACTTCCACCCCCCTCCCTCTCCCTTTCTCCCACTCTCTCTCTCTTACTCAAGTTTCTTCCGTAGTTGGAGGGGCTTTTCTCCCTCCCTCCGTCCACAGTAATGGGATCAGGTGGTTAAAAATGGTAACAGGAAATTAAAAGTTAAAATGCCGTTAAGGGTTGTTTAGGGGGGCAGAGGATGGTGGTGGTAGTGATGATGGTGGTGGTGGTGGTAGTGATGATGGTGATGGTGGTGGTGGTACATCGCTGCTTTTTGGCATATCTTACACCTTTTTTACATGCTTAACAGCGCAATCTCGTCCACTTTGACTTGTAATTGAGTCTGGGATTTTTTTTTTTTGTGCGTGGATCATGAAGGCTGGAGGGAGAGAGAGAGAGGGAGGGAGGGAGAGAGAGAGGGAGCGAGTGAGTGAGGGACAGAGGGAGCGAGGGAGGAAGGGAAGAGGAAGTGAGGGAGGAAGGCAGAGAGGCAGTTTGAAAGGAAGGGAGAGACGGGGAAAGGAGAGGGAGGAAAAGAGGGATGAAAGAGGAGAGGGATCAGTCAGGGATGGTTAGATGGATGAAATGAACGAGAGTGAGTAAGGGAGTGAATGAGCCAGAGAGAGTAAGAGAGGGAAGAGGAGGAACTAGAGAGTTGTATATTTGCTTATTTTGCTATTTATCAACTCAGACGTTTTCTTTGTGTATTTTTGTCTCAGTTCTGTTGATGTACTTATTCTTTTCTTGCTCATAATCGTCCTACTAAAGAAATTAATAAGTATGTATGTAAAATAATAAGTAAAAGTAAAAAGTAAGGTATCGCAAGAACTTTAGCAACTGTATTTTGGGAATTTCACTTGATTTTCGTTTATTTCTTCTTCCACAGACGCCTTTTTGTTGAACCTCTCAAGCTACCTCAATCCCTCTGGCGGCCACTCAAAGAACCACCATAACACTACCACCAAAACCACCACGAGCCAGACACCGTTACTCGGACACTGAGAACATCACGAACATGCCAAAAGGTACGTGAAGTTGACTTAACATCACCACCACCACCACCACATCATCACACTTCCACTTCTTACAACCCACACGACCTATTTCCCTCCCCTTGACAGTACCTTAACTTGTGTGCCTCGCTCTCTCTTCTGTTATCTATTTGTGAAGAAGTGGCGAGTTCAACAGTTTCCCGGACCGACCCTGTACTGGAGCGCGGCGTGTCTGGGGGAACCTTGTCTGTCGTGGCGGAGGGTACGAGTTGGCGTGGGTGGTGATTACATTAGACCTGCGAGGAGGGTGTGCCGGGGAAGAGGAAAGGAGGAGGAGGCTGATAATTACACGTGATAGAATGACGCTCGTTTTCGTTTGTTTTCCTCGGCGAGTCAGGGCTTCAGGTGTAACTAAAGGAAAATATCACTCTTTCCCGATAGTAATGAAAAAATTATATGAAGCGTTGCTCCGGCCGCGTAGTGCATGTGAAGTGAGTAATAAAGGCCGCCGGCGACGACACGTGAGAGGAGAGTAATGAAACGACACCTGGAATGAGGCCGCGGCAAATCTAGCACCTTTAATATACATGAACGTGTGAACTGCGTCTCATCTTGGCCCGGGCGAGGGACAGAAAGAGACACCTGTGCATGTGCAACGCTGTATACACCTGTAATGCTCGTGTGTGTGTGTGTGTGTGTGTGTGTGTGTGTGTGTGTGTGTGTGTGTGTGTGTGTGTGTGTGTGTGTGTGTGTGTGTGTGTGTGTGTGTGTGTGTGTGTGTGTGTGTGTGTACCTAAAAACATTGCCTGAACCAGCTCCGTTTTCATTAACATTCCCGGGTGTAATTGAAGGGACAGACTTGGATATTCTTATTAAATCAACCAGATGAACCCACATGGAAGAAAATTGGAAAAGGAAAAGAAACAAGAAGTGTGGTGGAGTGGGTTGTGTCCCTTACCTGTCCCTCCGGCTCACCTGAGGGGCCGTCACGGAGGCTATACTGCGTGAAGGGAAGGGCGAGGCAGGGTGTGTACCGCTGGCCTATAACCGAGGGAGGGAAGAAAGCTCTGAGGGGGAACACAGACAAAAAAAATGTACATGTGGCTTACAACCGAGGGAGGGATGGAGAGAGAGTAACTGGAAGGGAAATAACCGAGGGAAGAAGGAAGGGAGGGAAGTGAGAAGGGTGAGGAAAGTTTAGAGGGGAAGGAGGAAGACAAAAGTGGAGAAAGGGAGGGATGAAGGTGAGGGAAGAGTAAAGGCGGGAGATGAGAAGGAAAATAAGTGGGATAGGTACGAGGCAAGGGAGGAGGAAAGGAGGAAAGGAAGAGAAGAAAGAAGAAGGATTGGAGATGAAGCGTGGACTAGAAGAGTGTGGAGTGTGAGATGGTACCAAGGCAGGAGAAGAGGAAAGGAGGAGGAGAGAGTGTGGAAGGAAGGGAGAAAGGTAAGGGCTGCTGGACTAGGAGGAGGAGGAGGAGGAAGAAGAAGAGGGAGGCGAGAGCTGGAGGAAGGAGGTAACTTGGTTTACGGGAGTGCGCCGCGGCTGACTCGAGCAGCTAACAAGGTTGGCCAACAATTTGTGGTTCTCCGGAGATTACAAGTGTACGCTAGTTAGTGGGACGCGGCGGCTAGGTACGGACGCGGCCATGGTGCTGGAGACGGAGGAGGACGGGGTAGAAGAGGAGGAGGAGCAAGGAGAGGGAAGAAAGGAGAGAGGGAGTGCTTCTAGAAGTGAGGGTAAGAAAGGAACAGAGGAAACGGAAACGGTCAGGGTTTTCACGAAAACGTTCGGAGTTTTAGGTAAACGCTCGAGGTTTTCGTAGAAACTATCTGGATTTAATTGGAAACTCGTTTTTTTAGTGGAATCGGTCGGCGTTTTCCCGGAAACGGTCAGTGTATAAGAGGAAACGATCGGAGTTTTCGCGAAAACGATCGGTATTTTTTTCGAAAGTGATCGTGGTTTTCGTGGAAACGATCGAGGGTTTCGCAAAAACGACCGAAATTTTCTTGATAACGGTCGGGGTGTCCGTGGAAACAATCAGGTTTTCGCGAAATACTCCAGTTTTGTTTTGTTTTTTCTCGAAAACAATCTAGGTTTCTGCGAAATCGATCGGGGTTTTCGCAAAAACAAACGAGGTTTCCGCGAAAACATACAAACATATATTAATTTTGTACTTCATGACAATCAGAAGCACTGTCGCCTGTACTGACACTCACATTTCACCACAACACCCAAACATCACCGCTACACTTGATTCACTTCCCTCTTTGCACACATGGCTCCCCTCTCAGCTCTCCATCAGCCAACTCCTATATATAGTGCCACGCGCATTATTGAACAGAGGCAGGAGAAGAAGGAGAGGATAAAGAAGGCATTAAGAGGTCAGAGGTAAGAATTAAGGAATAGGATACTAGATATGGTAGGAAGCGAAAGGGGAGAAGTAGTGAGGAGCTGGTAGAAGGTGAAAGAGGAGAGAGAACAGAGAGGGAAGAAGTGAGAGTTCCTTGAGGGCGAGGCCGTGAAAGGAGAGGTTTTCCATCAGGGCAGGTGAGTTACAGGCGAGCGAGAGAGGTGAAGGGATGGAAGGAGCAGTGATGAAGGAAGGGGCGCAGCGTGGCGTAGGAAATGCTTAAGGGCGTAAAAGGTGGATAAGGAAGATAAGGAGAAAGACTTGAGAAGAGAAGAAAGAGGAGCAGGAGGAGGAGGAGGAGGCCAAGATAAGGTTTGAGGTATGAGATCAGGGTGACGTATTGGGGTGAAGTGAGGCAGTGTTATGGGGGGTCAGGCGGGGCAGGAAGATTAGCCTGTAGATGAGACGAGAGAGAGTGGCTGTGAGTTATTGAGATCCAGGTGAGGTCAGATAATGGTGAGGAGCGGCAGTCACCTGGAGGAGAAGGAAAAAGAAGAGGAGGAGGAGGAGGAGGAGGAGGAAAAAAGAAATGAATGAAGAAACATAACAATAGGAGGCTCGCAAAGAAGCTGAAGAAATAGAGATAAAATACGTACAGAAACGAGGAGAGAGAGAGAGAGAGAGAGAGAGAGAGAGAGAGAGAGAGAGAGAGAGAGAGAGAGAGAGAGAGAGATTCCTTATACTAGTGCCTTAAAACACCTACATTCTTACTGCCAGTCTGTATCGTACATCACCTTTATATTGTCGTACGTATAAGTTATTCTAATGCAAATTCTCGTATGTGTTGCCGGAGCGAACGTGTGTGTGTGTGTGTGTGTGTGTGTGTGTGTGTAGTGGGTGCGTGGGATGGTAATGAGTGGGGGAGACGAAAAATGAGCGTGTAAAAAGCATGAATGGAGATGGAGTGAAAATGGAGTGACGGGGAGGAAGGGGAGGAGGAGGGGGTACTGGGCGCGCTGGTGAAAATGGAAGTGAAAATGGATGGAGAGAGAGAGAGAGAGAGAGAGAGAGAGAGAACAAAAAGATAGAAGAGGAGGAAGAATGAAAATAGAGAGAGAAGGATGACAAGCGGTAATGATGAAAAACGAGACGTACAAAAGAATAAAAAGGAGGTATGAAATTTGGGCAGTGGATGAAATAATGATAAAAATGAGGAATAGAAGGAGATGATGGGACGAATGAATATAAAGAAAGAAGAATGCGGAATAAATGATGAAAGATGTGACGCGCGAACTGAAAAGAGAAAAGGAAAATTCGGCAATGAAGCAAAACAATAAGAAAGAAGAATGGAGGGAAGGAAGACACGCAAATGATAATAGATGACAGGAGGAAAAGATAAACAAGCAAAAATAGTGAAAATAAAGGTAGAGATAGATAAGACGTAAAGTTGAAAAAAAAGATAGATACAAACGTTTGAAGAGGAAGCAAAAGAGAGACGAGGGAAAGTAAAGTATAAACAGCAAAGTAAAAATAGTGAAAATAAAGATCAAGATAGATAAAAACAATATTGAAAAAAAAGATAAATACAAACGTTTGAAGAGGAAGCAAAAGAGAGACGAGGGAAAATTAATGAAGCAATAACCAGACAGGAGGCAAGAAAAAAGGAAACGCCCTTAAATATGATTATCAAACAAAATTTAATAAAAGGAAGGAGAGGGGAAACAGGTGAATAATGAGGGGAAGGAGGCGAGTGAGGGAATGCTATTTGAATATAGAGAGAAACATAATGAGAAGTGACAGAAGTAGGAGGAAGAAGCGGAGGAGGAGGACTGAGAAAAAAAAGGGCGAGGAGAAAAGGGAAACGAATGGGAAATAAAAGTCAGCGCGAACAATGGTCGTGAGGAGAATGAAGGAGAAGAGAAGTGATTCATGAAGTTAAGAAAAAAAGGAAGAGTCTGTATAATAATAAAAAGGAAGCAGAGTGAATAGCTGCAAACGAGAGAGAGAAATAAAATAAAATGTAAAGTGGGTGCGAGATAATAGTATGGAATTGTAGGAACGACGAA